>NC_089821.1:313361010-313661010 GCF_035046505.1 Tiliqua scincoides
ACCAAGTGAGGCTGTTGCCTTCTTGTCCTTAAATAGTCAGGGAGAGCATTATCTGGGGGCTGAAAGGCAAGGAGAACATGGTAATGAGAAAATGAGACACCCTCATAAGGGCCGGGGGGGGGGGTTTGTAGCAAGTGACTAGCGCAGGGGTGCCCAAACTCCGGCCCTGGGGCCATTTGCGGCCCATGAGGATAACCAATCTGGCTCAGGGAGCCCCCAGTCTCCAATGAGCCTCTGGCCCTCCAGAGACTTGCTGGAGCCCGTGCTGGCCTGATGCAACTGCTCTCAGCATGATGGCCAACTGTTTGACCTCTCACATGAGCTATGGGAAGAGGGCTCCGTCCACTGCTTGCTGTTTCACGTCTGTGATGCTGCAGCAGCAGCGAAGGAAAGGCTGGCCTTGCTTTGTGCAAGGCCTTTTATAGGCCTTGAGCTACTGCAAGACCTTCATTCATTCATAGAAGTTCCATCTCTAATATATTTGTTTATGTAAATTTACTCAAATTTGAAATGTAAATTAATTCTTTCCCCCCCTGCCCCCGACACAGTGTCAGAGTGATGATGTGGCCCTCCTGCCAAGAAGTTTAGACAGCCCTGCTCTAGTGGACTGTGGCCATCAGAAAACGGCAGGCTAGGCACCCTCCCACCTGGATGCTCCTGGGGGCCAGGCTGCACCCTCAGCCTCTCAGGCTCGATGAAAGAAGGCAGCCAGTCCACACTGGCACCAAAGCAGTTGCAAGCACGGAAGCCCAAGTGGCCCGACTCCTGGAGGCTCCTGGGATCTTCCTCTGCTGGACAAATTGCACAGGGACGCATCAGAATTTGCCAAGTGCGTCAACCTCACAGCCTTTCAAGATCTCAGAGCATTCACCAATTATTGCAAGACTGCTGTTCACATAAAGTCTTTTAAATCACTGGGAGTTGAAAGCAGATCTCTTTAAATGAGGAGAACATCCTTTGGTGTGAAGACAGGCCCGGCCTCCTCCCGCCCTCCCTCACTCCCTCCTGTTGGGAGTTTGCCGTTAGCACCTTTCCGTGCTTTTATGGCATTCTGTTCACAGCACCCTGCTTGGCTGACTTCCAATTAATCGTGCTTAACGGGGCAAAGCCTTCTGGAGTTGGGCGTCTCAGCTGGGGAGTGGTGGTGAATGCTGGCTGGATCTTGCGAGAACCCAGTGCTGCCAAACCCGTGGCTCGTGAGCACACGTATGCTCGGGAGGGGTTGCCTGCCTCCTTGGCCTGCTTCCTCGCCACAGCAGTGGTCCCTCAGTCCTTCTGCGCACCCACCATCCTTTCGGCGATCTCTCCTCTGAGTCTGTGAGAATGAGCACCTCAGAGAAGGGGGCGTGAGTTCTCTGGGCGCTTGGTGTTCCTGGACTGAGTGAGAGGACCATCACTCGAGAGGCCTGGGAGGCTGATCTCTGGGCCCTCGCCCAGTTGAAAAAGAGGGGCAAGGGGAGAAAAGGCTCAGAGGGACATGGCACATTAGATGGGCCAGAGGGGAGTGTCCAGCATCAGACTTTCTGGAGGCAAGTGCGCTCCTCCCCAGAGCAGGGGCTGGCACATCACCTGGGGGCCATGTCTGGTGCATTGCCTCAGGTGCCAGGAGCTGTGCCTTCGCACTGCCTGGGTGTTTAAAGTCTCTTTGAAGCAAAGCTTTCTGGGTGCTTTGGGCTGTACCTGGAGCATCTGAATGGAAGGAAAATGATAACTATGAGGAACTCTCCTGTTGCATCGTGTCTGCACCAGGCTGCACTGGGAAGTCCCGGCGTGGGCTCCCAAGAACATTTCCAGGGGCTGCATGTCAAGCTGCAGCCAGCCAGTCTCTGGGAGAGGCCGAGCTCCTGGATTCACTGTGAACGGTGCGGGTTCTGTCTCATGATTGCTCAAGGAATTCGACACTCAAGGTCAGGAGGAACAGAGGGGCTGCTGGGACCCTGGGTGGCCCTGGCTCACTAAGTCGTCTCAGCGGGCTGGCAATGTTCTCTCTCTCTTTTTCAATTAGATGCCGAGATGAAGGTCATATAACGTAGTTTAGCAGAGCAAGGGCTTGGTGCAGCTGAGCCTCTCTCTGTTCCTCTTTGGGCCCCCAGAGAGTGGGAGGGCCTGGAAGCGCCAAAAGGCCCGTGCTGGGAGTCTGGTCAAGAAGGTTTTCTGCAAGGAGCAGCAACCTGCTGTCAGGTACGCCTGCCTGCCTTGCAGCCGCAGCATGCCCTTCGCTGCCTACTTCCTGCTTTGGGAGAGGCTTGCCTGGCTCTCGTCAGCCACCTGCTCCTCAGCGCCTCCCTTTGTGTCCTTCATTGCCTGCTTCTGTTTCTGCTGGGCCCCTTTTCGTTCTCCTCCTGTGGGCAGGTTCCTCCTCCCTTTTCTAAAGGAGGCCTTCTTGCCTTGGGCAGCTTCCTGGCCTCCACACCTGAGCCAGGCTGGCCTCCTCTCCCACATGCGGGTTGAGCTTCAGCCTTTGCACGGCCTGAGGCCAGTGCTTGCGGAGTCCTTTGCGCTCTTCTCTAGCCAGCCTCGTTTCTGTCAGCAGCGAATGTCACGCTGCCGACAGGCACATTTATCTGGCCCCGAGTTTCAGCATCTGTTTCAGGGCCCTGCTCTCCAGCCCCGGATCGCTGGAAACAGCCTGCCTGTCCCAGAGGCTGGTCCTCAGAGGCTGGTGCTGCAGCTGCGAAACGGGCTTCCCGGAGAGAGCTGAGGGGGTCCCTCTTTCTCCCCTTCCAGAGGGGCACTCACAACGTGTTCATGCTGGGCCTTGTGCCGACTCCTTCCTACCTGCTGCTGCCGCCAGCCTGATCCGCTCTGCTCTGCTCTGCTTTGCTGGTGTTTGAAATGATGTTGGCATCATGTTTCGATGACGCTCTGCTCTGTTGTGCGGCACGTTAAATACACACCTGCACAAGCAGAAAGAGAAAGCCCGACATAAATAAGCAGTCAAACTGGCAGCCCAGTCTTAACTAACACCCCCCCCACACTGATGAGGTGGGGGGGGCTCAGGCACAACAGAGATCTCCTTGCAGTAAGGGAACCCTTACTGCTCCCTTACCCTGGGACTAGCCACTGCTGCCTCCCTGGGTCCCCCATGTTGGCCACTTTCTGGCACAGTTCTGAGAAGTGTAAGGGAGAAGGAGTGGGCCCAAGGTGCTGCTGCCAGTCCCCACCTCCCCCCACCCACCCACCCAGACAATCCCCCATCCCGCCCTCTCCCTGCCGTTCCTCCAACTGCCCCCCTGCACCAGTTTGCCTGAGGTGGCTGCAAATTCGGACCCTTTTGCGGCAGGCAGCCTGCCTGTGTGCCGGGTGTGTCACTATATAGCTGTTTACGACCAAATCAGGAGGCTGCGCATTCACACCATGGCTTGTACCCCATAATGGATTTTTCCTCCAGAAACTTGTCCAATCCCCTTTTAAAGGCGTCCAGGCCAGCTGCCATCACCACATCCTGTGGCAAGGAGTTCCACAGACCAACCGCACACTGAATAAAGAAATATTTTCTTTTGTCTGTCCTAACTCTCCTATTTTGTCTGTCCTAACAAGAACTCTCTTGTTCTTTCTAGTTTCTGGCTCAGTAGTGTTCTGCCCTACGAGAAAGCAGCCTGCTTGTTTGATTGCAATAAACAGGGAGTAGAAGCCCTATCCTACCCCCGCATGTGCCAGCTCATGAATGAACCTGCCAGTGGAGAAATCCTCCTGCTGACAGACATGCCACAAATGATGGTGCAACCGTGCCAACGTGGCTCAGACACTGGAGCCGTTCTGCCAGTGGAGGGGCCAATGCCAGGAGGAAACTGGGGCAGAAATGGAGCTCATGTAGGAAACAATTAACCCATCGGGAACAGCAAGGAAGTGGAAGACACCAGAAGACCCCCTCTCCTCCAGCCCCTGCTTCCCTACAGTGAAGCACAGAATGCAGACTGTACTTGGCAGCCACTCACACCCTGGCTGTAAAGCCCCCACCAGTGAGACCGCAGCTCTGAGGAGAAGGTATGTGTCCTGGGGCTGCACCTCTCTGGGCACTCCGAGGAGGAGGGATGGGAACTCTGGAGAAAGGGCACTTGGCACACAAAGGAGGTGCTTTGTGGGAACAACCGCTTGTCCCTCACACTGTGCATGGCAAGATATTGTGCCATCACTTGTTTCCTCAGAATTCTTAGCTCAGGGACTCTGCCCCAGGAGGACTCCACAGACAGGCAGCCCACTGGAACCTCAATCTCCCCACCCTGCAGGGGAAGCAAGGTCAATGCCAGCATGTTCTGGTGACTGCCTGCTGGTTCTTCTGCACCTTGTTAGATTGTGAGCCCTCTTTGGACAGGGGGCCACTGATCTTCAGTGTGAACAACTTTAATGCTGCAGCTCTGTTCCATGTCGCTGTGCCCTCCCCCAATACTGACCCCAGGCTTGCCCAATGTATCCAGCTGCAGATGAGGTTGCCTAGTGTTGGTGAAGCCAACAACACCCTCCACATTCTGATCTGGAGAAACCACATAGCAGAGACACCAGCAGCCTCCAGTTAGAGCTGCCTGCCTTAGTATTAAGAGCAATTGCTCAGGGCACACACCAGCACATCCGGAAAGGTCAGATGTGAAGGGATGCAAACCCATTACAATGGTGCCTGGAGCTTTCACACCTATCTATATGTATATGTTCTCTCCCCTGGTGAATGCGACAGACTTCAACGTTGATACCGCTGGCCAAACATCCAAATCTCTTTGGATGCTGTATCACTCATACAGGGGGCAGAACAACCCCCCCCCTCAGGGTTCCACTGCAGCCCCCACAGGCGAGGGCAATGTGCTTGCCCCCAACAGAGTGAAAGGCATGTCCACTCTGGTGGCACAAGCACTGAGAATGCTGCTCAGTTCAGAGAACAGGAGTGTCTCGTGCTGTTGTCAAGTCTTTGTTGCTCGATGCTTCCCATGGCACAAGCAGTTGTCTTGGGCCTTATTTACTTATTTTTCACATTCTTACACTGCCCTTCCTCCAAGGAGCTCAGGGTAGTGCTCACAACTGTGTCCCTCCATTTGTCCTTACAATGACCCTGCTAGGTAGGTGAGGGTGAGAGTGACTGGCCCAAGGAAACTTCATGACTGAGCAGGGACTTGAACCTGGAGCTTTCAGGTGTAAGTCTAGCACCAGAACCATGACACCATCTTCTGGCATACCTTACAATTAAAAAGAAAAAAGAAAAAGCACCTAATATGACATTCTTGTCAGAATTTGGTGAACGTGTTGAGATGGGTAGAAGAGAACCACTCATGTAGAGAGCAGCAGGAAGTGCTTTCCAGGTTGAATTGCTGCCTAAGCTTGGGTAGAATCAGATAGACAGACAGACGGGTTCTCAGCTGAGCTCACAGACTGAAGGCACTGTGTGGGTGGAAGGGGTCCCACATGAGAGTGTTATTTTATAGCCTGACCAGGGATGGTCAGTTTTCTAACCACTCATTTCCTCCCAGGCTCTGTGGAACTGCTCTTGCTGTCTCAAAACAGACCTGCTTAAAAACAATGCTAGTTATGTTGTCACTTTGTGTGCCCTTAGATCAATGTTTTTCAGGGGCTGAGTTCCTCTTTTCCTCTTAGGTACCTGGCCTTGCTGGGTCAGTCCTTTGCAATTAATTTGCTCCTGCTCCAGGTTCTTTGCTGAGCCAAATGTTTTTTCTTAACCCTCCCCCGGTCCTTTTTTTGTTTGCACTCTGAATTTTCCAGACTGGCATAAATGAACATCCTGATGTCTCTGCTATTTTTTTTTTAAATTTCCAGTTAACCTGGAAGGACCGACTGTGGCTCTTCATCTTCTTCTTCTCCTTTGCATGGTTGGGTTTTCAGGAAAATGACGACTGATGCATATTGATCTCCCAACTGGAACTGTATTAACCACACGTGGACAAAAAGTGCAGGATGAAAACAGCCACAGCAGGAAGGTCCAAGGCTGCTTTCATATATCCTGGGGTCCCATATGGGCCTTGTGCTGCTGGAACTCCTGTTCCGGCAGCACAAGGCCTCTTGTGGTGGCACAAAAGCAGGGTCACTGTCACTTGCTTCCAGGCTGCTGCTGCAAACACAGAAAAGTACAGTGTGTGTGCTAGTGGTCCCGAAGGCTCTGCTGCTCATGTGAGTCAGTGGTGGGGGAGTGTTTTGGGCAGAGGGTGGGAAGGGGAAGGGGCTGGATCCCTGCAGCAGCAACTTGTGCCAGGATCCTAGCCCGCTTTTGTGAATGTGCCTCACCCCTTTTTGTTCCTTGGACCTATGTCCGCTATATAGCAGGCATAGGTCCAAAGAGCCCTATAGGACCCCATGAGATCTACAAAGAGGTAAAGGAAAAAAAAATTCCTTGCTCTTTTCAGGCCACCTGACACCTCCTCCCCCCCCCCCCCCATTGGATGCAGTGCATGCCCCATTGAGAGGCTGCATGGTTGTCAGTGGTGAGTCTGGCTGTCGGTATCCTGAACCTGAGACTTCCATTCCAGCCACTCCTGTTCCACTGATTCCTGGAATTTGTGCTCCTGGCCTGCGATTCAGTCCCAAATCCACAGCAGTACATATTTCTGCAGCTGATCCACAGCAATTTTCTCTCTGCTGGCGAGAATCCTTTGCACAACTATCCTTCTCCTTGAGGGTTAGCAGGATCTTTATTCGGCAAATATTGATCTGTTTTTAATAAGGCTGAAAACAGCTTCCTGCAAAGGTCCAAAGTGCCCCTGTATTTATTTTGAAAAGCGGAGGCATTGACAAGAGTTGGTCACACTCCAGAGTTTGTCATGGATTTTACTTTCAGCTTCTGCCACTGATACCAGTTGGGTGTATTCCAGACTTTGCCTAGAGGTTTAATGATGCTTCAAAGAGCTTCTCATTGAAGCTGTTACTTAACTATCATCCCATTTCAAATGATACACCAGAGCTCTCTGGATCAAGGTGTACAAGAGAACTGACTGCAGTCAAGCTGTATCCACCCTCCATCCAGAGACCAGGGAGAGGCAGAACCCTTAAGAATGGCAATCCCAACAGCTCACCTAAGCATATTTTTATAGAGTACCTCCCCACATCTCTGCGTATGACAAAGTGTGGGCAAAAATAGACAGTGAGGTTCCAAGGATGGAGATCAGAAAACAGAGAGGTTCCTACTAAACTGGGAGGTTTGGAGCATATTTTGTTGACTATGAAACAAATGCAACATTTTAATAGTAAAAGCATGTAAAACAAACCATGCAGTTCTGTTCCTCTCTGAGCCCTTCCCTGCTCAACATACTTAATTCCCCCCATTACAACCCCCTGAAGAATGATTTGGGTCTATAACCTTCCATATCAATCATTTCAGCAAACCTATAAAACCTTGCATGAAAATATTTTGAGCTTTAAAAAATCCCTTCAAGCTAGAATCCATAAAAGTGAAATCGTTCTCAGGGAAATGGAGCAACAGCAGAAACTGTGGGGGGAAAAGTCAAGGATTGACTCAAAAGTCAACTCAGTGGCCTCAAACAGAACTCCTCAGGTAGAGGCTGCTTCAGGGAGACTGAAAGGGGGCTTGAGCCTGGCAGATGGAAGGAGACCAGCACCGGTTCTGCCCTCTTTATTTCAGTGGAAAGGAACCCAAAGGGGTCTCAGGAGATTTTCAAAAATATGATTCCATCCTTTATTGAGCTTCCAAAAATGAAATGGGGGACTTACCTATGAAAAGTCCTTTTCCCATCCCTTGGTGAAGAACACATGACTTACTTCAGCACACCCTCAATTTCACAAACAGGGAGAGAAAGTAGGAATCTGTGAATTAACAAACAGCAACACCCAAGGAATGATGGAGGGTGCTGTGAATTTTACACAAAAGTTGTTCTGTCAGCACCGATGACCAACATACTTAAGCATAAATGCAAAAAGGTGAATTCCATGGCATTAAATGTGAATGGCATCAATATCTATAGACCGAGACAAAGTTTACTCAGAAGCTGATCTGATAAAAGGACTAAAAGGCTGGACACCCATTTTGGATCCTGCAAAATCCTTGTAATTCAAGAAGCAGAAGTGCACATGCCCTTAGGTTGTGCCTTTAAGGGTGTCATTAGCTGTATTTATGGGACATCATAAGGATTTGAATGAGAATCAGTGTGGCCTTGCTAGACCATTTCCTTGAATTTGGAGGACAGAGAGATAAGAGTTGCTCTGGGAGGGCTCTGAAGGTTTGAGAAAGAGAAACTGAAGCAAATGTCAGAGTTTCTCTCAAGGGGGAACACTTGAGAATTCTCAAGGAAAGCCAAATGAAGTTGAGAGAACAAGGGGAGTCAGGAGGTGGGTCTGCACACCCCTCATGTTCATAAATTAACTGTACCCAGAGATCAGCATGGATAGTTTTCCCTGCAAAGTGGAAAGCCATTCCTTCATCCCACCAGGAGGATTCGCTGAGTGTCCACCCTCACACTTAGGAATCCGCAACTATAATTGATGACTTAATTAGTATCATTACAAGAGCAAATCTGAATGCCAGTGAGTGTCTGGCCGATAAGAGCATTACCTTTGCAAAAGGACCTTTGAACGCTCGAAGAATTTCTTTTGCCAACTGCAATGATGAAAGACCCTCTTTAAGTCATAGAAATATGTGGGCCTCACTGTGCAGAGATAAAACATTATTAATTGTAGAAGTACATGGTGAGGCTGTAATCTGGGAATCAAATGAGCTATGAAAAGGGAAGGGAAATGGGTCTGAAGCAGTTTCAAACAGGGGACGGGGAATTCAAAAAGCAAGCAGAGAGAGAAAAGCAAACAGGATTCTGTCTCTTGCACGTGTGGCTGTCGTGGCTCCTGTGTTTGGACAAAGTGTTCCATGCAGAAATGGTGATCAGATGCTTGCTGCCCTTTGCACCCTATTGTGAAACCCTCAAAAGAAGACCTTGTACCACTGGTAGCCAAGACTTCTGCTGAGGTCACATTCCCAGTGGCTATTTTGAGATGGTCCCTGGTGATTGTGTTGACCTGACCACTGATTTTATGGGCCTAATCAATAAAAAGGTTGCCCAGTTGTGTCTCTTATGGACTCTCTTCCACTGATCCCAGTCGGGGGGGGGGGCATCCCATGCTCACAATCAGCCTGTTTTACTCTCTTTTGTGATGCTCCTCCAAAACAGGAGGCAAACTCAATGGGGCTTACTCCCAGGAAACTGTGGACAGGATTGTAGCCTCAGTCAGGTCTCCCCTCAGGCACTGTCTCTAGAGCCCAGAATACTGTGAGCTTTCCTCACAGGGAGATGCCCCAGTCCAGTGGTCTCTGGGGAAGGAAGGTTTCCCAGAACTGATGGATTGTCATGTGAACTGGAGCAGAATGTATGACCTTCCAGTACTGGCCTCTTGTGCAGGGGGTGGGTGTGATAATAACACACACAATGTTGGCAGCTGGAGAGGTGAGAGCACTGCAATTTCTGAAATGAAAGGTAAGGAATGCAGGCCTGAAGAAAGCTTTTGCATAGCTTTAAGGGTTGCTTTTAGAAAGGAAGTCTAGGGAGTGATTAAATGGGGATAGGAGTGATAACACCACTTTTCACCCACTGCCCGGCAAAAGGGATCACTGGGCCCAACACTTCTAAGTGGAAGAATCCTGTGTGCATTTCCCAGCCCAATTCTATTACCTCCCCACTGATGCAGTGGCACCAAAATGGCTACTGGTGCATCCTGCTGTGGGGGGGGGGCAGTCCAGGAGGTCTCCTCTGGGTAAGGAAAAAATAGTTCCCTTACCAAGGGATAAACCATAAGAACATAAGAACAGCCCCACTGGATCAGGCCATAGGCCCATCTAGTCCAGCTTCCTGTATCTCACAGCGGCCCACCAAATGCCCCAGGGAGCACACCAGATAACAAGAGACCTCATCCTGGTGCTCTCCCCTACATCTGGCATTCTGACTTAACCCATTCCTAAAATCAGAAGGTTGCACATAAACATCGTGGCTTGTAACTCCATAATGGATTTTTCCTCCAGAAACTTGTCCAATCCCCTTTTAAAGGCGTCTAGGCTAGACGCCAGCACCACATCCTGTGGCAAGGAGTTCCACAGACCGACCACACGCTGAGTAAAGAAATATTTTCTTTTGTCTGTCCTAACCCGCCCAACACTCAATTTTAGTGGATGTCCCCTGGTTCTGGTATTATGTGAGAGTGTAAAGAGCATCTCCCTATCCACTCTGTCCATCCCCTGCATAATTTTGTATGTCTCAATCACGTCCCCCCTCAAGCGTCTCTTTTCTAGGCTGAAGAGGCCCAAACGCTGTAGCCTTTCCTCATAAGGAAGGTGCCCCAGCCCAGTAATCATCTTAGTCGCTCTCTTTTGCACCTTTTCTATTTCCACTATGTCTTTTTTGAGATGCAGCGACCAGAACTGGACACAATACTCCAGGTGTGGCCTTACCATAGATTTGTACAACGGCATTATAATACTAGCCGTTTTGTTCTCAATACCTTTCCTAAAGATCCCAAGCATAGAATTGGCCTTCTTCACTGCTGCCGCACATTGGGTTGACACTTTCATCGACCTGTCCACCCCTCCCCCAAGATCTCTCTCCTGATCTGTCACAGACAGCTCAGAACCCATCAGCCTATATCTAAAGTTTTGATTTTTTGCCCCAATGTGCATGACTTTACACTTACTGACATTGAAGCGCATCTGCCATTTTGCTGCCCATTCTGCCAGTCTGGAGAAATCCTTCTGGAGCTCCTCACAATCACTTCTGGTCTTCACCACTCGAAAAAGTTTGGTGTTGTCTGCAAACTTGGCCACCTCACTGCTCACCCCTGTCTCCAGGTCATTTATGAAGAGGTTGAAAAGCACCGGTCCCAGGACAGATCCTTGGGGCACACCGCTTTTCACCTCTCTCCATTGTGAAAATTGCCCATTGACACCCACTCTCTGCTTCCTGGCCTCCAACCAGTTCTCAATCCACGAGAGGACCTGTCCTCTAATTCCCTGACTGTGGAGTTTTTTCAGTAGCCTTTGGTGAGGGACCGTGTCAAACGCCTTCTGAAAGTCCAGATATATAATGTCCACAAGCCTCTGCAGTGTGGAGGTCTACTCAGACCTGCAGAAGTTAAATTGCTGGTGCAGGTCCATGTGAATCAGGTCTGCTGCCAGATCTCCCGTATGGATTCCCTGCTATGGGATTGGGTTTGAAAAGGTGAGAAGCCCTCTGTTGACAAAAACAAACACTATCCCTTGATCTCCATGACACTGACTAAAGTATGGGTGGTGATGAAGAATCACCGACACCAGGACTGAGGGGTCAGGATTTTACTCGAGGCCACCCTGGTAGAACACAACCTGGTGCATGACTTGGGAACCTCTTGTCTGAACTACTGCAGTCTATTTCACTTGGGGCAGCCCTGGAAACTGTAACTTTGCCAAAATGCAGCAGCCATGGAGGACTTAAATGTTCTTTAAGAGAACATAAGAACATAAGAACAGCCCCACTGGATCAGGCCATAGGCCCATCTAGTCCAGCTTCCTGTATCTCACAGCGGCCCACCAAATGCCCCAGGGAGCACACCAGATAACAAGAGACCTCGTCCTGGTGCTCTCCCCTACATCTGGCATTCTGACTTAACCCATTCCTAAAATCAGGAGGTTGCGCATACACATCATGGCTTGTACCCCATAATGGATTTTTCCTCCAGAATCTCGTCCAATCCCCTTTTAAAGGCGTCTAGGCTAGACGCCAGCACCACATCCTGTGGCAAGGAGTTCCACAGACTGACCACACGCTGAGTAAAGAAATATTTTCTTTTGTCTGTCCTAACCCGCCCAACACTCAATTTTAGTGGATGTCCCCTGGTTCTGGTATTATGTGAGAGTGTAAAGAGCATCTCCCTATCTACTCTGTCCATCCCCTGCATAATTTTGTATGTCTCAATCATGTCCCCCCTCAAGCGTCTCTTTTCTAGGCTGAAGAGGCCCAAACGCCGTAGCCTTTCCTCATAAGGAAGGTGCCCCAGCCCCGTAATCAGCTTAGTCGCTCTCTTTTGCACCTTTTCCATTTAGTTGCTTATCTGTTTTGATTCTCTGCTTGTAATTCTATTTGCATTGTTAACATCTTATAACTGTGTGTTGCTTTGTGAACCTTTGTGAAAGGGAAAGAGGGGGGACCTGGGAAACTACAGGCTGGTCAGCCTAACATCTATACGGGGTAAGATGGTGGAATGCCTCATCAAAGATAGAATCTCAAAACACATAGACGAACAGGCCTTGCTGAGGGAGAGTCAGCATGGCTTCTGTAAGGGTAAGTCTTGCCTCACAAACCTTTTAGAATTCTTTGAAAAGGTCAACAGGCACGTGGATGTGGGAGAACCCGTGGACATTATATATCTGGACTTTCAGAAGGCATTCGACACGGTCCCTCACCAAAGGCTGCTGAAAAAACTCCACAGTCAGGGAATTAGAGGACAGGTCCTCTCGTGGATTGAGAACTGGTTGGAGGCCAGGAAGCAGAGAGTGGGTGTCAATGGGCAATTTTCACAATGGAGAGAGGTGAAAAGCGGTGTGCCCCAAGGATCTGTCCTGGGACCGGTGCTCTTCAACCTCTTCATAAATGACCTGGAGACAGGGTTGAGCAGTGAAGTGGCTAAGTTTGCAGACGACACCAAACTTTTCCGAGTGGTGAAGACCAGAAGTGATTGTGAGGAGCTCCAGAAGGATCTCTCCAGACTTGCAGAATGGGCAGCAAAATGGCAGATGCGCTTCAATGTCAGTAAGTGTAAAGTCATGCACATTGGGGCAAAAAATCAAAACTTTAGATATAGGCTGATGGGTTCTGAGCTGTCTGTGACAGATCAGGAGAGAGATCTTGGGGTGGTGGTGGACAGGTCGATGAAAGTGTCGACCCAATGTGCGGCGGCAGTGAAGAAGGCCAGCTCTATGCTTGGAATCATTAGGAAAGGTATTGAGAACAAAACGGCTAATATAATAATGCCGTTGTACAAATCTATGGTAAGGCCACACCTGGAGTATTGTGTCCAGTTCTGGTCACCACATCTCAAAAAGGACATAGTGGAAATGGAAAAGGTGCAAAAGAGAGCGACTAATGTGATTACTTTATAATGTGATTATGGACATTGTCGCCCTTCAAGAGACAAGGCTGCCAGATTCTGTCAAGGAGCGAAATTTCTCATTCTTCTGGCAGGGAAAACCACCAAATGAAACCAGGGAACATGGTGTTGGCTTTGCAGTCAGAAATACCCTGCTGAAATCCATCATCCCACCTACTGTGGGAAGTGAAAGAATTTTGTCCCTGCAGCTCCAGTCATCAGCAGGACCTGTCACTCTCATCAGTGCTTATGCACCGACTCTGTCGTCTCCAGCAGAAGCCAAAGACAAATTTTATGATGACCTGGCCACCACTATCAAGAAGATCCCCGTAAAAGAGCCATTGTTCATCCTCGGCGATTTCAACGCTAGAGTTGGTGCTGATAACAGTTCGTGGCCCACTTGCTTAGGTCAGTTTGGCACTGGGAAGATGAACGAAAATGGCCAACGCCTGCTAGAGTTTTGCTGTCATCACGGTCTCTGTGTCAGCAACACATTCTTCAACACGAAGCCCCAACATAGAGTCTCTTGGAGACACCCAAGATCAAAGCACTGGCGCCAGCTCGACCTGATTCTCACCAGACGCTCCAGCCTTCCCAGCATCAAGATCACACGCAGCTATCAGGGTGCTGCCTGTGACACCGACCACTCGCTGGTGTGCAGCAGAGTGAAACTGCAAACAAAGCGACTGTATCACACGAAAAGGGAAGGAAGATCTCGCATTGATACGAGCAAGACCCGGGATCAGAGAAAAGTGGAGGAATTTGCACGAGCGCTTGAGGAATCTCTTCCAGGCCCGGTCGATGCAAACGCATCCAACAGATGGGAACATTTCAAGAATGCCGTTTACAACACCGCCTTGTCCATATTTGGCAAGAAGACCAACAAGACAGCAGACTGGTTTGAAGCCCACTCTGAGGAGTTGACACCAGTCATTGAGGAAAAGAGGAGAGCTCAAGCAGCATACAAGGCCTGTCCCAGTGAGCGCAACCTGCAGGTCCTCCGAGGTGCTCGCAGCAAAGTCCAGCAGACTGCCAGGAGATGTGCTAACGACTACTGGCTCCAGCTCTGTTCCGAGATACAGATAGCAGCTGACACGGGCAACATCAAGGGGATGTATGATGGTATCAAGCAGGCCCTAGGTCCAACACAGAAGAAAATTGCCCCTCTGAAGTCTGCAACAGGCGAGGTCATCCAGGATCGGGCGCAGCAGATGGAATGCTGGGTGCAGCACTACTCTGAGCTATATTCCAGAGAAAATGTAGTCACCGAAGAAGCGCTGAACAACATTGAGTGCCTGCCTGTGCTGGAGGAGCTTGACAGTGAACCAACCCTAGAAGAACTTCACGTGGCCCTGGACTCCCTTGCCTTTGGCAAGGCACCTGGAAAAGACAGCATACCTGCTGAAGTCCTAAAGTGCTGCAAAGAGATTGTCATCACCGAGCTGCATGAAATCCTTTGTCTCTGCTGGAGAGAAGGTGGAGTACCTCAAGACATGAGGGATGCAAACATCATCACGCTGTACAATAACAAAGGTGACAGGGGTGACTGCAACAACTACCGTGGCATCTCTCTCCTTAGCGTTGTAGGAAAGTTGTTTGCCCGAGTTGCACTAAAGAGGCTCCTGGTACTTGCAGAGAGCGTTTATCCAGAATCACAGTGTGGATTCCGAGCCAACAGGTCCACCACTGATATGGTATTCTCCCTTAGACAACTGCAGGAGAAATGCAGGGAACGACGACAGCCACTCTTTATAGCCTTCATAGATCTCACGAAGGCTTTCGACCTGGTCAGCAGGGACGGCCTCTTCAAGATTCTCCCCAAGATTGGATGTCCACCCAGGCTCCTCAGCATCATCAGATCCTTCCACAAGGACATGAAAGGCACTGTTGTCTTTGATGGCTCCACATCACACCCCTTTGACATCCGAAGCGGCGTGAAGCAGGGCTGTGTTCTTGCACCAACCTTGTTTGGGATCTTCTTCGCTGTCCTGCTGAAGCAGGCCTTTGGAACTACAACAGAAGGCATCTATCTCCAGACCAGATCAGATGGAAAGCTCTTCAACCTCTCCAGACTGAGAGCAAAGTCCAAAGTCCAGCTGAAATGTCTGCGTGACTTCCTCTTTGCCGACGATGTAGCTGTCACTACCCACTCTGCCAAAGATCTCCAGCAGCTCATGGATCGTTTTAGCAAGGCCTGCCAAGATTTTGGACTGACAATCAGCCTGAAGAAAACACAGGTCATGGTTCAGGATGTGGACTTACCTCCCTGCATTACAATCTCTGCACATGAACTGGAGGTTGTCCATGACTTTGTGTACCTTGGCTCAACGATCTCCGACACTCTTTCTCTCGATACCGAGCTAAACAAACGCATCGGTAAAGCAGTTACCACGTTTTCCAGACTCACAAAGAGAGTCTGGTCCAACAAGAAGCTGACGGAACATACCAAGATCCAGGTCTACAGAGCTTGCGTCCTGAGTACACTTCTGTACTGCAGCGAGTCATGGACTCTTCACTCACAACAGGAGAGGAAACTGAATGCTTTCCACATGCGCTGCCTCCGACGTATTCTCGGCATCACCTGGCAGGACAAAGTTTCAAACAATACAGTCCTGGAACGTGCTGGAATCCCTAGCATGTATGCACTACTGAAACAGAGACGCCTGCGTTGGCTCGGTCATGTCGTGAGAATGGATGATGGCCGGATCCCAAAGGATCTCCTCTATGGAGAACTCGTGCAAGGAAAGCGCCCTACAGGTAGACCACAGCTGCGATACAAGGACATCTGCAAGAGGGATCTGAAGGCCTTAGGAGTGGACCTCAACAAGTGGGAAACCCTGGCCTCTGAGCGGCCCGCTTGGAGGCAGGCTGTGCAACATGGCCTTTCCCAGTTTGAAGAGACACTTTGCCAACAGTCTGAGGCAAAGAGGCAAAGAAGGAAGGCCCATAGCCAGGGAGACAGGCCAGGGACAGACTGCACTTGCTCCCAGTGTGGAAGGGATTGTCACTCCCGAATCGGCCTTTTCAGCCACACTAGACGCTGTTCCAGAACCACCTTTCAGAGCGCGATACCATAGTCTTTCGAGACTGAAGGTTGCCAACTAGTACTAGTAGTAATGTGATTACTGGGCTAGGGTACGTTTCTTACGAGGAAAGGCTACAGCATTTGGGCCTCTTCAGTCTAGAAAGGAGACGCCTGAGGGGGGACATGATTGAGACATACAAAATTATGCATGGGAAGGATAAAGTGGATCGAGAGATGCTGTTTACGCTCTCACATAACACCAGAACCAGGGGACATCCACTAAAATTGAGTGTTGGGAGGGTTAGGATAGACAAAAGAAAATATTTCTTTACTCAGCGTATGGTCGGTCTGTGGAACTCCTTGCCACAGGATGTGGTGATGGCATCTGGCCTGGATGCCTTTAAAAGGGGATTGGATAAGTTTCTGGAGGAAAAATCCATTATGGTTTACAAGCTATGATGTGTATGTGCAACCTCCTGAATTTAGAAATGGGCTATGTCAGAAGGCCAGATGCAAGGGAGGGCACCTGGATGAGGTTTCTTGGTATCTGTTGTGCTCCCTGGGGCATTTGGTGGGCCGCTGTGAGATACAGGAAGCTGGACTAGATGGGCCTATGGCCTGATCCAGTGGGGCTGTTCTTATGTTCTTAACCTGCCAGGATGTACATGTGGGCTCAGTAAAGGAGCTGTCCTTTCCCCCGCTGTTTCTGTTGGTCTGAGTGAACTCTAAGATCCCACCAGTTTTCCTTCCAATTTGTAACCAGTCCTGTTCACAGTCAAAATGGAGTAACAGAGTACAGAGTCTACACTTTCCAGCGGCGCAGCAGCAAGGAGCAGACCCTGGTCCTTTCTGTGAGCATGAAGCACTGGTCTGATGAGTGATTTGTGGTGCTCTTTATGTCCTCTTAATTTCTCATGGTGTGTTGTAAACAATATACAGTGGATGGAAACCTGAAAACACTTTGCCAAATTGCACAATCTGTTTAGGAAAGGGTGGGAGGGAGGCGGAAGGGGGGATTTTCATTAGATCCTGGAAGGGGAAAAAAGAGTGTTTCATTGACTGATTAATCGAAATGCCACTTTCATAAATTGCTACTTCAAAAGAGTGTATTTGCCTTCAGCAATTTGCAACCAGCAATTATAAAACAACAGGCTGTGCCAGAAGCCATCAAGTAAATCATGGCACGGACTTTGTTCCAAAGCTTGTATCTTATCATGAACGCCCTGGAAGGGGACGTTATGGAGCCTGGCAGCAGCTGGACAGCAGCAGAACCATTCAAGCCAAGCCCATTAAGGTCTCATCAGTCAAGCTGAGAGAGATGGAGCAAAGTTATCCTGGAGCAGCTGAGTGGCTGATGGCAGCAGCACCCCCTCCCCCATATCCAAACCTGGAGTGAACCGCTTACATGTGTGTTCCAGGACATGACTAATCAGTGGACGTTCCACACATGCTTTTTACCTGCATTGCATATCACTTTTGATGCCTGTTGCTGAGACGTAGCCTGTGACACCTGAAACAGGAGATGGAGTCAGGGTGTACAGCCCGAGTTCTGCAGCTGCAGTTGCCACCATTTTGAACAGGTGAGAGGTGCAGATAGTAGCAGTTTGAAATGTGACGCAAAGTGTGTTGGTCACAACTTTGTGGGAGTCCAGAGACATGGGGGTCCTGTGGGAGAGGTCAACTAGGTTTCGGTGGGTGGGCCCGAGGACTGCAGTGCCCGTGATCCAATGAGCAAGATGCCAGGGAGGTCCCCACACCTGCCCCCCATCTGGCCCTTAAAAAGAACCTTGCCGAGTGGCTGCCTGATTCTAGTGGGTTTGGAGTTTGCTTTGAACTTGTGCTGCATCTGCCTCCTGTGAGCTCCTTGAGTTGCTAAAAATGTAGAAGAGGACAGAATGTGTCCCGAATGGCTTCCATTTCTCCCCTGGGCCACCTACACTTTCAGAGTCAAGGTTCTGTAAATGCAAGGAACTGCCTCCTGCAGGGTCATCTATGGGTCCCCCCCCACCTCTGAAGGACAGTAGAGGCAGCACCAACTCTCCCTGGACTTACATGGAGGCCTTCCAGCTGTGTCACCTGAGATCCTCGTAGGATGAGATGTGGGGAAATGGACCCAGGCCCACTTCTGCATCCCTGAGCGACACCCTCCCCAATACTGCCTAAGTGGGTCTGGTGAGGCAGAGGAGGAAGAGGAGCAGCAACTGCCCTTGTTGCTCACACCAGGCAGCAAGCCCTCCCTACTGGGAGGCTGGAAGAGAGCTGGCATTCCTCCCTTGAGCCCAAGCTGGGCAGTGGTCAAACCCTGCTGAACATCCTCAGCTCAGGGCCTGCTCTGGGTTGCAGTCCTGGCAAAAGCCCAGCTGTTTCCACTGGGTTTCCTGGCATTGTGTGTGGGGGCAGGGCTGTCTGCTGAGTGGAGATGGTGCCTCCCAGACCTGTACTTGCCTGATCGTTCCAGTGCAGGTGCCATTGCTTCATGCAGCACCTCCATCAAGGGGCTGCTCTCTAAAGCATGAATGACACCGACAGCTGAAGTATAACTTGGGCTTTGCCAGACGCAGAGAGGACGCTCCAGCACACATTGTTTAGAGAAAGGAAATCAATCTTTATCATCTCCTTCAAATCTGCGAAGCACACACTGCTCTGACCTTTGCTGTTTATGCATTTAATGGGTGATTCCCGAGACAGCGGAATCGGATATGGTGGCGCTTGCTCTCTTCGCACCTGATGCCACTTCAGCCGTGATTTAAACACCCAGCCCTGATTATCGGGGGGGGGGGGGCTGGCACTTGCTCACTCCTGACTGCGCATCTATCCACAAGGCGGGGCTGCACTCCAAGTGCGCTTTGTCTGAGCTCCTTGTTTGTTTGCTCCAGTAGGAGCATATTGCAGGCAACCAAAAGGCTCTCTCCACAGAACCACTGAGGCTGCCAGCTCAAAGCAAACTTACCAGGGAGTAAGTCCACTGAGCACATATGCTTAGGATCCCATGAGGATTGTTGCTGGGTTGTTTTTTTTTAATGCTCTAGAACAGGGGTGTCCAAAGTTTTTGGCAGGAGGGCCACATCGTCTCTCTGACACTGTGTTGGGGGCCAGGGGAAAAAAGAATTAATTTACATTTAAAATTTGAATACATTTACATAAATGAATATATTAAAGATGAACTTATATGAATGAACGAAGGTCTTGCAATAGCTCAAGGCCTATAAAAAGCCTGGCACAAAGCAAGGCCAGCCTTTCCTTTGCTGCCTCTGCTGCATCGCAGACATGAAACAACAAGCAGTGGAGGGACCCTCATCCCACAGCTCACGTGAAAGTTCAAGCAGTCACCCTCACGCTGAGAGCAGTTGCGTCGGGCCAGTGTGGTCTTCAACACATCTGCGGAGGGCCAGAGGCTCATTAGAGACTGGGTTCTCCCTGAGGGCCGCATTGAGAAGGGTCAAGGGCCACAAGTGGCCCCAGGGCCAGGGTTTGGGCACCCCTGCTCTAGAACAGAATATGATCTTACAGATCCATCAAGACCAACTTCCTGTATCTCACAGCGGCCCACCAAATGCCTCCTGGAGCACACCAGACAACAAGAGACCTGCATCCTGGGGGCCCTCCCTTGCATCTGGCATTCTGACATAACCCATTTCTAAAATAGGAGGTTGCACATACACATCATGGCTTGTAACCTGTAATGGATTTTTCCTCCAGAAACTTGTCCAATCCCCTTTTAAAGACATCTAGGCCAAATGTCTCCCTGGCTATGGGCCTTCCATCTTTGCCTCTTAGCCTCAGACTGTTGGCCAAGTGTCTCTTCAAACTGGGAAAGGCCATGCTGCACAGCCTGCCTCCAAGCGGGCCGCTCAGAGGCCAGGGTTTCCCACTTGTGGAGAAACAGACAGACCAGGGTCAGACTGCACTTGCTCCCATTGTGGAAGGGATTGTCACTCCCAAATTGGCCTTTTCAGCCACACTAGACGATGTTCCAAAACCACCTTTCAGAGCATGATACCAGAGTCTCTCGAGACTGAAGTTTGCCAACAATACCAGGCCAAATGCCATCGCCACATGCTGTGTCAAGGAGTTCCACAGACCAACCACACACTGAGCAAAGAAATATTTTCTTTTGCTATGCTATGCACAGAACACACATACAAACTCACAATTGCCTAGGTTAAAATCCACAAATGAGTTCACAAAGACAAGCACAGATCCAAGCTGTTTTGCTTGTGCCTTTTGTAAGCCTGCTCAGCTCCCTCAGTTGAGTCCATTATATACAGAAAAGGGGGGGGGGCTGGACTGAGCTAGAGGGGGGGCGGAGCACTAAGTTTTGCAGGGAGCCTCCCCGTAGTGTGCAAGTGTCCCCTCCCCTTGGGAGCCATTCGCCTCCGTTTTGCGCCCCCCAAATGGCTCCAAAGGGGAGGGGAAGAGCTGCTTGCACACTTGAGAAAGGCTGCAAAACTTAGTGCTCTGTCCCCCCTCTAGCTACGCCAGTGGGGCTGGAAACATTGCAGCCTTTCTCAAGTCCCCAAGACTTGCAGCAACATGTGCAGTGATGCCCTCCCAGGCTCAGGGGAGGAGAAGCAGCACCTCCCATCACCTCTTCGCTGGCATGAAGCCCCAGGCTCCCAGAGGGGCAAACGTTCTTCAGTGCAACCTGAAATCTGCAGTGTCATTTCGAGGGAGGGCAGAGCACATCTCAGTTGGGCTGATCCCCTTCAGAACCAACAGTGTGACGTCATAAACTGTCCCACACAAATTGTTCTTCCCCTGAAACATTTTTGAGCACAGTTCAATTTTTTTGCCAGCAAGTTTGTTTTAGGAGCATTCACTGGAACCCCCAGCCCTGCTCCAGATTGCTGTGCTTGTGGAGGCAGAGCTGCACTGGCAGAACAGCCCGGCCCGCTGCTGTGTGTGGGGAAGCCTGCTGATGTCTGGTGCTGGGCTTCCTCACCAACCTTCTCATCTTTGTTGCAGGATGTTTAGAGGAAGAAGAGAATTAAAGGAGCATTCCAAGCTCCATGTTGCTTTCAGAATGCCACTTTGGAGCAGTTTTGATCTTTCTGCACTTCCCCCAGCCTGGCAGGTTGTGCTTCTGATGGTGGCAGAAAAGAGCAGCAGGCTTATTAACGTGATCAGAGCCAAATATTAATGGGGAGAGCGAGAGCCGGCCTGAGGCTGCCGGTTGCTTAGAAACCATCCTGGGGTTTTTCCCTTGCAAGCTGCCTCTGTCCCCGTCTATGGATTCCATCTTGGGAGGGCTTTCAGTGGCTCCCCTGAAGTCAGCGGGTGCTTCAGTTCAGTGGAGTGCAGCCGAGGGTTCTGTTCAGGGCTTCTCTCCTTCTTCAGGACACAAGCGACAAGACAGAGTGTCATTCACACAAGCAGATAGGATGTGCTGAGGGGGGGGGGCTGAGACTGTGGCTACAGGTCCTTCTGCTCAGAGCACTGCAGGAAGGGCTGAGAGTATCAGCCACCAGAATATGGCACATGGTCATATCCAGTGGCGTAGCTAATGATCATGTAGCCCAATGCCAAGCTCAAAACGTTGCCCCGGAAGTGATGTCACAACCAGAAGTGACATCATGCCCAGGCTTTTTAGAAGGTGAAAATTGGGGGGAACCCACCTCCTCCCCCCAGCAGCTCACCACCCACTTGCTCTGCTGCCTTCCCCCAGTCAGTGGCATAGCTAAGGCATCTATTTACAACCTGGGGTCAAAGAACATTTTGTAGCCCCCCCCCCCACATGACAAAATCAAATTTAATTAATTAAGTAAATACAAATATTGGTTCCATGCTGTATCTTAATAACGTCTCTCTGGCACTCAATACAAACATACCAAGATTTTCACAATTTTGGTCACTATTGTCAAGCTCAGCTTGTTGCCCCCTAAAGCTTGATGCCTGGTGCAACTGCTACCCCCTGCACCCCCTTAGCTACGCCACTGGTCATATCACAAGTCCGCAAGTCCACCATTGGCAAATGGCAGGAAGCTCTCCTTCACCCTTCTCCACTCACGTGCACCATCACATGACATGCTGCACACATTTGTGCCCCTCTGATGCTGGCATCAGCCTGGCTTCATCTCCTGGAAGTTTTCCATGGATCACAGGTACAGATCTCTAAGTACAGATAGAACTCTCTGAATGGCTCACCTGTGCTGTAAGTACATCCTTTCAATGGTTTATGATTGGAGGCACAGAACAGCCTGGTTGCTGGATCAGGTTCAAGAGAGGCCACCTGGACCAGCATCTTGTTTTCCACAGTGGCCCAGCAGCTGCCTCAGGGAAGACTACACCCCGGAGATTCACAGGCATCCTCCTCTCCCACCATTATGTAGTGGGGAAGCGAGGGGAATGGTGGCCCAGGCTGGAAAGAGATCCCCACTATATGTGTCCAAAGACCAACAGGCAGGGATGCAGACTCCGGCAGGCAGAACTGGATGCTGCAAGGCAGGCCATCAGCAGTTTCTCTTTGTCCAGCTTCTCCATCCCTCGGCACCCAGCTGGAATTTGCCGGCTTCCCAATAAAATGTCATTATAGCTATCAGCTTACAACAGAATACCACGAACCATACATTTTTAATGCACTCCTGTCTGGCACTGACATCAAGAAGGTGCTGAGCGATTCACGAGGAACAGGAAGTGGGTGAGGAAGGGCAGAGGCAGGAGCATCGCCGTTTGCAAAAGAGACTATTGATGTGCTTCTCACATGAGCTTGGCATGAGCTCACCAATGCAGCGAGTCTGTTGCAAAGAGCATCTTCACAAGTCACACAGAGGTGCCGGCCAGGAGAAACTGCTTGTGAGTGCTGGGAACACAGCTGGGCCAAAACAGTGTCTTTGGTGTCAAGGACAGTCGAAAAGCAGCTCCTCTTTCTCCAGGGTTGGGGTCTAGCTGCAGATGCAGCCACATTGTCTCAGTGTTACTCTTGATGGTGGTGCCACCCATTTCCCCCCTCTTTGCCCCCACTGCCTATGGCATGTGGCATGGAGGGCCACTTGACACATCATCTGATGTGCTGAGTTCATAGATGCTTTCTTTACCCAGCATGTAATTAGTTTGTGGAACTCTTTGCCTCAGGAAGTAGTGATGGCATCTTGCGTGGATGACTTTAAGAGGGGATTGGACAGATTTCTGGTAGAAAAGTTCATTACGGGTTACAAGTCATGGTAGGGTTTGTGCAAGCTCTTGGTTTTAGAGGCAGGCTGCCTCTGATTGCCAGATGCAGGGGAGGGCACCAGGATGCAGGATGTGCCTGTGGTCTTGTGTGCTTCCTGGGGTATTTGGTGGGTCACCGTGGGATACAGGAAGCTGGACTAGATGGGCCTTTGACCTGATCCATCGGGGCTCTTCTTACGTCAGTAAAATTGCATGGTGCGCAACATCAGCCAGCAGGACCAGAGCTGTCTCCATTTGCCCACATACCTGTGAATACACTCCATTCCATGCTGTGGGATCTTCTTGTCAAAGGCCCGAGTCCTGTAGGTGTGTCAATTCCAGGCCCCAACCCTACTGGCCATGTGTTGCCAGAGCTAGTGTTCTGGGCATTTAAGGTGCTTGATGGTGGTGCAACAGTGGGGCTGCAGTCAGGCACTTTTGGGCCACTGGACATAAGAATATAAGCTGCCCCACCCCTCCTCTCTCCTTGTACATGCACCAGCCAAATGACTGGCACACGTCTAAGGAGACCCATGGCTGATTGGGCAGCCTACTGGGGGTAGGTAAAAAACACCTCCTGTGGGCTGTTGGAATGTGCCCCCCCCCTTGTATGCAGCACGTGCTCTAGCAGTGTAGCTGCAGTGGTGCCAACAGTAAGGGATGGGATTGGGCCGGCTGTGGACACACACAGGCGGGCACTAGGAACATCTGTGTGAGCAAGTGAGGCCTTGGGGGGGAAAGAGGAACCAGGAAAGTGGGGCTGAAGGGAAGCAGCTGCAGCCTGGAGGCGGAAGGGGACTGAGCCGTGTGCCTGACAAGGGGAGTGTATTTCCCCCCGAATATTCAGCTGCGCAGAAGGCAGTGCTGTCATTGGGGAATATTTGACTGAGCAGACAAGAGAGCCCTTTCAGGAGGGACTGCTGTCCATTCTGCTGCCAGCACTCGGCTTGCATTTGAATTACAAATCGGAGGCCTGCTGGGGTCTCCTTTCCTGTCGGTTGTGGAAAGAGCTGAGGGAGGCACAACACGCTGCTCAGAAGCAGTTTTGAGATCCCTGCTGGACCTTGTGAGCCCCAGTTCCAGCACACCCACAGAGCGTCCTTTGTCCCCCAGAACTGCTACTGATGTTTTGCCTGAGCAGCAGGAACCCCCACCCTGCCTTTCTGCTCCAGGCTGCGGACTTGCATGAGATCCTGGAAGGAAAAGGCCTTTTCCACCAGAGACTGGAGGGCTGACAACGATGGTGCTGAGCAAGCCTCCCTGGGGAGGGCTTCCCAAAGGTCTCCTGGGGAGGGGCTCTGCTCGTGGACTGACCAGGATTCGTTTGCTACTCTGCATCTTCCCTCCTTATTTCAAGGCTAAGACCTCAGGAGAAACGCTGGCAGAACCTATTTCTAGCCTCAGGGTTCCCCATTTGCGGGAAGACAGGCTCAGGCCTAGGAGCCTTGCACCAGTGTCCTTGTGAGCGCAAGACCTTTTCATCCAGGGAAACCTTCCGAGGTTGACACCAGAGGGGCCTGGCGCTTGTTTTTATGAACACTTTTAAACAGGATCCAAGTTTTATTGTGTTTTATTGCTTTGTTTTATCATATATATAAATGTTTTAGTATTGTTTTATTTGTAAGTTGCCTTGTGTGCCCTTAGCGGGGAAGAAAGAAGGGGTATAAATGTTACAGATAAATAAATAAACTCTCTCTCTCTCTCTTTCCCTCCCTCCCCCCTCCCCATTGCGTGCCCAGATGAGCGAACTGCTCTACTGGGGCAGAATTCCACACTGGGAGATCTGCTATCAGGGCCTCTCCTTTCTCGACAACCAAGGGTTTCCTTCATTAAGGCATTGGGGGGGGGGCTTTATTTAGATAGGATTGGGCTGTGATTTGCCTAAGGCCACCGCTGAGACTTCCTGATTTGTGGCTCATCCTCTCGCCCTCTCTATTGTAGCTGCTTGTAGTGGAATGAGATGTCATCCCCTTAAGAACATAAGAACAGCCCCACTGGATCAGGCCAAGGGCCCATCTAGTCCAGCTTCCTGTATCTCACAGCGGCCCACCAAATGCCCCAGGGAGCACACCTGATAACAAGAGACCTCATCCTGGTGCCCTCCCTTGCATCTGGCACTCTGATACATAGCCTATTTCTGAAATCAGGAGGTTGCACATACACATCATGGCTTGTAACCCGTAATGGTTTTTTCCTCCAGAAACTTGTCCAATTCACTTTTAAAGGCATCCAGGCCAGATGCCGTCACCACACCCTTTGGCAAGGAGTTCCACAGACCAAACACATGCTGAGTAAAGAAATACTTTCTTTTGTCTGTCCTAACCCTTCCAACACTCAGTTTTAGTGGATATCCCCTGGTTCTGGTGTTATGTGAGAAAGTAAAGAGCATCTCTCTCTCCACTTTATCCTTCCCATGCATAATTTTGTATGTCTCAATCATGTCCCCCCTCAGGTGCCTCTTTTCTAGGCTGAAGAGGCCCAAACACCACAGCCTTTCCTCATAAGGAAGGTGCCCCAGCCCCGTAATCATCTTAGTCACTCTCTTTTGCACCTTTTCCATTTCCACTATGTTCTTTTTGAGATGTGGCAACCAGGAATTGACCTTCTTCACTGCCGCTGTACATTGGGTCGACACTTTCATTGACCTGTCCACCACCACTCCAAGATCTGATCTGTCACAGACAGCTCAGAACCCATTAGCCTATATATGAAGTTTTGATTTTTTGCCCCAATGTGCATGATTTTACACTTACTGACATTGAAACGCACCTGCCATTTTGCTGCCCATTCTGCCAGTTTGGAGAGATCCTTCTGGAGCTCCTCACAATCTCTTCTGGTCTTCACCACTCAGAAAGGTTTGGTGTCGTCTGCAAACTTAGCCACCTCACTGCTCAACCCTGTCTCCAGGTGATTTATGAAGAGGTTGAAAAGCACAGGTCCCAGGACAGATCCTTGGGGCACACCGCTTTTCACCTCTCCCCATTGTGAAAATTGCCCATTGACACCCACTCTCTGTTTCCTAGTCTTCAACCAGGTCTCCATCCAGGAGAGGACCTGTCCACTAATTCCCTGACTGTGGAGTTTTTTCAGCAGCCTTTGGTGAGGAACCATGTCGAATGCCTTCTGAAAGTCCTGATATATAATGTCCATGGGTTCTCCCACATCCACGTGCCTGTTGACCTTTTCAAAGAATTCTAAAAGGTTTGTGAGGCAAGACTTACCCTTACAGAAGCCATGCTGATTCTCCCTCAGCAAGGCCTGTTCATCTATGTGTTTTGAGATTCTATCTTTGATGAGGCTTTCCACCATCTTACCCGGTATGGATGTTAGGCTGACCGGCCTATAGTTTCCCGGGTCCCCCCTCTTTCCCTTTTTAAAGACAGGCATGACATTTGCTATCCTCCAATCTTCTGGCACCGTGGTCGTTTTGAGGGACAGGTTGCATATTTAAGTCAAGAGATCAGCAACTTCATTCTTCAATTCCTTAATAACTCGTGGGTGGATGCCATGAGGGCCCGGTGACTTATTGATCTTTAATTTATCAATGAGGTCTGAAACATCTTCTCTTTTAACCTCTATCTGACTTAACTCCTTGGTCAGGAGGGGCCGTTCGGGCAGCGGTATCTGCCCGAGGTCTTCTGCCTTGAAGACAGATCCCCTTCACAACATGATTGTTGTCTTGTGCAAATGACCAGTCCAGAATGCTCTGCTGTCACTCCAGATGGCCTTAGGTTGCTCCCAGTAAACCAGGGTGGCTTTGCAGGATGGCAGTGTCTTGTCCAGTACATGAGCACTGACTGGCTGATCTTGTTCCAGGAAAAGCAAAAGAGCCCACCTCATGAGGTGTACCCCTCATAGTCAAAAAAGTCTCCAGGGAATTTGGAAAAAAACATCTCTGCCCCCCGCTTGAAAGCACTTATGTTTTTTCCCCAAAAAGGGAAGGGGCAGAGATTGGAATAACCCCAACAGTATTATGAATGGGGTGAGGAGAAATCTCTGTTCCTTGTTCCTCAAGTACTAGAAAACTTGAACTCGGCACTAGTCAGCGAAATGGAGCCTCTGATGAAGTGGCACCCAGACTCCTCCGGAGCCCAGGAAGGAGGTGGCAGATCTCCCAGCCCTCTTCCGATCTGCCACCAGCGTCTTTCTCAGTTTCCTGGATTTTCTGACAGAAGGTTCATGTTTGATTGTCAAAAGTTGCTGACACCGAATCTCCTGCCATCCTCACAGCAGGAGGAATTCAAATTGGGCCAGCGACAGTCGTGAAGAGGAACCTGTCAGCCGCCTGGCTTGATTGATTGCTTGGCAGCGCGACAACTCGAGCCTCCCCAAACACTCCAAAGAAGCCAAGCGACTTCAGACAAATCCTTCCCGCAGCTCGTTGACATGAAGTGGCCTTGTGCATCGCGCATATAAATATCTGTGGCGTGGCAGGCTGCGCATTCCAAGCCCATCACCCTCTGAATTGCCAGAGATGCTTCTCACTCCGAACTGTTCTTGCAGCGTGCTGCAGCCCGAGGCTGGCTCTCTCTTAAATATGAGTAATTGCTCCCACCGGAGTGCCGAGAAGATGCCAGTTCCTCTCCTTGGGATTCCTTTCACTCTCGGTGATCAGTAATTGTTTCTGAAAAAAGAAGGAAAAGAAGAAAGCAAATGAGGAGTGAAACAAATAGCTCTGGATAACGATGCGTGTCCAGATGCTTCGTTAGCTGTTGCTCAAATCAAAGGCGCATCGAGGGCAGTTGCCATCCCCAGGCTGTGGGAGATTCCCACTGCAGCAGCCCTCTGGGGCTGGACGTCCTCTGCGGGCAGGTCTCCTAGCCTGATTGAGCTGCCCATCAGGCAGGAAGCCCCCAAGCAGGTGCAGGGGCAAATAAGCAGGTGGCGGAATCATCGAAGCCAGAGGACCCTCCCTGCCACCTGGCTCACTGCCTCCAGGCAGCCTCCCCCACACTGGGAATGATGGATCATCAAGTTTCTCCCAATACTCTTGGGTGCAAATCCAAAAGCGCTTGGTTTGAGAGGCAGCCTGCCTCAGATTGCCAGATGCAAGGGAGGGCACCAGGACGCAGGTAGTGCCTGTTGTCTTGTGTGCTCCCTGGGGCATTTGGTGGGCCGCTGTGAGATACAGGAAGCTGGACTAGGTGGGCCTGTGGCCTGATCCAGCGGGGCTCTTCTTATGTTCTTAATACAGAGATGGAGCTCCCCTTCCAGGGGCACTCAAGGTTCTGAGCTTCCTTCCTTCCAGTCTGCCTCCACTGGTGGAGGGAGGTCATCTTCCTCATCTCTGCCAATCACTCCAATACAAACATGCTGCATAGTGACCCACTTTCTGCAGAGACTGCCTGTTGCAGCCCTCTGTGAGTCACTAATGGCCTCTTTCAATCAGGAGGCCTGGTCAGAAAAGTTAGTTCCAGAAACATGGCAGGTGGCCTCTTCCAAGCAAGGAGAAACAGAAGAGCCCGGTTAGGCCAAGCTGGACCTAGTTTGGCTTCCTGTATCTCACCTCTACCTTACGTGGAGGGCCAAAGCAGTTGTGATGTGGAGTTCCTGTGATCAGGACAGGATTCCAAAAGTTATAAACAGCAGCTGCAGGGAGAGGAAGTTCAGACAGATGCTGGGGGGGGGTTGGTTCATCCTGTTCGCACCTGCTTTTCTGTCTGAATTGCTGCAGGCAACTCTTGCTGGTGGGTGGACCAGGCCCTTGGGGCACCTGATGGCACATACTGTCAGGTGGCAGAGCACAGGCACCACAGACCAACTAGTGTCCTCAGAGGGCAGAGCTCTGTCTGGCAGGCTGGTGGTTGACTCAGCCTCAGGGTGCAGGTCGCGAGGTGCTGGGGCTGCAGCCTTATGGTGCATCCAGGACATGGGAAGATGACCTCATCTGTTCCAGACATCACCAGCTAAGTCAGATCTCTGTGTTGCATGCTGGTCTCTTCTGCCTGGTGGATGCTCCGTCGAGGCACACCTAGGGCCCAGCAGGGCAGCATCTCCAGGGTAATAGGAAAGGGTCCTGCCTGAGCCCCTGGAGAGCCCTCCCAACCCAGCCAGTATCACCAAGCTAGGTAGCCTCCCTCAGCACAGGCAGTGCCTGATATTCCCCTCCCCCGATCTCCAGACTGGGGACAGCTGGGAGAGAAGGAGAAAGGATTTGACTTAAATGCAAATGAAAGGCATGAATCAATTCAGAGGTCACTTGTAATGTGCCTGCTGGAAATAAATCAAATGAAGCGGAGGTGATGGCAGCTGTCTGAGGCCGATGCCTCCAGCGGGACTGTCTTTTCATGCCTCTTCCATCTCACGACAACCAAATCTCCTAATCCAGGGTGCTTCCTCCCAGCAACAGGAGGTGTTGAATGCTGCTTCCCACCTGCACAGGACAACCCTTCAGAGTCACTGAAGGCTGCTTATGATGGATTGTTAATGATGGAATATAAATTGTGTCAGGTCAGCAGGGGAGGATAGCCCTTGCTTTCCCGATAGCAGAATGGCACGGGAGCGTAGGGGGATAGCAAAAGAAGCAGGCGATCCCAAACAGAGCCAAGGAAGCAGACACAGGCTTTTTTGTTGCAGAAGCAGGAATTGGCAAAGGAGCAGGCAGAAGAGGAGTCAGTCAAACGGTCCAGCAGTCAGGGATACAGCAGGTCACAGTCACGAGAAGGCAGTCCAAAATCAGTACACAAACCAGCAGCACGGCACAGAGAAACTCCACCACAACAACCCACACCTTGTTGTCTGTGCTTGACCCATATATACTGGGGCCAGCCAATCAGAGTAGGGCAACCTCATAGTCACAAGACAGTCTTGTGACCCACTCTGATTGGCTGTCCAGTGCTGCATTGCACCATTCCTCCATAGCCTATGTGATTCAGTATTCATCTCTCCCCAAGTCACATGAGTCCCACCTGCCTTGCTGGTTGCTTCACACCAGGCCCAGATATCAGAGCATAAGAACAGCCCCACTGGATCAGGCCGTAGGCCCGTCTAGTCCAGCTTCCTGTATCTCACAGCGGCCCACCAAATGCCCCAGGGAGCACACCAGATAACAAGAGACCTGCAAGGCCTCCTGGGAATTGTAGTTAAGAACATAAGAACAGCCCCACTGGGTCAGGTCATAGGTCCATCTAGTCCAGCTTCCTGTATCTCACAGCAGCCCACCAAATGCCCCAGGGAGCACACCAGATAACAAGAGACCTGCAAGGCCTCCTGGGAATTGTAGTTAAGAACATAAGAACAGCCCCACTGGAGCAGGCCACAGGCCCATCTAGTCCAGCTTCCTATATCTCACAGCAGCCCACCAAATGCCCCAGGGAGCACACCAGATAACAAGAGACCTGCAAGGCCTCCTGGGAATTGTAGTTAAGAACATAAGAGCAGCCCCACTGGATCAGGCCATAGGCCCATCTAGTCCAGCTTCCTATATCTCACAGCAGCCCACCAAATGCCCCAGGGAGCACACCAGATAACAAGAGACCTGCAAGGCCTCCTGGGAATTGTAGTTAAGAACATAAGAACAGCCCCACTGGAGCAGGCCACAGGCCCATCTAGTCCAGCTTCCTATATCTCACAGCAGCCCACCAAATGCCCCAGGGAGCACACCAGATAACAAGAGACCTGCAAGGCCTCCTGGGAATTGTAGTTAAGAACATAAGAGCAGCCCCACTGGATCAGGCCATAGGCCCATCTAGTCCAGCTTCCTATATCTCACAGCAGCCCACCAAATGCCCCAGGGAGCACACCAGATAACAAGAGACCTGCAAGGCCTCCTGGGAATTGTAGTTAAGAACATAAGAACAGCCCCACTGGAGCAGGCCACAGGCCCATCTAGTCCAGCTTCCTGTATCTCACAGCAGCCCACCCAATGCCCCAGGGAGCGCACCAGACAACAAGAGACCTCATTCTGGTGCCCCCCCCTTTATATCTGACATAGCCCATTTCTAAAATCAGGAGGTTGCGCATACACATCACGGCCTGTAACCCGTAATGGATTTTTCCTCCTGCCACATCCTGGCTAATAACAATCTCAAACCTGGGATGCCAAAAACCTGACAAATTGTTTGGCAAGCCCCTGGCTTTGTGTCCCTGCAATTTCCTTCCCTGTGTGCATCAAAATGACTTCAGCCTTCCAGGTGGCAAATGCTACAGAAATTGTGCAGGGACCAGTTCGTTGTGCCCCCCCCCCCAGTGACTGTGCATGTGTGCATGCAAGGCACAGGCCATCAGAGGAGTTGGGATGTCCCTCTGCCACCCCCCAATGGCACTGAGGAGAGGAGTGTCTGGAGCTCACCCCTCCTTCCTTTCCTGACCCAGACAGTTGGGAAAGGAGAGCAAAGAGCTCCTGGGGCTATCTTGGTGCTGCTCTTTCAGCACCCTGGAGAGCAGCACCCCGAGGTGTTTCCCCTTTCCTGGCTAGTGGTGCTGTTTGGAGTGGCCAACAGCCTTCTCGCTTGCCCTCTGTGATGGACCTTCCTCAGTGGCCCCTGAGGAAGAGGCCAGTTGCAGAAGCCAAGAGGAGCTCAGAGGAGAACGAGTCCAACTGCCTGATGTATTGCGGGGGGTGCTTTAGGAAATCTGGTTGGACCCCCAGGACACTACGGACCTTCAGCCAGTGTTGGATCTGGCCAACCAATGCGCACCCTGGGCAGGAAGCACCCATCTGAGTCCAAGTATGTTTGACTTTCCTAATGCTAAATGGTCAGTTTAGTTGCCAACTTTTTAAAGCAAGAGTCTTGCAGCAGAAAACCTGGGGCAGAAAAGAGGTTCAGGAGACACCAACAACAGCTGCGGAAATGGCTTGGACCAGCAACCGCTTCGGTTTTCTCATATTCTCAGAATAGAGTTGGAGGGACCGTGTCCAGTTCAGTGCAATCCCCCACTCAGTGCAGGCATTTCTGCCCCTATCAGTCAGACTGGGTGAGGACCAGTGGCTGAGAGCCTCATGACTATGCCAGAGAAAACAGCTGGGTGCTTCTGGAAGTGCTTGCAAGGGCAGTGGGGCAGCTGCTGTGGGCAATAACCTGGGGAGTGGCAAAGAGGCAGGCAGTGCCCCAGGCACCCCCTGCAGCTGCCTGCTTCCTTTGCTGAATGGGCACCCAGCCTGCCACCCTCTGCCTGGCTCAGGTGGCAGCTGCTCATTTTGAAGGGGAGGGAGTGGGAGGAAGACCATGGTGGGGGCAGCTGGGGAGGATAAGGAGGTGGGCTGCCCAATGTTTCCAACAGGAGAGTCAGTGGGGCAGTCGGTGAGGCCACTGCAGCTTTGGGGGCAGCAAGAGCAACCCCTCCTCCTTCCCAGCCACCTGCCTTTGTCCTCGTGATTTGTCGGAAGGACAAAGGTTCTTTTCAGATATGGGGACAAAGTGAGCAGACCTTTGGGAGAAGAGACAGAGGCTGCGATTCATTACCCTATGCAGAGCACACACACATGCAGAGCACTCTTATGTCCCTCCAAACAGAAGTGGCCTTCCTCTGCTGAACATCTCCCTGCAAGTTTCCTTTGCAGCTGCCCCCGTGCAACTTACTTCTGACTCGCTGCTTCCTTCTGATGATGGCAGTGCTGTTAAATGGCATCTCAAACCTTGTCTGTAATATTCAGTGAGAAAAAGTCGCTGATGCAATGCCTAGAGCAGGGGTCGGCAACCCACGGCTCTAGAGCCGCATGTGGCTCTTTCAGCTGTCTGCTGCAGCTCCTCCCTGTGAAAGTGGCAAAGGGGTTAACAGGAGGCACCTGTGCTGGGAGGGCAGGCTGCTTCCCTCCGCCCCCTGAGCTCACTGCCCTCCTCTCCCTTCACCCCCACCTGCCCCGCATTGGCTTCCCTTTTCAATTTTGCTCTGCAGGCGCTCTGCAGGCTGAAGCTCCCTGTTTTTCCCTTCCCAACTCTTCAGCAGTCTCAGCCAATCAGCATCCAGCAAGCTCCTGGCTTTTTCAGTTGGAATGTCTCAGGGCCCTTCACTGGCAGACAGACCAGCCAATCCTGAGCCTCCTCCATCTCAGCCATTGGGAGCCCTTGCAGCCCGCCTTTCCTTGAGCAGGTCCCACTCAGTGCAAGGAGAGGCTTTTCCTCCACAGCAGAGGAGACATCCTGTGTGTCTACTCAGTTTTAAGCCCCATTACAGTGGATGAGGCTTACTCCCAGGAAAGGGTGCCTGGGAAGGCAGCCTTGGAGCCAGTAGGAGCCCGCGCAGGTCTGTTCAAGAGTAAGCCCCAATGTAGTCCCTGGGCTACTCCCAGGAAGGTGTAGAGGCTGTAGCCTCAGCCCCCCTCCTCTGCAGGTCTACTCACAAGTAAGCTGTAGTCAGTGGGGCTTCCTCCCAGGAAGGTGTGGAGGGCTGTAGCCTCAGCCTCCTCCTGTGCAGGTCTACTCACAAGTAAGCCCCACTGTAGTCAGTGGGGCTTCCCTCCCAGGAAGGTGTGGAGGGCTGCAGCGTCAGCCCCCTCCTATGCAGGTCTACTCACAAGTAGTCAGTGAGGCTTCCTCCCAGGAAAGTGTGGAGAGGACTGCAACCTGAGAGCTCCAACCAACTTGTCTGCTCAGAAGTCCCATTGTAGTCAATGGGGCTTACTCCCAGGATAGTGTGGAGAGGGTTGCAGCCTGAGTGCGGGAGGGCAGGCAGGGAGGGCAGAAGCTGGCCTGTGGCTGCACCCCCGCCCTCTGGCTTCTTCTCTTCCCACCTCTGGAGTCTGTGTCCTTTCTTCCTTCCAGCAGGGTGCCTCTGGAAGGTGGGGGGAGTTCTTTAGTATCCATGTAAGATAAGCAGATGTCATAACCGCCATATGTATTGGAATCCTGGAAGATCTGGTGAGGAGGTAGATGTGGTGTCAGCAGTGGCCCCTTGAAGGCAATAGGGCCCTCAGGGATATAATGGGCACCTGAGGAAGGGGATGTGGGTTGTAGAAGGAGTGTAGGTTGGAGGTAGGAGGAGGTAGGAGGAGGTAGGAGGTAGGATTCCCAGGTGGCGGCTGTGGCAAGGGGGGCCTTCGCTCAGCTTCGGCTGGTGCGCCAGCTGCGGCCGTACTTGGATCGTGCAGACCTGGCCACGGTGATCCATGCCTCGGTGACATCGAGATTAGATTACTGTAACGCGCTCTATGTGGGGCTGCCCTTGAAGACGGTTCGGAAACTGCAACTAGTGCAGAATGCGGCAGCCCTTTTGGTTACTGGAGGTAGGCGGTTCGACTCTGTCAGTCCGCTTCTCCAGCGGTTGCACTGGCTGCCCATTCGTTTCCGGGCCCAATTCAAGGTGCTGGTATTGACCTTTAAAGCCCTATACTGCTCTGGACCAGGGTATCTTAGAGATCGCCTGCTCCCATACAATCCGGCTCGCCCTCTCAGGTCATCAGAGAAGGCCTTTTTACAAGTGCCACCACCTAGGGAGGTACGTGGGGCGGCTGCAAGAAATAGGGCCTTCTCAGTAGTGGCACCAATGCTATGGAACTCCCTTCCCCTTGACTTAAGAATGGCTCCCTCTCTTGAGACCTTTCGGCAAGGCCTGAAGACCCTTCTGTTTAAACAGGCCTTCTGAGTTCTTGGCCTTTTAACATCTTTTTAACATCTTTTAATATTTTTTACAGGCCTGATTCTTTTATGACTTGCTGCTGCTCTATGCTCTTTTTACCTATTTTTTTTTTACTCTGACTGCTGTTTTTAGTATGTGTTAATATGTTTTTATTTGTTTTTAAATTGTTTTTAATATGTTGTAAGCCGCCTTGAGTCCCTTCGGGGAGAAAGGCAGGGTAAAAATAAAGTTATTATTATTATTATTATTAGGAGAGGAGACTGACTGGGCTAATGACTTTGACTTGGATACTCTGACTGATTTGACTGACTTACTTTGGAATCTGATCTTGGACTGTGACTTGGCTTATGGACTTTGGACTCTGCCCTGGATACTCTGATTGACTTTGTGACTAATGAACTGCTGGAGACACTGGAGTTTGGTGTGTGGCTGCTGTGCCCAAGACCTGCTGAGGACCAAGGGTCTGCTGTAGTGGCGGGAGGCTGCTGGCAGGAGAGAGGACCTCTGCAGGTTGAACAGGCGAGCTACCCTGGAGGTGGGGTCCAGCAGGACTGCAGGGCAGAACCAGGGTCATTTGTTGGGGGAAAGAAGGGGAGCTAATTTGCTTAAAGTGGGCCTAATTCTCCAGGCAGAGAATGGCCTTGGAATCAGGCAAAACACCATAGAGGACCAGGCTTCTGAAAACACAGGACAAGAATGTATGACAAAACTAACTAAAAGCTACAAGAGGGGGCTACATTATAAAAATGGGACCTATAAGAGCATAAAGGTAAAAAAAAAAAAAAAACTACATATGCAGTATTATCTTCATTTTAGATGTCAAAATGGTTTTGTGGCTCCTGAGGTTTTTTTTACCTCTGCAAAATGGATCCAAATGGCTCTTTGAGTGTTTAAGGTTGCTGACCCCTGGCCTAGAGCAGGGGTGCCCAGGCAAGAAGTTGTGGTTCTTCTTCTTAAAATAATATATTAAAAATAATAATTAATTAATCTTCCTCTTCTTCTTCTTCTTTGTAGCAGCAGCAGCAGCAACAACAACAAAAAGTACTTTTCAACAAAAAGTTGAAAACGCTTTTCAACAAAAAGTACTAGGTTCAACTCTGGGCAAACTGGAGCAGGTTCAGAGGAGGGCGACAAAGGTGATCAGAGCACTGGAGCACAAGTCCTACGAAGAAAGGTCAGGGGAACTTGGTATGTTCAGCCTAGAGATGAGAAGGCTGAAAGGGGATATGCTAGCACTCATCGAATATCTGAAGGGCTGTCATGTGGAAGAAGGGAATAATTTATTCTCAGCTGTCTCTGAAAGTAGAGTTAGAACAAATGGATGGAAAGATTTCGATTAGACATGAGATTCCTGACAGGGCGGTTCAGTAGTGGAACAGATGCCAAGGGAGGTGGTAGACTCTCCCTCACTGGAGCCACTGGAGAGGCTTGACAAGCATCTGTTAGAGATGCTCTAGGACAGGGGTCTCCAAACCCCAGCCTGGGGGCCAGAAGCAGCCTGTGGCAAGCCTCTATCCAGCCCATGGCCAGCCTCTTGTCCCCTGAAAGCCTCTGGCCCACTCAACTGAGCATGACCAGAACTGTGCTCTGGTTGCATCTGGAGGGTGTTCTGAGGGCCAGAGAGGTGGAATGAATGAGTCCATTCATTTATTTATTCGGTCTTCTAAGTTCCATCTCTAATTTATTTATCAAAACTTCATATTTGAATTTTTTCCCCAGCCCTCAGCACCACACCAGATATTTGATGCAGCCCTCTAACCACAACGTTTGGAGACCCCTGCTCTAGGAGGAGTTCCTGCTGAAGGCAGGGGGTTGGACTAGATGACCTATTAGGCCATTTCCAACTCTATGATTCTATGACCATCAGGAGAGTTTGTGCAGACCACTCTCTCCTCAACGCAACATGCATCTTCTGCAATTTGTCAATATGCCTTGCGAACAAACTGAGGTGGGCAGAGAGAATGGCAGAGACTTTGGGGAAGTCACTTGCCTTACTACACAGCTGGTGAGTGAGTGAGTGAGTGAGTGAGTGAGTGAGTGAGTGAGTGAGTGGTTTGGCACAGTGAGGGCCTGGGGATGCCCAGTGATGGGCTAAGGAGGTGCCGGCTGTGCTGAGGGGTTGGCCAATGCCAGAAGGATGTGGGAAGAAGACTGCACATGCTCCCGACCCACCAGCTCATCACTGGCTTAGCTAGAGGGGGGGGCACTAAGTTTGGCAGGGAGCCTTCCCTCAGCCTGCAAGCTGCCACTCCCCTTGGGAGCCATTCGCCTCCGTGTCCCCCCCCCCCGCCCAAATGGCTCCCAAGGGGAGGAGCCGCTTGCAGGCTGCGGTGAGGCTCCCTGCCAAACTTAGTGCCCCGCCCCCCTCTAGCTACGCCAGTGTTTCTCATCCAATCCGGCGACAACAACCACAGTCCTCAAGCCTTGTGTAGTCAGACAATTGATACGCAAATAAAGAAGTGTATGAAACAAGGAGGTCTAAGTGTTTGTTTCAGTGCAATTAGGAACTGGGGGGAAAAATCAATGTGTTTTCAGCATGAAATGAGACAGAAATGTTTCTGCGTGCTTGTGTGTGTTTTGGGCTTAGAGACAAGAGAGAATTAAAAACAAATTTTGGGGGGGGGGGGGCAGAAATAATTTTGTCCCCAAGGAAAGAAAAGGCAGAGAAAGAGAGTGAGACAAGAAGAACTAGGTGCCAGTCTAATGAAAGGAACTTCATCCAGCGTGCCTCCCCTTCCCCAAATGAGACATTCATGGAAACATGTTCTGAATTAATGAGCCAAAGCTTAATTGAATAAATCAAAAAGGACAGGCTTAATAGGTCAGTCTGTTATATGAAAAAAAGTTGAAGGTCAGTGACATTCCTTTTTTTCCCCCTTGTCTCTTTACAGGAGGAAGTACAAGGAAGGATCAGTTTCACGGCAAGCTCTAAGAAATTAACACCAGAGTGTGGGTTTGAGCAGACTTTGACATTACGCTGCTGAAATACTACAAAAGTTGTTATTGGCTCTGGTCTGATTATTCATGAGAGCAACAACCCCCACCCAACTGCCCCCCAAAGATGATCATTGGATGGGAGAGACTCATAGATCATGTTGCTGATACAGGGATAAGAGCATAAGAACAGCCTGGCTGGATCAGGTCATAAGCCCATCTAGTTCAGCTTCCTGTATCTCACATTCTGACACAGCCCATTTCTAAAATCAGGCGGTTGCACATACGCATCATGACTTTTAACTCGGGATGAATTTTTTTCTCCAGAAATTTGTCCAATCCCCTTTTAAAGGCATCTAGCCAAACACCATCATTACATCCTGTGGCAAGGGATTCCACAGACCAACCATATATTATGATGATGATGATGATGATGATGATGATGATGATGATGATAGGCAACCTTCAGTCTCGAAAGACTATGGTATCGCGCTCTGAATGGTGGTTCTGGAACAGCGTCTAGTGTGGCTGAAAAGGCCAATTTGGGAGTGACAATTCCTTCCACACTGGGAGCAAGTGCAGTCTGTCCCTGGTCTGTCTCCCTGGCTATGGGCCTTCCTTCTTTGCCTCTTTGCCTCAGACTGTTGGCCAAGTGTCTCTTCAAACTGGGAAAGGCCATGCTGCACAGCCTGCCTCCAAGCGGGCCGCTCAGAGGCCAGGGTTTCCAACTTGTTGAGGTCCACTCCTAAGGCCTTCAGATCCCTCTTGCAGATGTCCTTGTATCACAGCTGTGGTCTACCTGTAGGGCGCTTTCCTTGCATGAGTTCTCCATAGAGGAGATCCTTTGGGATCCAGCCATCATCCATTCTCACGACATGACCGAGCCAACGCAGGCGTCTCTGTTTCAGCAGTGCATACATGCTAGGGATTCCAGCACGTTCCAGGACTGTGTTGTTTGGAACTTTGTCCTGCCAGGTGATGCCGAGGATGCGTCGGAGGCAGCGCATGTGGAATGTGTTCAGCTTCCTCTCCTGTTGTGAGCAAAGAGTCCATGACTCGCTGCAGTACAGAACATAAGAACATAACATAAGAACATAAGAACAGCCCCACTGGATCAGGCCATAGGCCCATCTAGTCCAGCTTCCTGTATCTCACAGCGGCCCACCAAATGCCCCAGGGAGCACACCAGATAACAAGAGACCTCATCCTGGTGCCCTCCCCTACATCTGGCATTCTGACTTAACCCATTTCTAAAATCAGGAGGTTGCGCATACACATCATGGCTTGTACCCCATAATGGATTTTTCCTCCAGAAACTCGTCCAATCCCCTTTTAAAGGCATCTAGGCTAGACGCCAGCACCACATCCTGTGGCAAGGAGTTCCACAGACCGACCACGCGCTGAGTAAAGAAATATTTTCTTTTGTCTGTCCTAACCCGCCCAACACTCAATTTTAGTGGATGTCCCCTGGTTCTGGTATTATGTGAGAGTGTAAAGAGCATCTCCCTATCCACTCTGTCCATCCCCTGCATAATTTTGTATGTCTCAATCATGTCCCCCCTCAAGCGTCTCTTTTCTAGGCTGAAGAGGCCCAAACGCCGTAGCCTTTCCTCATAAGGAAGGTGCCCCAGCCCCGTAATCATCTTAGTCGCTCTCTTTTGCACCTTTTCCATTCCACTATGTCTTTCTTGAGATGCGGCGACCAGAACTGGACACAATATTCCAGGTGTGGCCTTACCATCGATTTGTACAACGGCATTATAATACTAACTGTTTTGTTCTCAATACCCTTCCTAATGATCCCAAGCATAGAATTGGCCTTCTTCACTGCCGCCGCACATTGGGTCGACACTTTCATCGACCTGTCCACCACCACCCCAAGATCTCTCTCCTGATCTGTCACAGACAGCTCAGAACCCATCAGCCTATATCTAAAGTTTTGATTTTTTGCCCCAATGTGCATGACTTTACACTTACTGACATTGAAGCGCATCTGCCATTTTGCTGCCCATTCTGCCAGTCTGGAGAGATCCTTCTGGAGCTCCTCACAATCACTTCTGGTCTTTACCACTCGGAAAAGTTTGGTGTCGTCTGCAAACTTAGCCACTTCACTGCTCAACCCTGTCTCCAGGTCATTTATGAAGAGGTTGAAAAGCACCGGTCCCAGGACAGATCCTTGGGGCACACCGCTTTTCACCTCTCTCCATTGTGAAAATTGCCCATTGACACCCACTCTCTGCTTCCTGGCCTCCAACCAGTTCTCAATCCACGAGAGGACCTGTCCTCTAATTCCCTGACTGTGGAGTTTTTTCAGTAGCCTTTGGTGAGGGACCGTGTCAAACGCCTTCTGAAAGTCCAGATATATAATGTCCACGGGTTCTCCCGCATCCACATGCCTGTTGACCTTTTCAAAGAATTCTATAAGGTTCGTGAGGCAAGACTTACCCTTACAGAAGCCATGCTGACTCTCCCTCAGCAAGGCCTGTTCGTACTCAGGCCTCAGAAGTGTACTCAGAAGTGTACTCAGGACGCAAGCTCTGTAGACCTGGATCTTGGTATGTTCCGTCAGCTTCTTGTTGGACCAGACTCTCTTTGTGAGTCTGGAAAACGTGGTAGCTGCTTTACCGATGCGCTTGTTTAGCTTGGTATCGAGAGAAAGAGTGTCGGAGATCGTTGAGCCAAGGTACACAAAGTCATGGACAACCTCCAGTTCATGCGCAGAGATTGTAATGCAGGGAGGTGAGTCCACATCCTGAACCATGACCTGTGTTTTCTTTAAGCTGATCGTCAGTCCAAAATCTTGGCAGGCCTTGCTAAAACGATCCATGAGCTGCTGGAGATCTTTGGCAGAGTGGGTAGTGATAGCTGCATCGTCGGCAAAGAGGAAGTCACGCAGACATTTCAGCAGGACTTTGGACTTTGCTCTCAGTCTGGAGAGGTTGAAGAGCTTTCCGTCAGATCTGGTCCGGAGATAGATGCCTTGTGTTGCAGTTCCAAAGGCCTGCTTCAGCATGACAGCGAAGAAAATCCCAAACAAGGTTGGTGCAAGAACACAGCCCTGCTTCACGCCGCTTCGGATGTCAAAGGGGTCTGATGTGGAGCCATCAAAGACAACAATGCCCTTCATGTCCTTGTGGAAGGATCTGATGATGCCGAGGAGCCTGGGTGGACATCCAATCTTGGGGAGAATCTTGAAGAGGCCGTCCCTGCTGACCAGGTCGAAAGCCTTCGTGAGATCTATGAAGGCTATAAAGAGTGGCTGTCGTTGTTCCCTGCATTTCTCCTGCAGTTGTCTAAGGGAGAATACCATATCAGTGGTGGACCTGTTGGCTCGGAATCCGCACTGCGATTCTGGATAGACGCTCTCTGCAAGTACCTGGAGCCTCTTTAGTGCAACTCGGGCAAACAACTTTCCTACAACGCTAAGGAGAGAGATGCCGTGGTAGTTGTTGCAGTCACCCCTATCGCCTTTGTTCTTGTACAGCGTGATGATGTTTGCATCCCTCATGTCTTGAGGTACTCCACCTTCTCTCCAGCAGAGACAGAGGATTTCATGCAGCTCAGTGACGATGATCTCTTTGCAGCACTTTAGGACTTCAGCAGGGACTACCCTAAGGCTGTACAGACCAACCACACGCTGAGTAAAGAAATATTTTCTTTTGTCTGTCCTAACCCGCCCAACACTCAATTTTAGTGTATGTCCCCTGGTTCTGGTGTTGCGTGAGAGTGTAAAGAGCATCTCCCTATCCACTCTGTCCATCCCCTGCATAATTTTGTATGTCTCAATCATGTCCCCCCTCAGGCGTCTCTTTTCTAGGCTGAAGAGGCCCAAGCGCCATAGCCTTTCCTCATAAGGAAGGTGCCCCAGCCCAGCAATCATTTTAGCTCTCTTTTGCAGATGGTTGGGGGGGGAGGGGTCTATGAGGAGCAGCAACAGAGACGCAGCTGGCTGGTGTGCTTGTGAATCTCTGGGTCAGAACAGAATTATGGGTTCCCCCAGACCTCTGTCAAGACTCATAATGCAAGAATACATTTTATTTTTCTGTTTATTTCATCATGCACAGGCAACTTTATTATTATTATTATTATTATTATTATTATTATTATTATTATTATTATTATTATTATTATTATTATTATTATTATTAATTGTACTTGTAATTCGCCTTTCTCCCCAAAGGGCAGCCAAGACCCTTTTTATTAATCAACATTATTCAATGCAAATTACCTACAAATGAGAAGCTGCATCCTGCAGTTTAAGGACAACACAAGGATTCTCTTTTAAAAATTCTCTTTTAAAAAGATTGAAACCAGCTCAGCAGCCCAAGATGACCAGCGAAAGTTCTTGAACGGCAGGCAAGCGCCACCGATGAAAGGACCCAATCCATTTCTCCAGGGAAGCTGCTGCACAGGATCCATGCATGTCTCTACCGAGAAGCCCTGCCTTACATCCTGGCAGATTTGACTGGCCCCCTGGCTCAGAGGGGGTAGAGCCTCCCCAGGCCCTGTAAGGATGCAAAGTTTTCATTCATTGATTTCCAGTGTTTTTATCTCACCTTTCCCTTTCATGATGACATGCTAAAGGAGGCTTGCAAATTAAAACAACAAAAATATGACATTGGGAAAGACAGACACACAAGAAGCAGCCGCAAGGGGACTCCAGGTGAGGAACTGCTGCCCTGCAACCCTCTCCAGTGCTGTTGTCATCCAAAATGACATTCAGCAAAAATGGCTAAAACCATACAGAAGAAGCACCACCAAGGAGCCGCTAGAAAAGAGACTCGACTCCGGAGTAATGAGGGACTGTGGCTCTTGCTGCTCAATGGAAGAGACCCCCCTTCAGAAGATGCCTCCTTGCCCAGCTTACGGGGGTTCCCAAAGTTCCTTCCATGCCAGCATTCAGCAAACAGACTTCCTCTCTTCTGTGGGTCGTGCCATGATGGCCTCATTGCCTGGTTGGGCACGTCCTTCTGCGCATCTCTTCTCAGCCTTCTTGGAGTCCTGCTGCCCACTGTTGTCACCCAGGATGCTCTAAGGATCAGGACCAGAAAGGCAATTCCCTTCTGTAAGGGTTCCTGGAGGATCTTATCCTTTCCGATTCTGTTCAAGGTATGTTTCGTCAAGACTGGGTGATCCATGTGTGGAAATGTGTTTCTGCACCGAGCTCCCTCCCACTGGGTCTCAGTGAAATTTGTGGATGGGAACAGAATTTGTGCAGAGTAAGAATCAGGACTGCATTGACTTGTTGGCGAGCGTGGATGTGGAATGAAACTGCAGGCTTTGGAAGAAAACACATTTGCCGCAGTATGTCTGGCCATGCATGCAAAATGGTCCTCTTTTTGTTCATTTCCCCTTTATTCCAAAATCAGTGGCCAGGGGAGGGGTCTGAGCAAATAACACATGGGAAATTCACTCACAGGGGTGGCACCAGTGGTCAGCCTGGTCAAGCTCTGTGGAAGGCCCAGGACCAGTTCTGAGTGCCTGCTCAGTGTCCCACTCAGTTGAGAGCTTGGCAGCCGCCCCCAACAGCACTGTTGCTTCCTAAGACGCAGGGGGCTCAGATTGCCCAGGAACTCTCTTTCGGGAGCCAGGCTCTGGGCTGGCAGCCCCTTTGTTGTGGTCCCCCATTGAGAGCAGTGCAGAAAGTAAGAAGGGACGTTATGAACACGAGTTAACTGCGACGAATGAGTAATATACCAAATGTGATATTGCCAAAGTTTTTAAACCATGAAACTTACGGCCCAACCCTAAGCTGCCTGGTAGGCCTGTCCTGCATCCAGAGCAGGGTTGGGGCCACAAGTGTCTCAGCCCAGGCTTCCCATTACCCTAGGTAAAGCCGCAGAAGCCCCAGTGGGGTTACTCAGATCTGTGCAGCAGCCCTGGGCTGTCCGGGCTCACCCGCTGCCTACCCATGGGCCTGCCTGCCGCAGGCCCTCCCCACCCCAAAAACCTCCTCCTCCCCCTCCCCCCCAGACTGCTGCGTCAGGCTAACTTGACCGGTGCAGGTTTATCTGATCCGTGGGCCCAGTGGGGCTTGGGCTGGCCTTGCTCCTCTGAAGGTGGTGTCAAAGTGCTTTACAGCACTTTCGCAACATTCATCGGCTGGCACAAGGGGCTTGTGTTGGCTGAGGGCACGCTCTGGATTGCACCCTAAATGGTTTGCTTCTTGCACACCCCTCCCGGCACCTGCACGCCGCTTGCTGCCTGAGCACAATTTCTGCTGCTGGACCCCCCTGTCCTACTCTGGGGCTGTAGGCAGAGTTTGCTTCCTTGCATCGGCAGGGCGGGGGCACCTAAATCAGTACATCGCAGCACAAAAATAGAAGCAAACGGCCCCGTCTTTCTCCCAGGGCTCATCATCGGCTGTCATCCTGCAGGAGACTCTCTGCCTCTCCTGCCTTCCCCGTCCCTGATCAGTAACTGTGCCAAGGGGCCGTCATCTCCAGCAGGCCTTCTGTCAAGGCAAAACGAGCGCTTGTGCTCTGGCAGAATGACAGCAGTGCTGCCGTCCCGTCACTCTCCCTCGCGGAGCGAGGCACTTGCTCTGAGTCAGCCTGGGCAGAAGCAGGAACAATTAAAGGCTAACTGGGGGGTCGCCAAAGCCACGTGGCAGAATGAGTGACGCAGGCAGCCGGCTGCTCCAGGAAGGAAGAAGCAGCCCTGCTTGGTTTGGACGTGGGCAGCCCTGTGTGGAGCCACCTGGAGCACTGCTCTGCACTCCCTCTCCCTGGACACCAGGCCGGCCATGACAGGGCCACTTTCTCACAGAGGAGCAGGCCTGGGGCCTTCAGTGTGAAACATCTAAGCTGAGCAAACAACATGGGGTGCAGAAAGGCAGCACACAACGCTGGTTGGCAGGACAGGAGATTCCAGAGCCTCCTAAGACAAGCCACTTCTCCCCACCAGAGCGTTCTTAGCTCCTTCTGAAGTGTCTCCCTGCAAGGGGAAGTGGTGACCCTCCAGGCTCACCCTTGGCAGTATGTTTCAGTAGAGCGGAGCTGGTCTTCTGCACCTGCCATCCATGCTCACTGGCCTCCATCAAGTGTTCGCTCTGTCTGTCTGTCTGTCTGTCTCACAAAAGTGAGAAGTGCAGAAAGTGGTGTAAAGCACAGCTTTACACAGATGGCTAGACAATACTAGAGGCTAGTCTGGGGCTGACAACTCTGCTGGTAGCTATTTCTGCAGATTTATTTTCCAGCCTGCTGCAATGTTGGCAATGACTGGACACCCTGTGAAACTCTCAGACATGGCCTGGAGGTTGCTGCTGCTTCCTGGAGACTCCAGGCCAGCCCTGGAGGTCTGGCAGCCCTGGGGTGGACCTCAAAGCTGTGGCACGGCCGCTGTCAGAACAAGGCTCCTCATAGCCTGGACTTCCCTTTTGCTGCAGGGAGTGTTCATGATCATCACAATAACCATCATCCCAGGGCAACACCTCAGCTTGTTGACCCTCCAGGTTGCAAAGGCCAGGCAGCTCTCAGCGGCAGCACTTATGTACAGTCTCCACACACAGGGAGGGGGCCTGGATTTATAACGCCAGGCAAAGAGCTCTTTGTGGAGAGCTGCGGTTATCAGTCCTCGAAGGCTGCTTGTGACAAGTAGCTCGTTCCATTCTAAATGGCCAGAATATGTTCCCATTCGATGGAGCCACAAGCATTTCTTAACTCAGGGCCAAGTCAGCAGGGAGCACACAAGGAAAAGTTGTACATTTCTGCTGCAATGGCTCCCTTGCGGGATGCAGAGCTGGCCGCATGTAATTTACCAGAAACATTCTTGTCCTTCGCCTCTTGTCCTTGTGTAATTCACAGTCTGCTGCTTGGCTGGCTGAGGAGAATTCAGAACACTCAATGGTAGCCTGCAAGCCCCAGCTGTGGAAATCTGCCTCCATGCCATATAAATGAATGCACACACAGGACTGTTGCATAAGTGGCAGAGATAAAAGACTGGAGAGGCTGCAGGGGGGAGGGCCCTGGTGCCCTGCCAATGTGAGTGCTCTGCTCGGCACGATGGCCACAGGGCAACTGCAGTCATGCGGAAGCAGCCAGGGTGGCTCTGCACATAAGGCTTGGGTTCCGGTCTGGGCCCAGCAAAACCGAGAGCCCCACAGCTCAGGGAACGCACTTGGCATTGCCCAACCCTGTCTTAGTGCAAGCATTTGTTTTGGCAGAGGTCAGTAAAGCAACTGCTGAATGGTTGTTTTGGCATTTGAAAAGAAATTCCCAGACACTGCTCCACAGTGCATTACAGTGAGGTTAAACAATCACATGATGGTGACCCAGAGACAGCTGGAGAAAGTTAAGTTCACATTCCTTTAAGTCTGTCTGTCTGAAGTATTTATATACCACTTCTCCCTGGTTTTACCCAGCATTTTACATAGTTTACCCAGGCGGTTTACATAGTCAGCTGCATCTTAAACCATCATTTCCCAATGGGTTTTTTTTTACAATAATTGTTCTGTGAGAGGAATTCACAGAACCTCCATCATCAGGTGTTTTCCTTGTGGTGTGGTTATCTCTTCTGGCAGCTGCCATTAAGCTTGTCCCAGTTAGGCAAAGCACAGCTACTGAGTCTGGTAGGAATGTGCATGTTGAGATCCCTTCTTAGGTGGAATCCCCTCTTAGGTAAGACAGTTAGGTCAGGTGCCCTCAATACATCCTGTGGCAAGGAGTTCCACAAATTAATTAGATGCTAGGTAAAAAGTGTTTCCTTTTGCCTGTTCTAACTCTCCTGACACTCAACTTCAGTGGATGTCCCCTGGTTTTGTGTTGTGTGGGAGGGAAAAGAACATCCCTCTAGCCACTCTATCTATCCCCTGCATGATTTTGTACGTCTCAATCATGTTCCCCCTCAGGCGCCTTTTTTCTAGATCAGGGTCTCCAAACGTTTTGGCCAGAGGGCTGCATCAAATATCTGGCACAGTCTTGAGGGCTGGAAAAATATATACATTTTAAATAAATACATTAGAGATGGAACTTAGATGAATGAATATATGGGCTCATATTTCAAATTTCCAGGATTTCTCTCAAGCACTAACACATACCATAGAAATAAAGCACACACTCAAATGAACTTCCATTCCCCCCCCCCCACAAGTAGCTTATTTAAATGTACAGGAGTAAATAACTCAGAACTAGCACAGGTGGAGGCCTTGGAAGGTCTAAGGCCTTCAAAGTGCCCAAAAATGGTTTTTGGGGAAACCCGGAAGTGACTTTTTGGACTTAAAAAGGCATTCTGAGGTGTGGCCTCCCCAGCCCTCAGAACACTCTCCAGATGTGACTGGAATACAGCCCCGGTCACATTCGGTCAAGTGAGCCAGAGTCTTGCAGGGAACCAGAGGCGTGTCGCAGGCCAGCTAGAGGCTTGCTGCAGGTTACATCTGCCCCCTGGGTGGGGGTTTAGAGACCCCTCTTCTACACTGAACAGCCCAAAACACTGTAGCCTTTCCTTGTAAGGGAGATGCCCCAGCCCAGTCATCATTTTGGCCACTCTCCTCTGCATCTCTCCTCTGCATAGTTCTGCTAGAACTGTATCCAGTGCTCCAGATGTGGTCTTATTGATATGTACACTGGCATTATAAAATTGGCTATTTTATTCTCAACACCCTTTTGAATCATCCTGAGCATGCAACTGGCCTTCTTCACCACTGCCACACACTGGGTCAACACTTTCGTCATGCTGGTACCTCCACCAGCACCCCAGGATCTGATCCATCACAGACAGCTCTGAACCCATCAGCCTACATGTGAAGTTTTGATTCTTTGTCCCAATGTGCAGGACTTTACACTTCCTTACACTGAAACGTATCTGCCATTTTGCTGCCCAGTCTCCAGTTTGGAGAGATCCTTTTGCAACTCTTAACAATCCCTTCTGCAGTTCACCACCCATAAAAGTTTCATGTCATCCGCAGACTTGGCCATCCCCCAATTTATTATTTAATCCTCCATTGTTTCTAGCATTCATTTGATCACCAGGGTTATATCTTGGTTGCCCTTAATGGAGATGCTCTGTCACCTTTCTTTTCTCAGTCATTCCTGTGCTTCTACATTCATCTACTTCACAGACTTTTTGTATCTAACCTGAAACGCAGTTAATTTGGTGCAGGCCTGCTGGCTGTATGACTCACGGAGCTGAAAGTTGCTGTGAAGGAAATCGGGAGCCACCAGTAGCTCAGGAAACTCTCATTCTGACTGTGTGGTTTGGAGGCTACAAGCAGTTTGATTGGTCCCCAAGAACAGGTCTCATTCACTTTGCTGCACTGCTGGTGCATCCCACTGTTGACGTGTTTGTGACATCATCGTGTCAGATGCAGCCTTATGACATCAGCATTTGTTTCCTCGCCAGGGAGCATTCCTGGAATGGCAGTGTGAAAGGAGTTGGTCTAAGGGCCACAGCTTTACCAACTGACTGGTTTAAACGACAACATTTCCAATTCACTAAAGATGCCCCCCCCCATTCAGTGCAGATATCCTCGATGCCAAGGGGTGAGAGAGGAAGGAACCATCATTCCTTGAATAGGTGACCCCACTCTGGCCCAAGAATCAAATCAATACTTTACTCTTTGCTGCCCATGTGCTGGGAAGGTGTGCAGAGGTCAGAGACCCTGTCAGTATCAACACCTTCTGAATTGTTCAGTGGTCAGTGAGCCACCAAGGCCCAAGAGGACTCCATATGCCAAGGTCATTTTGGGTTCTCCATCTTGCCCCAGGCTACCTGCAAGTGAGATCCTCCATCTTAATTGATGTGGACCCTGCCATTACCTGACTGGCTCAGCTGCCAAAGTTAGGCAGTTGGCCAAATGCTCCCTTGTGTTCCATTCTTCCAAGGGAACTCCGACCTCAATGGATGATCCCCTGCTAAATTAGCCCCCAAAATAATGGCCTGTGGTGCAACTCCCCATTCTTCTCAGTTACAAGCAGGGGTGATTTGCGAAGATGGAGCATGTCTGCCTGGATGGGACAAGGCATGTTCATATCCTCAAATGACTGCCTCTGGGCAGCAGCTTCAAGGTGTCAGCAGTGCAGATGGTTCCTTCAGGTTTTGTCGCGAATGGAATTTCCCTCCCAGTTCCACTGGTGCTTGAGCTTCAGCTGGAACGTCCGCCTCATGCTGGCCCCTTAAATGGGAGGTAGTATCTCAACACCAAAATGAATGACTATGGATGCAGATTTCCAGGGCAGGAATTTATTTTTATTAAATCAAACTATGTGGGCAGTCAAAGACTGCAGTGCTGTTTCCCTGAAATTTAGAAATTAAGGCCCAAGAAACTCGTCCAAGAACATTTTCTTCTATTGGAGAAACAGAGGAGAGAGTAAGACGCCTCCACAGTCGAATATAAGCATAAATGTGTGATTTTTAAAACAAAACTTCAGTGATTATATTGCGTTATGATGGCAGTATTTGCATTTGGACTCCATTAGAGAGATTTCTAGGGAGATGAAAGCGAAAAGATCAGAATCATTATGCATTTCAGAGCATTACCAGAGTAAGAGCATTGTTGGATTAAGTGGGCTGACTCACAGTACCCTTGAAATGGAGAGTATGTGGAAATTTGCTTGAGTTTCACCTGGATACTCCTTGAGGCCTGGTTAGTGACTAGGGGTCCAATTTTCCAGGGCCTAGAGCAGTGGTTTTCAACCTTTTTCACCTCATGACACACTGACAAGGGGGTAAAATTGTCAAGGCATCTTTTTTTGACAATTGACAAGGCACAATAGGCTGCTGGAGGGGGATTCACATTCCCCAGTGGCCCTACTAAAAAACAACCCTCCCCCAAACTCCTGAGGCACACCTGTGGACTACTGCAGCACACCACTGTGCCTTGGCTTACTGGTTGAAAATCACTGCCCTGTAGGCCAAAGCAGGGCATCTCCTGAATTGTTTAACAGTCCGATCCTGAGCTGCCCACATTTTCCAGGGCAGTGCCACTGGGCGTGCCTGCATCCTTTGGTGAGGAGGCAGTCATAGAGGCCTTCTCAAGGCAAGAGAACATTTGTTCCCTTACATCTGGGCTGCACTGAGGCTGCACTGGCGCTGGAAAGTTGGATAGGATTGGGTCCCAGGGCACCATCTAGCCATTGTTAATAGTTGGGATGCCAGATGGTGGAAGCATATCAATGGTGGGAGGGGGGGGGGGTTGCAAAGAAATGTCTGCAAAGGAATGTGTGTGCTGCGCTACCCCTGCCAGAAAACCAAAGAGATCAACCTGGCCATGCATCAGGTTGAAGCACAGTTATCCGTTGGAAAGGAGTTGCAATGCCGACTGCAGGACACAGGGGGCAGTTCACAGTCTAAGGGTGCAATCCAGCCCTTGACTTGGGCCGGCGCAGGTCCCTTGTGCTGGCCCAGAAGGGCTGCAAACATGCATTCTCCTCTCTCTCTCTCTCTGTCTCCCATCTTCCAACATGCAAGACCTCTCTGCAGGAGCTCTGACCAGCCGCACGGAGTCTGCCATGCCATGAGGTCTCACACACACCCGTGCAGAGGGAGCATCTCTGGGGTTCCCTGGTCTGTTCCACAGTTTAGGACCTGCACAGCCAACAAAATGTACACACTCTGCTCGCGAACTGTATGCAAAGTATTTTTCTTTGGATCTCCGCGATGCCACGATTGCTGCCACGCCGTTGAGGTACCCATTTCTGGGCCACCCCACTTAAGGGGGAATGGCCCATTTCTGGTTCCCTTGGTGGGTTATGACCCACCACTTTGGATGGGTCACCAGCACTTGTAACCTGTGATGAACTTTTCCTCCAGAAATTTGTCCAATCCCCTCTTAAAGGCATCTGGGCACGAAGCCATCACCACTTCCTGTGTCAAGGAGTTCCACAGACTAATTCCATGCTGGGTAAAGAAATATTTTCTTTTGTCTGTCCTCACTCTCCCAACACTCAATTTTAGTGAATGGCCCCTGGTTCTGGTGTTGGTGCTGCTGCCCTACGGAGGAGGTTCCTGCTTCCAGCAGAGGTCGGCCTTGAAGGCCCCTCCAATGCTCGGCCTCACATCGCTGCCTGACGGGGCCGCTTGGCCACCTGTTTTTTCCACAACCTATTTTTAGTACTGTCCTGGTTGTCTGGCTTAAAGCAAAGTGACGTGATGCTTGCCTGATGTGGGAAGATTCTGGGCTTGAATTTCAAGCGCACATTAGCCCATCCTGCCTGCCTCGCCCCGGGTCCCGGCAGCAGTGACTGCTGCTGCTGCTGATTTCCTTTTGTGTGGATGACGAGCTGATGAGAGGTGGCAGCGTGTCACAAGTAATGACTGCAGCGCGGGGAGTGCCACAAATCAAGTGCACAAGGACCCCATGAGAGCACCTCCTGCCAGGCGGAAGAAGACGGCGGTAGCTGCAGAAGGCAGGCAAACGCTGCTCTGGGAGAACCGGAGAGCATTCCTGTGTGTACACAACAGCTCCCACTGGCCCACGACTGTCTCTTGCCTCACCAGAGGTGGAATTCTGTGTACTTCTGACTGATGGGTCTTCGGGGAGACAGACCAGTGGCCTAGCTGGCCCTGTGCAGTCAGCAGCACTGTCCAGGGACTCCAGCAGAGCACAATTTGAGCCCTGTTGGTTACCTGAGCCATCCTTTTGACTGGAGAGAAGGAGGAGAACAGATCCAGCAACCATGTACATTATTTTTACAATCTACAACCAGCTGCACACAATTTCACTAATTCTGCATGCACATTCAGACATATTCTGCATCAAGGAAAGCATTTTTGTGGAAGGAAGAAAAAGTGACAGAGTCAACGGACTTGGAAGACTGACAGCCTTTGACTGGATAGATTTGGGAGAGTTGCCAAGAAGTGCATGGGGCTATCACTGAGTTTTGCCCCCAGCAAAATGGAGAACTGAAAGAGTTTCTCTGAGACTAACATAGTTGATAGTTGGCATCCTTCTGTATCGGAAGACTCTGGTATCGTGCAATGAACGCTGGTTCTGGCACAGCCTCTAGTGTGGCTGAAAAGGCCGATTCGGGAGTGACAATCCCTTCCACACTGGGAGCAAGTGCAGTCTGGTCTGCCTCCCTGGCTATGGGCCTTTCTTCTTTGCCTCTTTGCCTCAGTCAGTTGGCCAAGTGTCTCTTCAAACTGGGAGACAGGCTCCTCAGCAGTGCTCGGAGGGTTCCAGATGCAACTGGCACAATTATTATGATTGCTATTGTTATTATAGCCATAGTGTGCAGCCCATTCCTATCCTTGGCTGGCTTGTGGCATGTACCAATGCTGGCATGGGCTACGTTGCATGCTATGGGCTGGCCAGGGACCACAATGCAATGGAGAGGTAAGTGCAAGAATCTTTTATTTGCCTACACTGTGGTTGCATAGTCTCCAGTGGGCCTACTCAGACTTGTGCCAGTGTTTTGGCTGGTGCAAGTCTGAGTGGACCCAAGCGGGCGTATGGAGGCCAGGAAGGGAACATATGATATCAGTGGCACTGCCGTGGCCGATATACACCCCCTGCCCTCCTTCAACATGACCCTGGGTGGCTCTGATCTCTAGCCTGATCCTCCCCCTCCTTGTCCTGATCCCCCCTCCCTCTGCCTTCAGCCAATCTCCTGACACTGATGGTAGCACTCACATGCAGTTGCTAGCCATCCGGGCCTTCCGTCAACAGAACATGAGCTCCTAGATAGCTGACAAGACCTGCCCACAATCCTACAATTGAAATGCAGCGGCACACAGGAAAAGAAAGGAAGGAGCAGGGGATAAGGAAAGACAGTGGAGCCAGGGAGGGCTGACACCCCCCAGATGCCTCGCAGAAACTGCCACCTGCAAATGAGGCAACAAAGTGACTCCCATCACACAAGAACCAGTGGATTTGTGGCAGACAAAAGGCAAGCCGCCTTCACTCAGAACCTCATAAGGGACTCACCAGGACAAGATGCTGTGATGACTGCAGGCTTAGCCAGCTTTCAAAGGGGTTGGACACATTCATAGGAGAGGAAGCAGCTGTCTGGGCTCCTGGTCACAAGGGCTTCATGTCTCCTCTGGATCTGAGGGCCGGTGCTCCCATTTAATCAGCTTGCAGAACCTTTGCCATGACCTGGGTAGGCGATGCCATCCACCTAACTTAGAAGCACCTCCCTACCACAAAGCTGGAGTGTTGACCCAATTAATGAGAACAATGGCTCTGCCTTGTACTGGGAAAACCTATTATAGCAACCAATAAAAGTTTCGTGCTACCATATATACTGCACTGAAGAGGCTGGGAATGGATGACACACATTTATCATTTAAATAAATACCACAGCCCAGCCTTGGAAATAAAGTGTGCCTGAAGACTACAGCAAATGCATATAGTTCCACTCTTAATATCACCTCCAGGATTGTTCCAAATACCCTGAAGCAAAGCTTCAGAGAGAGAGAGAGAGAGAGAGAGAGAGAGAGAGAGAGAGAGAGAGAGCGTTACTTTTCAATTAAATGTGAAGCCAAAAGCTGTCATTATTCAGGCAAGCCTTATAACCAGGGAATTCCTGAACAACTGATGCTCCTTACAGAATGAGGCCTCGAGTATTTGTGCTGTGCATGAAGGAGGTGCTGGGATGATTAACCAAAGAAAGAGGGTGTTGCATGGTCAATATTTTATTTCTGTTTAATTTAAGGCGTGCAGGAGACACACATTTATGCATGTGCACTTGGGTGAGGTGCTGGCCTGGAGAGCAAAGGACCAGACCAGTAACATGGCTGCTTTTGGGACTGCTGGCACGAGGCCCCAGATCTAAAGCCAAAGAGGCCCCACTTTTGATGAAACCTGAATCGGCCTTTTCAGCCACAGTAGACGCTGTTCTAGAACCACCATTCAGAGCGCGATACCAGAGTCTTTCGAGACTGAAGGTTGCCAACGTGACGGTGTCACCCCCCACCAACTAATTCATGGAGTACATGCTCCAAATTTGAATGGGGGTTTGCATAGCTGGCCCCCTGTGACCTGATGCTCCCAAGCCTTGTAGAAACAGGATAGAGAACCTTGGTCTGCAGCACAGCCTTGCCAAAGACCCACCAGATCACCCTCTTTCTCCTTGTGTTGGTCATCTTGACTGCACACTTTAAGCTTGTGACCTTGCCTCTCTGCTTGTAATAGTGTGAGGGGTGTAGCTGAGTGTGAGTAAAGTCCTTTTCTGTGCTTTGTACTGTTTTGTGGAGACATGAGATTGGCCTCAAGTCTCCTTCCCAAACAAGTTATCCTGACCAATTGCTCAAGTCACATGATGAGGGCGGAGAAGTACACGAAGCCTGAGAGACCTTTCCTTTGGAGATTCCAGTTACGTCTCCCACTTTCATGGATGATGAACTTCTTTCTCAAATGCATGATCATGCATGTGATGATGTGTCTGGTGGGAGGGATAGGTTCCCAGTCTTCCCTGTGAGCTGTACAATCATGTGGCCACTTGGCTGTTGTCAAACCCCTGCATAATTGTCATGCACTCATAAGATCTTGAGAACAACCCTGCAGGATCAGGCCACAGGCCCATCTAGTTCAGCTTCCTGTAACTCTCAGTGGCCCACCAAATGCCTCAGGGAGCACACAAGACAGCAAGAGATCTGCATCCTGATAATTTAACCCACAGAGATTCCATGATGGAGTCAGACCCACCTTCAACCTCTACTTTGCTGGATTCTATCCCTTCCACCCCACGGCCACCCCACGGCCACCCCACCTCCAACATGCCCCTGCCTGTCCCTCCTGTAGAGTTTATAGCCCGGGATTGCGGTATCCCACTGATTCTCCGCATTCCATCAGGTTTCCGTTATGCCCACTATGTCAATGTCTTCCCTGGTCACCAGACATTCCAGTTCTCCCATCTTTGCTCGGAGACTTTGGGCATTTGCATAAAAGCATTTGTACATGGAATGCTTCAGGATGGGCTGCTTATTAGCTCCTTTATCCCTGCATCCTCTCACTGTGCCAAACTGTCTAACACATCCCATCACGCTACCATTCTCAATTGCTTCTCCTACTCTGCCTTTACCTTGTTGTTCTCTAACCTCCCCGTCTTTGTCCCATAGGGATGAGGAGTCCCGAACCGGATGCCCCTCGGCTCCCATTGGCCTTCCCCCAGGGATCAGTTTAAAAGCTGCTCTGCCACTTTTTTGCCAACATGCACCACATCCAACATGCACCACAACCGCTATCTCTTCCTCAGTACTGTCTACCAGCCTGTCTAGATGAGAAGTGATGTCCGCAACCTTTGCACCCCCTCTATATGTTTCTAATAATCAAATCCCCCACTACAAGAAGCTCCGTCCCCCCTGCTGAGGAGTATCCTGAGTGCGTTCGAATACGGGCCCGTCCCCTGGAGAAGGGGTCCCCCCTAGTGGATTGTTTCCCTCCTCTCCAGGATGACGTCCTCCAGCCCCAAGACTTCCCACCGGGCAGCTGAGGAGCTGCACACCTGAGGTTGGGACGAAGCCTGATCATCCCCGGAAGTCTCCCCACGGTCCTTCTCTGCCTGCCTCTGCTTCTCCAGGTCGGCCACCAAGGCTTCAAGGGAGCGGACATGTTCCCTGAGTCCCTGGAGCTCCTTGCACCGAGGACACACCCATGACTTATGTCCCAGAGGCATATAGTCATACATGTGGCACTCGATGCCGAACACTGGATAGCCCCCACCCTGCTGCTGGCTGTCTGACTACATAGCTTTTTTTTTATTTGTTTGTTTCTGTTTAGGGGTACTTAAAAACCCTACACTGGTTAGCAGCCCTCTTCTCAAGGGAAGAAAAGGACAGTGTCTTGGGTCCTGGCCTCCTCACCCTGCTGCTGAACTCGCACAGATGCTAAACTCACGGTGCCTTACCTGGCACTTTGTTCCTGAGGCACTGGGTTTCCAGAGGCCATGTGTGCTTCTGCAGAGAGGTTCATGCGGTGGCAGCCACTAGCTTTATACTCCTAGCTAGCTCCACTTCCCTCCCTCCTTGCTGATTGAAAAGGGGCTGGTGTTCCCAGGTGAGATTTCCCTGAAGGGGGTGCTTGGATTTGCCTAATGGGGCTCTTATCAACTCCTAAAGGTCAATTGCTACAACCTAAAGGACAATGACTATGCTAAATTGCCCTGGCTGGGTGGGAACTGGCCCTTCCTAGATTCTTACCCTCCTACTTCAGTTCTCTGAGGCTGGACTGTTTTTCAACCTCAAGCTGGTTTTTATTTGAGTTTAAACTGCACTGGTTTAAGAGTTTTTTGACTTGGCAGAACTTAAACACTAAGGTTTAAATCCTGTTTAGCCACGTTGCAAAGGTGACCCAAAGTCTCCCTGAAGCTTTTGGGGCAAAAAAAGACAGCCAGGAGTCCTGCGGCACCTTCAAGCCTGACCCATTAATTTTAGCAGAAGCTTTCAGGGACTACACACTGCACGTCATCCAGGGCATGGTCATGCATCATGCATCAGAGAAAGTAGGCCATCGTCCATGAAAGTGTCTGCTGAAATAAAGGGATTAGCCGTGACAACGCACAAGACTCTTTGCAGCTTGTACTGCTGCAGCAGGACGCGGCTCTCCTTCTAGGAGCTGAAAAGTAAAGATGGGGGAGGGAGGTGGATTCCATCCTACCGGGCTCTAAAATATTCCGCCTAGTTCTGCTCCAGTTCCTTTTTGAGCATTTCTCAGCTTTACTGGTGGGAGTGAAGGGCTAATTTGCTCCTCTGTTCAGAGCCTTAATGACTGAGGCGAGTGCCGGCAACAGCCTCCAGAAGCAGGAACAAACTCCAAAGCCGAAGCGCCTGGGAAGATCAAGCTCCCAGAGCCTGTTTATGAGTCAGGATGCAGCCAGGCCGCTCTCTGAAGGCAGCCAGGTAGCCCCAGGCTGGAGTCCTCCAAAAGCGCCTGTATCCACAGGTAATCTCTGAGAGAAAAACTGTTGCACAGGGTTGTGGAGAGGATTTACTGGGCCACGGAAAGAGGGGGAATTAATGAGCAGGCATTGTGATGCCAGGAACATGGCTGGCTGCAGGAGAAGCAAGTACCAGCAGCCCCTCGGCTTCCACTCCCCAGTGCTGTGGGCTGTGAACAGGCCTAGGAGAACTGACTCCCCCACTGCCTCAGGGGCTCTGGGTTCCCAAGGCCATCTTGGCAGGGGGAGGGTACTCTTTCACATTAGATGAACCTGTCTCCTTCCATCTGGATCCAAGCAAGGGGGCATGTCTGTGTCTGTCTCCCTCAATTCCCAGCCTCCACCACCACCACCAGCCAGCCAGATGCTTCCAGATGTGCAGTGACAGGACTGAGGGGGGGAGCACTCCTCCTGCTCGGATGCTCCTTCCCAGACCTGGCAGGCTGAGTGCTGGTTTGCGCAAGCCCCACACACTGCTCTTGCATGGGGTCGGGCAGAACTTGTGAGGGCAGCTGCGGTCCTCAAAGAGCTCTGGTTGTTGCAGAGGTTGTCTTTAAAAATCTCTCTATGGTGAACTAGAGCAGCCTTATTTATTTATCATCTATTTATGCTCCACATTTCCGCTCCTTCATCCCATTAAGACAATTCAAGGCAATGAATGAAAAATTGAAGTAATATATCAGAGATGATGACATTTGTAAATTCAACTAAAGTGACATTTTTTAAAACCCCACAAGTCCAAACTGGTATAGAAAGCAAGATCTTGTGAAACTGCCTTGGAGGAAGAGGAGCTGCTGGGAGAAGCAGGATGGGGGCCACTTGTCAGTGTCGGATACGCTGGAGCAAAGTGCTCGCATCTCTGACTTGTCCACTTAGTGTGCGGGCCACAGGTGCACCTCCCTCTCTGGCTCCTGCCTGCCTTGTAGTTATTTGATTTTCTCTTTAAACCACTTTGTGAACTTCATGTTGAAAAGCGGTATATAAATACTGTTGTTGCTGTTGTTAATATTAATATATAATTAATATTATATAATAATAATAATAATAATAATAATAATAATAATAATAATAATAATAATAATAATAAAGAAAATGGGACAGTCCGAGGGCTCCACCCTGACACCCAGAACATCTCCAAGGCGTTTTCCAAAGTCCTGCCAGCCCAGGACCCTGAGCTGCGCCTTCCCCACTGCTTTCCCCCCTTTCCCCACACCAATGACTTCCTTTGGGGAAAGCAGAGTTCCACGGTCAATTCCATGCTTCCAATCATTAAAATGAATTAAAACGGCCAATATCATAATGCCGTTGTACAAATCGATGGTCAGGCCACACCTGGAGTATTGTGTCCAGTTCTGTTCACCACATCGCAAAAAGGTCATTGTGGAACCAGAGAAGGTGCAGACCCATCAGGGATTTTTCCTCCCCAAAGTGAGTGCACTTCAACTTTGCCTCCAGGGTCTTTTAACCTGTCTGCAGGCAGAGCATCCGCAAAGCCTCCAAAGGGGAAGCGATCAAGCCAGACCCCGAAGTAGGGAGGAATACCTTGTAGGCTGAAGAGCTAAAAGCAGTGTAATGGAATACAATGAGGCCGAGCAGAGGGAATCCAGCGGAGCAGGAAAAAAGCATTGGAGGAAAGAGCCAATCGATACCTGGAGAAACAAACAGCTTTGCAAAGGGGGGAGGGGAGGGGAGGGGAGGGGAAGAGAGTGACTAGGCTGTGTTTCCATAGTAAAGCCAAACAGAGCCAGAGCAGGAAGCTGGGCAAGCGGCCTGTCTGGGAAAGAGGAAAGAGAGCAAGTGGTGCTCAGAAAATGTGCTGACTGAATGGATTGCCAGGATCCTTGAGGCTGAATAGGTTGAGGGCCAGCAAGTGACAACCGGGGAACCCTCAGCCTGGGGGCCGTCAAACCTGCCATGGAGGTTCTCTCCCTCTTGAGGTGACTTTGTCGGCAGATTCTCCCTGGCTTCCTCAAGGGCAAACTAGGCACACTGCAGGCATTCCATCGCTGGAACACCCCACAGTTTTTCTATTTTAGAAAGCAGTGGAGAGGCCACCTCAGACTCACAAGGCGAATCCAAAGCTAACTACTTGGCCACCTTGCTGCTCAACTGGCAGAATGGGCAGCAAAATGGCAGATGCGTTTCAATGTAAGTAGGTGCAAAGTAATGCACTCTCTTGTCCGACCCCAGAAACCGCTGGGCGCTTGAGGTGAGGACCTCTCAGCTGCATTCAGTCATGCAAAGGAGCTGCAGAAAATCACACACAGAGCACGACTGGGCTGAAGCGCGTTTCAATGGCAGATGCGTTTCAAAGTAAGTAAATGTAAAGTCATCCACATTGCGGCAAAGAATCAAAACTTTAGATATAGGCTGATAGGTTCTGAGCTGTCTGTGACAGATCAGGAGAGAGATCTTGGGGTGGTGGTGGACAGGTCGATGAAAGTGTCGACCCAATGTGCGGCGGCAGTGAAGAAGGCCAATTCTATGCTTGGGATCATTAGGAAGGGTATTGAGAACAAAACGGCTAGTATTATAATGCCGTTGTACAAATCTCTGGTAAGGCCACACCTGGAGTTTTGTGTCCAGTTCTGGTCGCCGCATCTCAAAAAAGACATAGTGGAAATGGAAAAGGTGCAAAAGAGAGCGAGTAAGACGATTGCTGGGCTGGGGCATCTTCCTTATGAGGAAAAGCTACTGCGTTTGGGCCTCTTCAGCCTAGAAAAAAGGCGCCTGAGGGGGAACATGATTGAGGCATACAAAATAATGCATGGGAAGGATAAAGTGGATGGAGAGATGCTCTTTACACTCTCACATAACACCAGAACCAGGGGACAGCCACTCAAAATGAGTGTTGGGAGGGTTAAGACAGACAAAAGAAAATATTTCTTTACCCAGCGTGTAATTCCTCGCCACAGGATGTGGTGATGGCATCTGACCTGGATGCCTTTAAAAGGGGATTGGACAAGTTTCTGGAGGAAAAATCCATTACGGGGTACAAGCCATGATGTGTATGCGCAACCTCCTGAGTTTAGAAGTAGACTACCTCAGAATGCCAGATGCAGGGGAGGGCACCAGGTCACAGGTTGTGTCTTGCTGTCTTGTGTGCTCCCTGAGGCATTTGGTGGGCCACTGTGAGATACAGGAAGGGCCTGTGGGGTCAGGCTTGGGGCCTCGTTGCTGATTCCCCTGCACTGGGGGTTGGGCGTGGGCTGGGCTGCTCTTCCAGCAATGAGTGTGATGTGCACTAGAGGAGACACCCTTGCATGTGCCCCTTCCCCAATGGGTGGGGCTCTCCCTACACAAAGGGGGCTGGCCAGCACTTTCCTGCTCTGACCCAGCAGCTTGTGCAGCACCAACAGAGCCCTTTTCAAAGGCTTAAACTTCCTTTGTCCAATTGCTAGGGGAGCAGCGGAGATCCTGTCCGCATTTCCTTCAACAGAGCAGGCCAAATTTGGATGAGATGTAGATGGGCATGAATGCAGTTCAGACACCTTCCCTTCTTTTGCTAAAAGCGACCACACTGGGGGTGGTTTGGATCAAGGCCATGGTGTGGATGCAGGAGGGGGGCACCTCAGGGCAGTTCCATTCATGGAAAAGGACACCAGCCCTTCTGGCATCCCCTAACAAGTCTGCCCCCCCCCAAGTTCTCTAGGTCTTCCGATCACAGCTTGTATGCTTTGCAGCCAGAGCTGGTATGAGTTGGGGGGGGAAATGAAATGAAAAATTCTGAGCCATAGAATATCCTCAATGAGAAACAAGTCAAGTGAAAATTGTTCTTATGCTTAATAAGTTCATTAATCACTGCCCAGATATCTGGGTTCTGCAGAGTCTTGATTAGGAGAAGGGACACTGTTACCCTGCACATGCCCAATCTTGTGTGATCTTGGAAGCTAAGCAGGGTCAGGCCTGGTTAGTATTTGGATGGGAGACCACCTGGGAATACTGGGTGCTGTAGGCTTATACCATAGTCTTTCAAGACTGAAGGTTGCCAACCATCACTTAAATTATTACCACAAACATTAGTGAACTAAACTTAAGATCGACTTTTGTGAAACTTCCTCCAAATGACATTTTACTATTGAATTCAGGCACAGTGAAAAGCCTCACTTTCTCCTGGTGGCTGCATCTGTTGGATGCATATGGCTCCCTTCCCTGGAGCCAGGCTGGTAAGAACATAAGAAGAGCCCCGCTGGATAAGCCCCATCAGGCCAAAGGCCCTTCCTGTATCTTACAGTGGCCCACCAAATGCCTCAGGGAGCACACAAGACATGCTGTTGGCATCCTTCAGTCTCGGAAGACTATGGTGTCACGCTCTGAATGGTGGTTCTGGAACAGTGTCCTCTCCAGTGCGCGAAGCCTGGGTAGAGTAGATATGGAGGACAGACTGTTTCCCATGCAGCAAATCCCCCCTCTCCACGTTGCTGAAATGGTCCAATGGAAAGGCAGAGGCCAATACGGTTGGTTCCAGCGGCGTTGCAGGAGTTGCCAGAACGTGACTGTGTTCAGCCATGAACTGCCTCAGGGACTCCGGCTCTGGATTTTGCCTCGAGGTTGACTCCTGAAGCCTTTTCCACAACTGGATGTAGCCACAAGGCAGTGGAGGTTTGGGATCAGAGTTTTCCTTCTTTCAGATGAGCTGCCTTCCCAGGCTGACGAGTCCCATCTACCCGGTGGCTGTTTAGTCGCCTCTTACGACAAGTACAGCCAAACTGAGGGCCTATTCTTATCCGCAGCCCCCAGGGGTAACACAAGACATACGAACATAAGAACAGCCCCACTGGATCAGGCCATAGGCCCATCTAGTCCAGCTTCCTGTATCTCACAGCGGCCCACCAAATGCCTCCTGGAGCACACCAGATAACAAGAGACCTGCAAGGCTTCCTGGGAATTGTAGTTAAGAATATAAGAACAGCCCCGCTGGATCAGGCCATAGGCCCATCTAGTCCAGCTTCTTGTATCTCAGAGCAGCCCACCAACTGCCCCAGGGAGCACACCTGGTAACAAGAGACCTTCATCCTGGTGTCCTCCCTTGCATCTGACATAGCCCATTTCTAAAATCAGGAGGTTGCGCATACACATCATGGCTTGTACCCCGTAATGGAGCAGCTTTCTTTAACTCAAAACTGACCAATGAGCCTGAGGGCACAATCCTGACCAACTTTCCAGCACTGGCATAGCTGTGCCAGTGGGGTGTGTGCTGCATCCTGCAGTTGGGGGGCAGTCATGGTGGCCTCCTCAAGGTAGGGCAATGTTTGTTACCTTGCCTCAGAGTTGCATTGTCCTTATGTCAGTGCTGGAAGGTTGGTTAGGATTGCGGCCTGAGTGTTTTAAGAGCTAACGAGGTGTTATTATGACACAGCATGGAACCAATAAGATGTTATTATGAACTAGCTACTTTTTCCCTGTATCAGAGCTATTTCTAGAACTCCTATTCAGTTCCATGAGTGTCATCAGATTGGCCACTTTTTTGTTGGTTGCTGATTGGTTGGGCAACCTGTACTGCTCTATAGTGAAATAAATAAAGTTAATGGGGGTGACACCAGGAGTTATCAGACCGGGTGACACCAACCCTAGTGGTGCCGTGTTTCCATGTCCATGGCTTTGTGAGGATAAAATATTATGTTGGCCTCCCTGCTTTGAGCTCTCCAAGACATGAATATTTGATGAGGCGCAAGAATATCTCAAGTCATTATGCTCTGCTGAGGAAGGAGAAGGAACAGGAAACGGGGGACGTGAATCACAACAAATCATTCCATTAACGCAACATGCACTAGGGCAATAAAATGATCACACCTTGATTGGACCCAGCGCATGACCAGAATACAGTGGCGCCACTTGGAGCTTTCCGTCAGGCTGGACGCTTCTTAAATAAAGGAGGGAGAGGGCTTGGGACTTTGTGGCCTGCCTGTCTCCATTCACTCTTGCGGTGAACAGGGGACTCTCACAGTCCAAAGGATGCTTCATGTGAAATAACCCAGCTCACAGAGAAGCCTGCTGGGGCAGAGATCCAAAGACTCAAACCAAGGCCCTGGTGTTCCAGCTATGCAAAGTCCTTTATGGCAGTGTGAAAGGTGGCTTAGCGTCATGCGCTTCTGTGCCACTGCCACAAGTGGGCATAGTAGCAGCTCACAGAGGCCTCTATCAGCACCAATAGGTTGGTGGCAGAGGGGTGTCATGGTAGGGAGGGAGAGGGCAGGAGGAGTTTCTGGGAGTATCAGGGGCAGGGGGTGGGAAGGGAGAGGGAGGGGTGGAACTTGGAAGCACCAGCACACACCAAACGGAGTTCCCTCTTTACTTGGACAGGTGCCAGCATAAGAACGCAAGAGCAGCCCCACTGGATCAGGCCATAGGCCCATCTAGTCCAGCTTCCTGTATCTCACAGCGGCCCACCAAATGCCTCAGGGAGCACACCAGGTAACAAGAGACCTGCAAGGCCTCCTGGGAATTGTAGTTAAGAACATAAGAACAACCCCACTGGATCAGGCCAGAGGCCCATCTAGTCCAGCTTCCTGTATCTCACAGCAGCCCACCAAATGCCCCAGGGAGCACACCAGGTAACAAGAGACCTGCAAGGCCTCCTGGGAATTGTAGTTTAAGAACATAAGAACAGCCCCACTGGATCAGGCCAGAGGCCCATCTAGTCCAGCTTCCTGTATCTCACAGCGGCCCACCAAATGCCTCAGGGAGCATACCAGATAACAAGAAACCTGCAAGGCCTCCTGGGAATTGTAGTTTAAGAACATAAGAACAGCCCCACTGGATCAGGCCAGAGGCCCATCTAGTCCAGCTTCCTGTATCTCACAGCAGCCCACCAAATGCCCCAGGGAGCACACCAGGTAACAAGAGACCTGCAAGGCTTCCTGGGAATTGTAGTTTAAGAACATAAGAACAGCCCCACTGGATCAGGCCATAGGCCCATCTAGTCCAGCTTCCTGTATCTCACAGCGGCCCACCAAATGCCCCAGGGAGCACACCAGGTAACAAGAGACCTGCAAGGCCTCCTGGGAATTGTAGTTTAAGAACATAAGAACAGCCCCACTGGATCAGGCCAGAGGCCCATCTAGTCCAGCTTCCTGTATCTCACAGTGGCCCACCAAATGCCTCAGGGAGCACACCAGGTAACAAGAGACCTGCAAGGCCTCCTGGGAATTGTAGTTTAAGAACATAAGAACAGCCCCACTGGATCAGGCCAGAGGCCCATCTAGTCCAGCTTCCTGTATCTCACAGCGGCCCACCAAATGCCTCAGGGAGCACACCAGGTAACAAGAGACCTGCAAGGCCTCCTGGGAATTGTAGTTTAAGAACATAAGAACAGCCCCACTGGATCAGGCCAGAGGCCCATCTAGTCCAGCTTCCTGTATCTCACAGCGGCCCACCAAATGCCTCAGGGAGCATACCAGATAACAAGAAACCTGCAAGGCCTCCTGGGAATTGTAGTTTAAGAACATAAGAACAGCCCCACTGGATCAGGCCAGAGGCCCATCTAGTCCAGCTTCCTGTATCTCACAGCAGCCCACCAAATGCCCCAGGGAGCACACCAGGTAACAAGAGACCTGCAAGGCTTCCTGGGAATTGTAGTTTAAGAACATAAGAACAGCCCCACTGGATCAGGCCATAGGCCCATCTAGTCCAGCTTCCTGTATCTCACAGCAGCCCACCAAATGCCCCAGGGAGCACACCAGGTAACAAGAGACCTGCAAGGCCTCCTGGGAATTGTAGTTTAAGAACATAAGAACAGCCCCACTGGATCAGGCCAGAGGCCCATCTAGTCCAGCTTCCTGTATCTCACAGCGGCCCACCAAATGCCTCAGGGAGCATACCAGATAACAAGAAACCTGCAAGGCCTCCTGGGAATTGTAGTTTAAGAACATAAGAACAGCCCCACTGGATCAGGCCATAGGCCCATCTAGTCCAGCTTCCTGTATCTCACAGCGGCCCACCAAATGCCTCAGGGAGCATACCAGATAACAAGAAACCTGCAAGGCCTCCTGGGAATTGTAGTTTAAGAACATAAGAACAGCCCCACTGGATCAGGCCATAGGCCCATCTAGTCCAGCTTCCTGTATCTCACAGCAGCCCACCAAATGCCCCAGGGAGCACACCAGGTAACAAGAGACCTGCAAGGCCTCCTGGGAATTGTAGTTTAAGAACATAAGAACAGCCCCACTGGATCAGGCCAGAGGCCCATCTAGTCCAGCTTCCTGTATCTCACAGCGGCCCACCAAATGCCCCAGGGAGCACACCAGATAACAAGAAACCTGCAAGGCCTCCTGGGAATTGTAGTTTAAGAACATAAGAACAGCCCCACTGGATCAGGCCAGAGACCCATCTAGTCCAGCTTCCTGTATCTCACAGCAGCCCACCAAAATGGCTGCCATAGGCCTGAGGAGACCCCAGGCATGCAGGCCGCCACCACTGGAGTCAGCAGGACTGCATCAGGGCCAATGAGGGTGGGGTTAGGACTGGGCAGCAGGAGTTATCCAAGTCTTTCTATATAGTGTCTTTCCTAAGGAAGAGCTTCTCAGTGCAATCCTAGTCATAACTACTCAGAAGTAAGGCTCTCAAATGCAGTGAGAGTTCCTCCCAGGAAAGTGTGTATAGGATTGCAGCCTCTGCCTGCTCCTCTCCTCCTTTTGCCATGAATGGAGCAAGGGCTGCCTCAGACAGTGCGCGTAGACGGAGGCTCACACTGCTCGCACATGGACTGTGGAGCCGCATCCCTCTGACCTTTCGGATGTAATGCTCTGTCCCTGCTCAAAGGCCAGGCTGAGGCTTTGCTGCACCACTGAACTACTCGCCGTGTGAGCCGTGATTGCTGCATTTAGAGGTCTGCTGGTGAACTCCACTGATGAACATACCCTCTGGGAGGAGCAGTACCAGCCAGCCAGGTTCGGAGCACCCACAGAGCGGAGCGTGGCTGACCTTGCAGAGGTGAGGTGGAGCAGCGAAGAACCAGCCTAGCACTTGCCCGGGAGGCTCTTGACCTCCAGTGCTTAACCTCTCCTGTTTCTCCGCCTCTGTCTCCATAAAATGTGCAGAACTTGCTAATCACCCAGGACCATTTATGCAAAACTAAGGAGGGGCGATTCATTCTATAGACTCCTTAGTAAGACAGGAGAGTTTGGTGGCACAAGGAATGAGACTGCGCTCCCTCCTGCCAAAAGCAGCACCACACCTCTGGGTACAGCACATGGGCCTTCTGTGGGGCGTAGCTCACAAGGAGTGCTATTAGGAAAGCGGGCTGTGGGGTGCAGCGAGAAACACAGAGAGTGCAGCAAAAGAGAGGGCAGCAGTGATATCTGTGGTGTACGGCCTCTGAGGCAGGTGCCCGAGAGCACCGCCTTTCCCTCCTCTGTGGTTTGCAGTGGACTCCGAGAAATGACTGTTCTGTCCCACATAGTGATGAAAAAAGTTCTGAAGAACGAAAAGGCTTCAGTGAGTGCTTGGGCAGCAGCGGCCAGGGCTGCAGTCCTGGCAAAACAGCAGAGAAGCGACACGGTTAGTCATGATTGGCATCCTTCAGTCGAGAAAGACTCTGGCATCGCGCTCTGAATGGTGGTTCTGGAACAGCATCTAGTGTGGCTGAAAAGGCCGATTCAGGAGTGACAATCCCTTCCACACCGGGAGCAAGTGCAGTCTGTCCCTGGTCTGTCTCCCTGGCTATGGGCCTTCCTTCTTTGCCTCTTTGCCTCAGACTGCTGGCAAAGTGTCTCTTCAAACTGGGAAAGGCCATGCTGCACAGCCTGCCTCCAAGCAGGCCGCTCAGAGGCCAGGGTTTCCCACTTGTTGAGGTCCATTCCTAAGGCCTTCAGATCCCTCTTGCAGATGTCTTTGTATCGCAGCTGTGGTCTATCTGTAGGGCGCTTTCCTTGAACGAGTTCTCCATAGAGGAGATCCTTTGGGATCTGGCCATCATCCATTCTCACAACATGACTGAGCCAACACAGGTGTCTGTTTCAGCAGTGCATACATGCTAGGGATTCCAGCTCGTTCCAGGACTGTGTTGTTTGGATCTTTGTCCTGCCAGGTGATGCCGAGAATGCGTCTGAGGCAGCGGATGTGGAAAGCGTTCAGTTTCCTCTCCTGTTGTGAGTGAAGAGTCCATGACTCGCTGCAGTACAGAAGTGTACTCAGGACGCAAGCTCTGTAGACCTGGATCTTGGTGTGTTCTGTCAGCTTCTTGTTGGATCAGACTCTCTTTGCGAGTCTGGAAAATGTGGTAGCTACTTTACAGATGTGTTTGTTTAACTCGGTATCAAGAGAAAGTGTGTCGGAGATTGTTGAGCCAAAGTACACAAAGTCATGGACAACCTCCAGTTCATGCTCAGAGATTGTAATGCAGGGAGGTGAGTCCACATCCTGAACCATGACCTGTGTATTCTTCAGGTTGATTGTCAGTCCAAAATATTGGCAGGCCTTGCTAAAACGATCCATGAGCTGCTGGAGATCTTTGGCAGAGTGGGTAGTGACAGCTGCATTGTCGGCAAAGAGGAAGTCACGCAGACATTTCAGCTGGACTTTGGACTTTGCTCTCAGTCTGGAGAGGTTGAAGAACTTTCCGTCTGATCTGGATAGATGCCTTGTGTTGCAGTTCCAAAGGCCTGCTTCAGCAGGACAGCGAAGAAAATCCCAAACAATGTCAGCGCAAGAACACAGCCCTGCTTCACTCAGCTTCAGATGTCAAAGGGGTCTGATGTGGAGCCATCAAAGACTACAGTGCCCTTTATAACCTCGTGGAAAGACCTGATGATGCTGAGAAGCCTGGGTGGACATCCGATCTTGGGGAGAATCTTGGAGAGGCCATCCCTGCTGACCAGGTCAAAAGCCTTTGTGAGATCTATGAAGGCTATAAAGAGTGGCTGTCATTGTTCCCTGCATTTCTCTTGCAACTGTCTAAGGGAGAATGCCATATCGGTGGTGGACCTGTTGGCTCGGAATCCATACTGCGATTCTGGATAGAGCGCTCTCTGCAAGTACCTGGAGCCTCTTCAGTGCAACTTGGGCAAACAGCTTTCCTACAATGCTAAGGAGAGAGATGCCATGGTAGTTGTTGCAGTCACCCCTGTCGCCTTTGTTCTTGTACAGCGTGACCATGTTTGCATCCCTCATGTCCTGTGGTACTCCACCTTCTCTCCAGCAGAGACAGAGGATTTCATGCAGCCCAGTGACGATGATCTCTTTGCAGCACTTTAGGACCTCAGCAGGGATGCTGTCTTTATCAGGTACCTTGCCAGATGCAAGGGAGTCCAGGGCCACGTGAAGTTCTTCTAGGGTTGGTTCACTGTCAAGCTCCTCCAACACAGGCAGGCACTCAATGTTGTTCAGCACTTCTTCGGTAACTACATTTTCTCTGGAAAACAGCTCAGAGTAGTGCTGCACCCAGCATTTCATCTGCTGCGCCCAGTCCTGGATGACCTCGCCTGTGGCAGACTTCAAAGGAGCAGTTCTCTTCTGTGTTGGACCTAGGGCCAGCTTGATACCTTCATACATCCCCTTGATGTTGCCCGTGTCAGCTGCTTTGGTTGGCAACCTTCAGTCTTGAAAGACTATGGTATAAGCCTACAGCACCCAGTATTCCCAGGCGGTCTCCCATCCAAGTACTAACCAGGAGCTGCTATCTGTATCTGGGAACAGAGTTGGAGCCAGTAGTCATTAGCACATCTCCTGGCAGTCTGCTGGACTTTGCTGCAAGCAGCTCGGAGGACCTGCAGGTTGCACTCACTGGGACAGGCTTTATATGCTGCTAGCAACTGTTACCCTGCACAAGCTTGATCTTGTCTGATCTCGGAAGCTAAGCAGGGTCAGGCCTGGTTAGTACTTGGATGGGAGACCGCCTGGGAATACTGCATGCTGTAGGCTTATACCATAGTCTTTCGAGACTGAAGGTTGCCAACCAACCAACTATATATGCTGCTAGAGCTCTCCTCTTTTCCTCAATGACTGGTGTCAGAGTGGGCTTTAAACCAGTCTGCCGTCTTGTTCGTCTTCTTGCCGAATACGGACAAGGCGGTGTTGGAAATGGCATTCTTGAAATGTTCCCATCTGTTGGATGGATCTGCATTGGCTGGGCCTGGAAGAGATTCCTCAAGCGCTCGTGCAAATTCCTCCACTTTTCCCTGATCCCGGGTCTTGCTGGTGTCAATGTGAGGTCTTCCTTCCTTTTTCGTGTGATACAGTCACTTAGTTAGCAGTTTCACTCTGCTGCACACCAGGGAGTGGTCAGTGTCACAGGTTAGGGTTAGGTAACCCTGATAACTGCGTGTGATCTTGATGCTGGGAAGGCTGGAGTGTCTGGTGAGAATCAGGTCAAGCTGGTGCCAGTGCTTTGATTTTGGGTGTCTCCAAGAGACTCTATGTTGGGGCTTCTTGATGAAGAACGTGTTGCTGACACAGAGACCGTGATGACAGCAAAACTCTAGCAGGCGTTGGCCATTTTCGTTCATCTTCCCAGTGCTGAACTAAGCAAGTGGGCCATGAACTGTTATCAGCACCAACTCTAGCATTGAAATAGCTGAGGATGAACAACGGCTCTTTTTCAGGGATCTTCTTGATAGTGGTGGCCAGGTCATCATATAATTTGTCTTTGGCTTCTGCTGGAGACGACAGAGTTGGTGCATATACACTGATGAGAGTGACAAGTCCTGCTGATGAGTGGAGCTGCAGGGACAAAATTCTTTCAAAAGCCAACACCATGTTCCCTGGTTTCGTTTGGTGGTTTTCCCTGCCAGAAAAATGAGAAATTTCTCTCCTTGGCAGATCCAGAATCTGGCAACCTCATCTCTTGAAGGGCGACGATGTCCATCTGCAGTCTGCTCAGCTCCATGTCGATGACAGCTGTTTTGCCTGCATCGTCTATTTCTTGCAGGTCGTCAGAGAAGCCAGGTGACATTATCCTATATGTTCCAGGTGCCCAGCTTTAGGGCAGGAGTTTTCTGTTTTCTGTTGCCTGGTGCAGAGTTGTTGATCCGCTTGCCAGTTTTCACCCTAAACCCCAAGCACCCCATGAGGTTAACAGACCGTGGCAAGGCAGCACCTTACTGGCTGGCGACTGCCCAGCTTAAGGCGGGCGGTAGCTGCCCAATGAGATGCACTGATCTCTCCCACTCTTGGAAGCAGCCCCTGGCATCACGCTCTATGCCAATCGAGCAAAGACTTATAACCAGTAAACTGCTGCTTCCAGTGTTGTGCCGACATCGTATGGCGAAGTTGGAGTGTCCTCTCCAGTGCGCGAAGCCTGGGCAAAGAAGGTCTGAAGGATAGGCTGTTACCCTTGCAACAAATTGTCCCTCTCCACGTTGGCCCAATGGAAAGGCAGAAGCCAATACGGTTGGTTCCAGCAGCATCACAGGAGTTGCCAGAACATGACTGTATACAGCTGCGAACTGCCTCAGGGACTCTGGCTCCTGATTTAGTAGCAGATTTAGTTTGTCAGGGTTAGGAACACAACCCCAGGAATTTGTCCTTGGATAAGGCAGAGCCTCTGCTCTGTGAGCGTGTAAGCAGCAGGTGAACAGACTTGCTAATTAGAAAGGTGCTGAGTCAGAGTCACGAGAGAGAGACACCACCCTGAGTGAATTCACGCCTAGCACTTTAAAAGGGCTGTGAGAGCTCTCATATCTAGCCAGGCGAGAGCCAGGCAGGAGTCGGGCAGGATGGATGGAAGGATGGAGAGTATGTAACTGCAGGGAAGGCTGATTTATTATTTGTATAGGGCAAAGTTATGCCGGATTTTTGTTTGATGTTACTCTGAACTTATCTTCTGTTATCACGTATTGCTGGCTACACTAAAGTTTCTTTCTACTATTGAATGCACTCTGCGTGTGGACTGTTTTTGCGAACACCCACATTCCGCTGCGAGTGAGCAGATAAGAAAACTGCTACATAAACTCGACATAGTTAGTAGCAAAGAAACGTTTGGTGATACTGAAGGGGGTTAGAGGCATGAAACACATGCAGCATCAATGCATTGCAGCATGAGGTTCCCTTCCTTCATTGCTTATTTGCTTGGGGTGCATTGTCCCCCTCCCCCTGGTTGGGGTGATGGAGCGGACATTCCACTTGGGTGCTTGCGCATGGAATTCTCCTGGGCACAGAATCTGTGAGAATTCTGAGACATGCGCTAGGAAACTAATTGGTCAGATGGCTTGGGTGCAAAGTACCCATGCTCACAGTTACCCTGCGTGTGTGTGCCCTCAGTGTGCATGACATGAGGCCAGGGAGATGCTGTGCGACACCCCACACGCTGTCGCCTTGGGGCAGGTCTCCCCAGCAGGGCTTCAGCAACGGGGGTGGTTGCAGGGTGGCGTTTATCTACTGTTCTCCATGACAGGCATCTCTGAGTTGGGGGGAGTGGACATTTTCTGGGGTTTCCCACCTCCCTGTTGGTTTGCTTTGATGTTGGTGTAGCGTTGCAGTGCTGAGGTTTGGGACGTTTCTGTCATCCGGAGGGGGCTTAGGGCATGGCATACATTAAGTCCTCCCCACGACCCACACGTATCTCATTTTTCAAAAGTCAGAGACACAAAGCATCTTCGGCTGCTCGCAGGTGGAGGCTCACACAGAGAAGCAGCTCTCCCACTGTCAAACCAGTGCAAATAGATGAGGTCTGAGCTCCTGATATGAGCAGAGAGCGGCTGTTCTGAAGGCCAACGATGCAACATTCTGTCACCCGTGAGCCATGTGCTGACCCCTTGGGATCAGCAGGAGCTCTACTGGGCCTGTGTGGTTTGGAGAAGATCTTGGATATGGCAAAGCCCCAGAGAGGAGTGCAGGTGAATGGGAGGTAGCAGTCCAGCTGTGCAGTGAAAGCGGATGATGTCCCAGCCCCTCCTCTCCGTGGGGCATGAGATTCAGCAGCAAGAAGGGGGCTGATTGTTTGTGCCTGTGAAGGCCTGAGGCATTTGCATTCTCTGATTAGAAAATGGCTTCTCCTGGAAAGTTGATCCTCTGGGGCCCAGTGCTTGGTGTTTTGATCAGATGGAGATATTGCAGCTATTTATTAAGTCCTTCGTGGAGCTGCAGTTAATGGCAGCTTAATAGAACCAGCCCCTTTCAAGCAATTCAATGCAGAGCTTGTCACTGATGCAAAGTTCCCTGATAAATTAAATCAGACACTGGGATTGCTAGGGAGGGAAATTTTATTTACATTTAAAGGCATTCCTTAAAAGAAAAATCTCAGAAACTTAATTTTGTGTTACGCAACCTCTTATATTCTGCCAGCCTCTTGAGAATTCAAAATTAATTTTCTTCTGTTTTGATATGTTTCCATGCCTGAAATCTTTTTCCCCCCCGTGAATAAATACTGGAAGTTTTTGCTTTCTCCTGCAGGCGAATATCCTGGCCAGGCTTCTTGGAACAAATCTGTGGCAAAGACCAGAAAAGATCAGCTCTGGGCAGAACAAGAGAGACCTTTTGTTGTCATGTGCATTTTGTTCAAACAACAAACCAAGCAAGCAAACAAACAACAACAACAACAACAGGTCTTTCATAGGATTGTTGCAAGATGGGCAAGCAGACTGGAGCTCAAACCAGCTCTGCTTGAAAATGATCTGAATTCTCCCCCCCCCCCCCCCAAAACAAATAAACAAAAAACCTAGAAAGAAATCTGATCACTGACCAGCCAAACTGGGATGGTTTGGAGGTCTATGCTAAGATTAATAAATCTGCATGTCCTTTTTGGGCTGGGCATCCAAAGGGGCAAAGAAATAAAGGAGAGAAAGTCCACCAACATGCAGGGATGGGTCCGCTTTGTGGTCTCCGGAGCCACGTCGCGGCTTACGAAAGGGTGAGAACCGGTAGAGACAGGTGGAAAAAATGGTGGGGGTGCTTAGATGGGGTGAATCCACCTATAACGTGCTGTCTCTGTGTTCTAGTTAAACCGCTGATGTAATGTGACTGCTGTAGTTGAAAATGTAAAATGTGATTTCTTTCCTTTGTATTATTTATTGTAGTATGAAACTTTTAAATAAAAATCTATATCCCCCCCCCCAAAAAAAAGACCTGTATTTCCCAGCCCTGCCAACCCTCCACCAGCAGCAGAGCAATGGACACACTGCTGCCTCACCAAAAGCGGGGGAAGGGGAAAACCGCCCTATCCACTGCCCAGCGGACTCTCCTGGCTGGATGGGGGGGGAGCAGGGTGCCTGCACCAGCTGGAAAGGGAGCCCGGCAGCAGAGCAGGAGTCCTTCCTCAGCCTGGCTGGGCAGGTGTCTGTGAGCCTGCTCAGTGGGGGGAGCATTCTGGTGCCCCACAAGCTGCCCTGGACCCTCTTCATGCACCCAGACAGGGGACCTTGAATTCAAGGAAGAGGCCGAGTGGGGTCACAGCAGCACCCCTCCCCCTCCGTGCATCACGTGGCTCTGTGGGGAGCAGCCACGGGACACGAGGGGGCTACGGCTGGGGCTGTGTTCAGTCAGTGCCCTCAGCTTGGCCACGCGGAAGGGCTTCTGATTCCAAAGGCAACACTGGCTGTGGCCAAAGAAGCCGCCTCCTCTGATGCCAACGCACTGTTCCCAGCGACAGGTGTGAGGAACTGTGGAAAGGCAGAGGTTCTGCCAGACCCCAGGACTCCTGGCCATGCAGAGTGAGTGTCACATGGTGTCCGGGAGATCACTGGGGTGGGGCCAAGGGGGTCCACTCCATCCAGAGATGCTCAGCACTTGGCTGTGCTTCTGCCCCCTAAAAGCTCCAGGAAGCCGGGCCCGGAGGCTGATCGTTCCAAGGGGGTCTGCATCCTGTGGAGGGTTTGGCTCTGCAGAACCGCGTCTCAGAGCCAGCCTGGCACCTGGGCAGCAGCTCCCCAGCCCGCCTGTGTAATTTGCTGGATTTCTGCACTTTGCCTCTTTATTGAATGTTTATCGCACAGGCTTCCTTTGTGCTGATGGAAGCTGGCAGCCCCTCGCACGCAGGTGCAGCTTCCCTGATTAAAGCTGAGGGGAAGGTTCTGGCAAAAGATGGGAGCGGGGAGGGCCCTTCACAGACGTTCCCCACTGCAATTAAAATTTCAGGCAGCCAAAATACAAGTGCACAACAACAACAACAACAACAACAACTGAGTCTCTGCTGGCTTTCATCCTGCTCTAGACATTTTGGGATACGGATCCCGAGGGGAGGAAAGAAAAGAGCCACAGTAGATGGGAAACACAGCTCTGCCCCACACTGAAGGGGTGCACCAGGAGCCAGGAAAGACGCTCACGGGTCAGCACGACGTGGCCAGACCAATGGGTTTCCCGCAGGAGCCAGACCACTGCATGCAGGACCAGTGGTTCCAGGTCCAACATGTCACAGCAGTCCAGATGTGATGCGACCTGGGCATGGCACACTGTGGTCAGATCTGCCTTCTGCAGGAGGATGGGTCCAGGGGGAGCTCACCTGACCTGCAAGCCCAGGAAGAACTCTGCCCCATCCAGTTCTTCTGCTGACCAAAAGCACCTCTTTCTTGCCTGGGTTACATGTCCCTGTATTAACCCATGTCCAGTCCTTGAGCACAGCAGACACTGGCCTGAGATCCCTGCCACATCCTCAGTGATGACCCTGCACTCCAAGCTATTTATTTTGTATTTTATGAAGAATAATCACTATATAGTTGCCCCTCTCTTACACACAGCTGACTTTTGTGAACTCAACTACAAGGGCTCAGCAAACAAGGACCAGAGAAAAGCAACCATTTAAACAGGTCAGGCAATTCTGCTGGTTATTCCACTGACTAAATCCATGCCCTGGAGTGGTCCTGAGATTGAAGAATGAAGCTGCTGCTCCCTCAATAAGCCCACCTGCCTCTCATAATTTTTAAAGAGGCAGTACGTATTTTTCAAATGTTTGGGATTTTCAAGGTAATTTTGAGTATAATTGTGTTTGGCTTTACACGCTAACCTCAGAATGTAACCCTCACAAAAGACAAGGGGTAACTATACAAATATATATTTTTTTTAAATTCCCAAACAGTTTACACAGCAAACGATTACCTGTACCCCAAAAGTTCAAATTTAACAAAATATGCAAAAGAGACACCAGCAAAGAAAAAATGCTCTGCTGGAAAAGGGGTGAAGAGGGACAATTGCTCTCTTCCTGCTAAATGTAAGATGAGCACCACTTTCAAAGGGGCCTCTTTGCTCCCCCCCCCCCCCGTCTTTCCAACAGCTTCACATAGATGCTGCATAGTACATAGGGGACAAGACAGGCTTTTGTGAGATCCCAGGTCAAACCCTGAGGAGTGAAGCAGCATTCCCTCAGTGCACCTGACAGGTAAGGGAGGAACCTTTGCAACACAATGTCTCCTCAGCCCATCCCACCCAGCCTTATGAGGAGAGGCTATGGCATTTGTGCCTCTTCAGCCTAGAAAAGAGACGCCTGAGGGGGGACATGATTGAGACATACAAAATCATGCAGGGGATGGACAGAGTGGATAGGGAGATGCTCTTTACACTCTCACACAACACCAGAACCAGGGGACATCCACTAAAATTGAGTGCTGGGAGAGTTAGGACAGACAAAAGAAAATATTTCTTTACTCAGCGTGTGGTCGGTCTGTGGAACTCCTTGCCACAGGATGTGGTGATGGTGTCTAGCCTGGATGCCTTTAAAAGGGAATTGGACAAGTTTCTGGAGGAAAAATCCATTACAGGTTACAAGCCATGATGCATATGTGCAACCTCCTGATTTTAGAAATGGGCTCTGTCAGATGCAAGGGAGGGCACCAGGATGCAGGTCTCTTGTTGTCTTGTGTGCTCCCTGGGGCATCTGGTGGGCCACTGTGAGATACAGGAAGCTGGACTAGATGGGCCTATGGCCTGATCCAGTGGGGCTGTTCTTATGTTCTTAACTACAATTCCCAGGAAGCCTTGCAGGTCTCTTGTTATCTGGTGTGCTCCCTGGGGCATTTGGTGGGCCGCTGTGAGATACAGGAAGCTGGACTAGATGGGCCTCTGGCCTGATCCAGTGGGGCTGTTCTTATGTTCTTAACTACAATTCCCAGGAAGCCTTGCAGGTCTCTTGTTATCTGGTGTGCTCCCTGGGCATTTGGTGGGCCGCTGTGAGATACAGGAAGCTGGACTAGATGGGCCTATGGCCTGATCCAGTGGGGCTGTTCTTATGTTCTTAACTACAATTCCCAGGAGGCCTTGCAGGTCTCTTGTTATCTGGAGTGCTCCCTGGGCATTTGGTGGGCTGCTGTGAGATACAGGAAGCTGGACTAGATGGGCCTCTGGCCTGATCCAGTGGGGCTGTTCTTATGTTCTTATGACATGATGATGAACGATATCAGGAGTGAACGAGAGGTCCAGCAGAACCAAGCAGGAGGCACTCCCCCTGCCCCGTTGCCAGCATTGGAAGTCCCTGAAGGGTAACTGAAGCAGTTCCATCTGCACACCCTGCCTGAATCCCACCTGAGGAGCATCAAGATAATTCTGAGTCATTCAGGAAAGCCTAGAGTTGAGGCACCACTCCTGCTCCATCAGCTGGCCCAGAAATAGTGAATGTGAGATTAGCCAATAGTCATCAAGGGCAGAGGGGTCCAAAACACTTCTGCAGTAAAGATCCTTCCACCGCATCCTCTAACAATATCAGATATCTGTCCAAAAAAAAGAAAAAGTGCTTCTCAGACCACATCCTCCCTTTGGAGATCTTTGGTACTCGCTGATCCAAGTGAATCACCAAGGACCCTGCAACAGACCAGAGTGCTGCAGACCTTGATCTAATACCTCAATGATAGTGGGGGGGGGGGGGGTGACAAGGACACCTGGAACGCCCCTGCCCTGTGCCCCAGCGGGTGTTGGCTCCTTCAAACCAACAACAACAACAACAGTATTTATATACCGCTTTTCAACAAAAAGTTCACAAAGCGGTTTACAGAGAAAATCAAATACTTAATGGCTCCCTGCCCCAAAAGGGCTCACAATCTAAAAAGATGCAACACCAGCAGACAGCCACTAGAAAAGACACTGCTGGGGTGAGGTGGGCCAGTTACTCTCCCCCTGCTAAATAAAAGAGGAGCACCCACTTGAAAAAGTGCCTCTTAACCAGTTAGCAGGGGTGCTATGCAGTGGGTGCAGTGGGTGCCTGCAGCTCCAGTTCCAAAAGGCTCAATAGCTTCACTGCAAGTGAGGCACAAAGTGGGGGAGAAAGAGCGGAGGGTTCCTGAAGCTATAAATTTGCCACCTTTATTTAGGAGAGATCCTTCCATCAATAATCCTAATAGCTTGATTTACAGTCGGCTTCCTGGCTCCAAGTGCTGATAAATCAGAGTTTAAAGAGCTTTTTGCTAGTCAGCTCTTAAGGGGGGCAGAAGCAAGAAATGCGAGTGCGCAAGGCTGGATTTGCACCTGTTTTCATGCCGGGCCTCCCATTGAAGCCAGACAAGGAACAGAGCATGTGAGGGAGGGAGGGAGGGAGCAAGCACCCAGTTAGGAGGCAGCCGAGACAGAAAACAGTGGCTGGACCCTTGCTGGAGATTGGCAGCTCCACTGACTCGCTTCTCCCAAGCACGCAATTCTGCCGGCTGCAGTGGCTAAAACGCCCTGTGTTAAAACGGAGCATGAGAGGCCTCGGCAGGAGCTCGTGCGCTCAGTTGTGTTTTTGACAAGGTGAAGTCCATGCAAAGTATTTGCGTTTGTTCAGCGCAGGGAGGGGAGAGAAAGATCCTGTCCAATGAGCCTCCCTGGGGCTTCAGGAAGTGCAGGAGAGCAGTTGGAGGCCGGTCTGACAGGTGGGTGGGGAGGGGGCAACAAAGTGGGCCCACCTCCCAGCAGGATACGGCATGTGACTCCACATACACCTCTTGAAGAAAAGGCTGGAGGGAGGGGTTCATTCTTCTGCCCCTCTGTTTCCAGGCACTGCTAGCCAGGGGTGCAAGCCCAAGGACCACAGGTGCAGTGTCCCCTGAAGTGGCAGGCCGGAAGGAGCTTTCATCACCCTGCTCTGGATCCACCTGGCAGCTTCACGGTTAAACCCAACAGAGAAATCTGCCCACATGAAAAGAGTGGCCCTCAGGGCACCTCACCCATTATGGAGTTCCTTCCTGCCCCCCCTGCCCACCTCCTTCTGTACTTAACTGCAGCCAATCCATCAGACATCTGCATGAGCGTCCCCCCCCCCCTGCCCATGTCTGGCTGGTCCCAAATCAGGCTGGCCAGGCGTCAGGTCAGGGAGGTGGGAAGAGGCTGCTCAGCCCTCCAACTCCAGTCTTTTTGCAGCTCAACTCACCCACTGCCTTTTTACCACAATTGTGCCTTGTGTTCTTGTGCTCACACTGTGCAGTTCTGCTGCATCGTGAATTTCATCATCTACAGCTGAACAGCTGATACCAGTTCTACCATCAGGCCTTCCCCCAAAGATGTCTCCTCCCTTTCTCAGTCTCTCCAATCTGCTCACTTCCCCCGCATGCAATGGAAATCTCCACCCAGCGGGGGAACCAGGAGTGACTGAAAGAAACCCATCAGAACCTACCGGGGTGGGGGGACATAGATCCTAGATGAGCTCAGCCCACAACAACCTCTGTCATCTTCTGGCCCAGAACACTCTCTGGCTGAAGCACCCCCCCTCCATGTGCCACCCTCCTTCCACTCAGCATGGTGTCTCTGGGGTGACCCACTTGTGTGGTGCTCCGTGGTCAAGATCTTCTTTCTGGTTACTTCTGCTTGATGCATGGCATGCAGGAGACACCCATTCAACACGTGTTCAAACATATGCATGGGGTGCTGAGCACCTGCCTGATCAGCAAGGGCCAGACCAGTACTTCACTATTAGACTATCAGAATGCCCCTCCACTCACTGACTGTAACTGGACCAACTGGTGTGCGAATTTTGCGGGCATGGATGCAGCCTCCTGCACGCTTAGCAACACACAGTGCCTGCATTGTTCAAATACCTGGAAATAATTCATCAGGCCTTCCAGGGGTCAGTGGGCACTGCCTGGATAGTCTACAATGTACGTATTTACACGTGGACTCTCAGGACCGCGCCCTAGACTGGCAGAAGCAGCAAAGGAAATGCTGGCTCTAGTTCATAGTACCTGCTAGGTCGGTGATCTCAAACATTTTAGCACCAGGACCCACTTTTTAGAATGACAAATCTGTTGGGACTCACCCAGATCTGTTGGGAAGTAATGTCATTAGCCTGGAAGTGATGTCATGGCCGGACGTGACATCATCAAACAGGGAAATTTTTAACATCAGAAGCTACTGAGAAAACTCCACAGTCAGGGGATTAGAGGGCAGGTCCTCTCCTGGATTGGGAACTGGTTGGAGGCCAGCAAACAGAGAGTGGGCGTCAATGAGAAACTTTCACAATGGAGAGAGGTGAAAAGTGGTGTGCCCCAAGGATCTGCACCAGGATACAGGTCTCTTGTTGTCTTGTCTTGTGTGCTCCCTGGGGCATTTGGTGGGCCGCTGTGAGATACAGGAAGCTGGACTAGATGGGCCTATGGCCTGATCCAGTGGGGCTGTTCTTATGTTCTTAACTACAATTCCCAGGAAGCCTTGCAGGTCTCTTGTTATCTGGTGTGCTCCCTGGGGCATTTGGTGGGCCGCTGTGAGATACAGGAAGCTGGACTAGATGGGCCTTTGGCCTGATCCAGTGGGGCTGTTCTTATGTTCTTAACTACAATTCCCAGGAAGCCTTGCAGGTCTCTTGTTATCTGGTGTGCTCCCTGGGGCATTTGGGGGGCTGCTGTGAGATACAGGAAGCTGGACTAGATGGGCCTATGGCCTGATCCAGTGGGGCTGTTCTTATGTTCTTAACTACAATTCCCAGGAGGCCTTGCAGGTCTCTTGTTATCTGGTGTGCTCCCTGGGGCATTTGGTGGGCGGCTGTGAGATACAGGAAGCTGGACTAGATGGGCCTCTGGCCTGATCCAGTGGGGCTGTTCTTATGTTCTTAACTACAATTCCCAGGAGGCCTTGCAGGTCTCTTGTGATCTGGTGTGCTCCCTGGGGCATTTGGTGGGCCGCTGTGAGATTCAGGAAGCTGGACTAGATGAGCCCATAGCCTCATTTAGCGGGGCTGTTCTTACACTCTTAGAGTGTCCCTGTCCCCCAATCTACCTGAAAATCCTGGGTTGACATGGAGGAATGGTAAGGTCTGCTCATGGAGTGGATGGGTTAGCCATAAGAACATAAGAAGAGCTGGAGCAGGCCATAGGCCCATCTAGTCCAGCTTTCTGTATCTCATAGTGGCCCACCAGATGCCTCAGGGAGTACACAAGACAACAGAACATAAGAACATGAGAGCACCACATCCTTTGGCATACGAACATAACATAAAACATAAGAACACCACGTCCTGTGTCAAGGAGTTCCACAGGCGAACTATGTGCTGCCCCCTGGGCTGGGGTCTGGAAGGTCCTGGTCTAGAGTTAAAACCAGGACAGATAGCAAAGGGATATTGTCTTAGTCTGGAAACTCCAGGGGGCCCCCACCTGCAGCAAGCTGGCTACCCTGGAATAAGCTGGACTAGCCAGGAAACCGAGTCCTTTCCCCCTGAGATTGTACAGGAGGTTTTGGCATTTTGCCTTCTTCGGAGATGAAAGGAATGCCTGCGTTCTCCTGAACTGGAATGATGCAATTGCTGGGCTGAGATCTCAGGCATGTACATCGCCCCCCCCCCCCCCCGCAAGGGCTGATAGGGGCCTGAGGAATCCTGCAGACTGGCGAGAAGGTGTCCTTCTGTCCTCTGGGAGGACAAAGTCAGAACCTGCCAGTGTTCTTGAGTCTGTAATAGCTAGAAGAGCACAATCAGGCAGAGCGTCAGGGAGGTTGGGAAATGGCAAGAGACCCAGGGAAGAAGTCCTCCCCCCCCCCCCCGAGCTGAAATAGCAGCACAGCTTGTCGCTTGAAGGCCGGAAAAGGAGCCTCTTGTGGGCAGCCTCTTGTGGGAAGGAGAGAGGCTGGATTGAGAAGAAAAGCAAATGTCGTCCCAGCTCAGGCGCACCTGTTTCTCGCAGGAGCCGCAGCAGGAGCAGTGCCTGAGGGTTGTTTCTCCTGGGCTGCCAAATTCCCTCCAGAGCACATCCTGATTTATGGACGTGGGCGGCAGTGTGGACAGCAGTGCCCCACCCAGCACGTTACTTGGACAGCCTGCATAAATCACCCAGGGAGGACAGCTGGAGAGTCCGCTGCCGCTGCCACCACTGGCCCGTTTCTGCCAAAATGCAAACGAAGAGTTCTCGCCCCAGGGGGAAAGTGCCCACTCGGTTTGGATGCTGCCCACAACAACCTTTGACAGCAAGCGTCCAAGACGCCCCTCTGCCTTGCAGAAGTCACTACTGACAGCCATCCAGGCCCAGTGAGGGACGCCTCTCCTCAGGGAAGACCGAGCATTGCCTGGAACTGCTTCTGGGGCTGTGTGGAGACATCGGAAAGAGTCCTGCAGGACACAAAGGGAGTCATGGGAATCGGGGTGGGCCTGGTGCTCAGTGGCAGCAGAGAAGGTGCCTCAGGCGTGGGGAATCCCAACTGGGGCAGCACTGCCAGGCAGACCCCCGGAGCGCCCTTGGCAGCTGCCTGTTCAGGATGGATGTGGACGGAGCAGTGGTTTAAGCCAGGGTCAGATAGCACTGTATGGGCTAACTGATCTCCAGGCTCCAGAGGTTGGTCTGCTTGGACAGACGCACACCGTCTGGAACAGATGGTCTCCCATGTTCTGTACCTCATTGTCCAAACAACAAAGGTATGAAAAGAGCCTTCCGTGTCCCAGAAGAGAGTCCCCAGGAAAGGACCCCTGGAAAAGTGTCTGTGCTGGAGTGAAGAGGGACAGCTGCTGTCCTGCCAAGTGTGAGAGAAGCACCACTGCAGGTGCCTCCTCACCCAGTGAAACGGGAGGAGAGATTGTGGCAGGAACTGCAGGTTCGGGGGGGGAGGGGGCTATAGCTCCATTGTGAAGCAGCTGCTGAGAAGGGGGGCACTTGTCAGCCCAACTGGAGATGCCTCTTTCAGCAGCACTGCTTCTGCTGCAGTTTCAGCTCAACAGCTGAAATGTGCTCTGCAAAGTGATGCCTTGGTAGGAATGACGCAGCGGAAAGGTCGACTGTGTGCTAATTGGGTTTTCCCAGCATCTCAGTGGTGTCTTCCTTCCTCATTCCTCTTGGTCTGCCCCTTCCCCTTCAGCATTCCCTGTCTTCCGAGGCTCCTTCTGTCTCTCCTTCCCAGACCCTTAGTAGAAGTGGCACTGCTGAAAGGGCAGTGCTGACAGAGCCCAATTATAATGGGGGCTGGCTAAAGAGCTTCTGTGAGCCACATCCAGCCCTTGGCACCCCTGGCCTGGAGCAGAACTGAAAGTTGCAGAATGTGGCTTCTGAAGTTCCCTGAGAAGTCACAGATACTGGATTAAAAAAAAATGCACACACACACACAAGAGAACTGCTCAGAAATTGGCCTTCAGATATTGGGGACTGGGCAGTGGAGAAGTCCAGCTTTGCGGATTAGGCACTTGGAGAAAGCCAGACACGAAACTTAGAACAAAAAGGATTTCCTGGAGGGCCAATTGTGTCCAGTGTAGGGCTTATGCTGCAATTGGTCAACACAAGTTCACAATAAAAATGGAGAGACTCTGAATATGGGGGGAAGTGATGCGTTAAATTGAACAGGGCATGAAGTTTGGGCAGATAACCAAGAAAGGAATTTCTCCTGCTCTCTGGTAATTTTGGCATCTGCACTTGACACTTCCCTGTCCCGCTGAGACCAGGGACACACTTTCAGTAAATCTCTTAGGAATGTATTTTACTCTTACATTTTTCCTTTTCTACCTCTACGTTTGCTGGTCTTTCTTTTAAGAACTGGGTTCTTCTCAAGAATTGACCAACTTTTAATTTGGGGTTTATTGTTGTGGATTAGTAATAATCCCTTTTCTGAAGGACGGTTCCCTGTCTCCACTAATAATTCCTGTGTGGTTCAAGCAATTCTGGGAGATTTTAACCTGATTATTCCCTCTAACATAGTGGGGACGGGGCACTGGGGTCCAATGAGGAAACTTCTAGTGGGGTTTGGAACCAGACTGCTCCAGACCAAATCTCATCTGCTCACTGGAGAAGGTGTTTGGGGCTGCAGCCTGCAACTTGTCCAGCAGGCTTTTGCCTTTAACCGGAGGGCAGGAGGAGTTCAGGCGTGCTCCTGCAGACTTGTATTGTTTGGTTATGCCGGACTGTGAGCTTTGATTTACATTCGCTATCTTGACGCACGATGATTTTGTGCTGGTTGCTTTGTCAGTTTCATTTCTGTGAAGTGTCTGCATTTGTTCCGTAATCACACGTCCCTTCTAGCTCTCCCATGGATCAAGAAACCAAGTGATGTGTGTCAGTTAGAACTGTGGCCTGTGGGCTTTCCCAGTTTCCACTGTGGCCCACTGGGTTGGGAGGAGAGACCACCTCTCATGTACTCGGAGCTGTTCGCTGCATTTCCACTTACATCTTTTCTGAGCCCTTTTGGAACAGAGAGCAGCCATTCACTTTGCTGTATGATCTGTTTTGCTGGAAAGTGATAAAACGCTGTGCCAGTCAGTCCATGATCCTGTTTTCTGCTGCCTTGGGGAGCCCGGAAGCAGGAGGCGAAGGCCGCTGTTCTCTTGCCCCCTTGTCCCCCTGCAGCCTGTCTCCAGAGCCACATAATCCTGGAACTGGAAGGGAGCATGCAGCCACCGTGACTTCTGGAACCTGCCCGAACCCCCCTAGGGAGGTGGCTGGGTGACCCCCTCCCAGTCTCAGCCCAGGGCCTGGACTCATGGATGGGCCGGGCCAGAAGGAAGCCCTAGCCCATGGAGTTGACTGGATCTGCACCCTGCCTGCTTGAAGGGAGAGGAGGCACCGTTCCCTTTGGAGCAGGCAGCCACCCAGACGGGTGCTGAAGCCGCACTGTGCTCACCTTTGGCCGATCTTTCTGCCAACACTGCCTATGGGTGGATTTGATCAGCTCCCTGGGCTGCTCTGGGCTTTGAACTGTCAGCTTGAAGTTTTCATCAATAAGAGCAGATACAGAATATATCTGCATTTTGCAGGAGATGGAAATGTGACTCATGGGACACAGAGAGTTTGTGTGCCCTGTGGAAATGGGGTCCTAGTATGTGTGGGGAGAACGGCTCAGAGTTCAAGAGTAGCTGGCTAGGAAGGCAGACCCCACTGGGGTCTCACTGAGATATAGGATGTCTGTGTTTCACCTTCCTGGGGCTCCCAGGCTGTGTTGCACCCTGTTCACCAACGGCCCAGAGAAAGAGGCTGAACAGGCCCATACCTAGAAATCCCTGACCCCCACTGTGACCCCAGAAACTGTGCAGCGAGAAGTTTGGACCATAGCAGGCCATTCTCTCGCTGCAACTTGGGACCTGGCCAGAGGTTATCTAGCTCTGCCTCAGCCCTTCCTTTGTGCTACCCTGTCCCCTTTTTTCATCATTAGCCCATAGCGGGGCTTTGGAGCCCAATCCTGCAACATGCTGCTGCTCCCCCAAGCACTCCACCCTCCCACCCCATCAGGAGACGGAGCAGAGTCCTCTGTTGTGCCCCAGTCACAGCTGCAGCCCAGAGGAGAGCTGCCCTAAGCAGGAGGCTGGAGTGGAGCTTTCCTCCTATGGAGCATCACAAGCTGCAAAGTATTCAGTGGCATCCAGGCTGGACCTGGGCCGACCATGAAGTGGCCTGTTGTGGCAGTTTCAAGGTGCGCATCCATCACTCTCAGTTGTATGCGCTTCTGCCACCATCACCACTGCAGTCTGCTGTGGGCACAAGTTGCCTGGATCCGCCTCCTTCCCGCAGTTTTCTCAAACCAGGCCGCTTTTGGACTTTCAGCTTTAGTGCCTTTGTTTGTGCAGTCCCTTTCTTTCTGCTAGAAGTCTTTCTGCTGCTCTTTCTGGCTTGTCAACGCTGCCAGAGAAGGGCTTCTTTCTTAGCACACGTGGCAAAAGCAGCAGTGGTGCACCTGGGGTGTTCGCATCAGGCTGCCTCTCTGGTCATGCCATCCCTGACCTAAGTGCAGAGCAACAGCCACAGCACTTCCAGACTGGCCACTTCAAAATTCCCAGGTGCTCCAACCCGCAAGGAGACCCTGGGGGAGTTTTTAACAGCCAGTTCCATGGAGGAGGCACACTGTCAATGCTACTGATTTGCCCACAGGGCACATGCTAGGCAGGTTGATGGGCCATGGCTGGGCAGGAACAGGGGCCCTCCCAAAGGTATGTGCCCTGGGCATGTGCCTGACCAGGCCTAGCCTGCAATACCAGTCCAGTCAGATCTGGTTGGCTGCAACGGCTTGGAAGGCCTCCTGTCCTTGATTCAGGTTGCCTTTATACAGCTGTCCTGCAACCCAATCACATTGGACGCCTGCCGCTATGACGTGACCTTGCCTGGATGATGCTGGATTGACTGGGGCTGCTTCTGGAGGAGGTGAAAGATGCAGCAGTAAAGATGAAGCTTCCAACATGGGACCTCCCCCCCCACAAACCCCGTTTTTGACCTGAAGGGTTTTGCTGGTAAAAATTCAGTGCAGCCCTACAAAATTCCCTCACTGACACACAAGGTTTTATGTGCAATAAAACAGAACAGAATTAATTGGATTATTGCTGAGTGTTCCTCAGCAATGGCATTTGTGTGTCCCGCGTTGTCTTGGCCTGTGCATTTATCTTCCTGGAAGCAGAATTGCACATGCTCTTTGGAAAAGAAAGTCACAGTCATTTGTTGGACTGAAAAGCAAAAGAACAAAGGGCTTCATTTCTTTCCTCTTCCATTATTTGCTCAGAAAAATGGGTGAGATAGAGAAGAGCAAATTAAATCCTGAGAGTTGGAATTTATAACACTTTGAGTTTCTACCAGCTTCAATGATAACAGGGCTGTGTTGGTTTTGCTCATGATTATCTCTCCCTTTTACATATTTTCCCCATAAAACACTTCACATGTCCATAGAACTACTTGATAGCTGCAGCTACAATGGGATAACACAGAGGCTGTCATGGCAGAGCAGAATCCCTCCCATGGGATTTAGCAAGGCTGTCCCTTCAATATGTTGTGGTGCAGTGAACCCTTAATGGAAGAGAGCCCTTGTCAGCATCCTAGGGGAGAAATGCCTCCTCCTCCTGTTCAATTTCCTTATAACCACCTAAAAAGGCCCCCTGGGTAGCCACCTTGCTGCCGAAGAACCCCGATCACGAGAGGGATTCCCTGGGCTAAATCCCTCTTCCTCACAACTTAAGCTATTTAGGGAACAAGCCTAACCAGGTCTACTCAGAAGTAAGTCCCACTTTGTTCAATGGGGCTTACTCTCAGGAAAGTGTGGTTAGGATAGCAGCCTAAATGGGTTCTCTTTAATTCCTCTCTCTTACCCCCTATAAGCAAAGAGAGTAGTGGTTCCCAGATACCTCAATGATACCCAGACAAAGAGGAATAGGACCCAGAAGTTTATTAAGATGTATTAACTGTTGGAGTTGGTACAACTCTGTCTGCTTCCAAGAGGTGGCAGGATACTGTGCATTGAAAGGGTTAAGCAATGACCCAGTGTCACAACACTTTACCTGTCCCTTTTGGATGACCTATGTGGGGGTGTGGCCCAGACCCTATATAACCTTCCCTTCCTCCGAGCACGCCCTCTTTCTTTTTCCTTCTTCGCTGACCCGAAGAAGTCATCCCGTAGGGATGGCATGCAGCAGGGCTCTGCTGGCGACACCATCTTGACCACATGGCACACGCAGGACAAGGCAGCCTTAGGGCCTTGTTGTCTATTAAGTTAGTGTACCTCTGAACATAATCAGATGCTGTAGACCATATACTTCTATGGAACCGTGAGTAAATGACTTTCTTTTGAAACTTCAACCAGCCATTGTTGTCTGTTTTTATTGATTAGCAGTCAGCCGGGTGTGGGAGGCTCCCTGGGTTGATTCCCAGCAAAGGGGGGGGGGGTCTGCTGCTGAAGCTACTCTGCTTCCCCCCCCCTAAAGAGGAAACCAGTTTTAAGAAATTCCTCCAACATTAACTATTACAACTAACAAAAGAAGGGCTTCGATACAACCCAGATATACAATTAGATAAGAATATTACAGTTCTAGGATGCTCCCTGACCAGCAGGATCGCCCCTTTTTTGAACCCCTTTGTGAACTGGCTGATAAAAGCAGTTAAGGAGAAAAAATAAAAATAAAAACCTAACATGGCAAAACTAGCCAGAATTACATTAACTTCTCTCCTTCACACTCAGCCCCAAAGTGCAACTAACTCTCCCTTAGTTCTCATTCACCAGGAAGGCACAGCAGGTGCCGCCCTCTAAGTGTTTTATCCCCCCACTAATGAGACCCATCACCCTCACCTGAAGCTTTTACACATGAGGATCCCTAAATAACTAATATCAGTGCCGGAGAAAACAGAACCCACATGAAATGACAGTTTCAGGACAGCCCTCCTGAAGGGTCCTGCCTGGGGGGAAAGGTGGTTCAGGGGTGGAATGCCTGCTTTGCATGCAGAAGGTCTCAGGGCCAGTGGCCAGCCTCTCCATCTCAAAAAGGCAGCACCACTGGGTTCCTGCAGAAGGAGGCAGAGCTGAGTCCTACAGTGGAAGTCCAAACACACAAATGTGAATCTTATTTGGCTATCAACTGGACCCCCAACTTTGAGCAAGAGCAAACTACCAAAAGACCCTAAAGGATGTTGAGCTGGGTATGCAAACCAAAAAATGGACCTCCTCAGAGCCTCACTGAGACTCTACTGGACCTGAATGAGGTTGCAGGGCCATGATCCAAGAGCTCTGCAAGGACACCTTAATGCGTTGACCACTGTGGCAGCTGGTCGGAAGAAGGAACCAATGGCCTGCACCACCAATATTGCAGGCTGTGAGATGGTCCTGCAGCAAGCAGCTTAGCAGCTGACAAATAACTTCACCTCATCTAGCCCTTCAAGGCATGGAATTGGTCCTAGTTGCTGAGGATGAACACTTCCAGAAAGAGCTTGGGATGTGCCGGGTATTCTCTTGCTTTCACCTGGGGACTGAGTGAAGCATTTGCAGGAGGTGGGGGGAGGGAGGTTTCCCATGAAGCCGCTCAGAAGGAGCAGCCTGGGCCCTGCAGTGGCCCTGCAGTTGTGAGTGCTGTGGCTTTGGCACTGTCACTTTCCCTGACTCCAGGCAGCCGAGGGTCATATAGCAAACTTGGTGGCCCTACATGTCATCCGCTGGAACTGGCTGTGTGATGACATCACTGTCTTCACTGAAGTGAGGACAACGTTCCTGCAGTTTGGCAAATCCAGGCCTGCTTCGTCCTCCAACCGGTGGGTGCCGTCACCTGTCAGAAGCGCATAAGACAAATAGCCCTCATTCAAGAGCAAGAACAGGCACAAACCTGCCATTAAATATGGCCACATTCAGAAACCAGCAGAACATCTCAGTCTCTGAGGATGCTTGAAAGTCACTGCTGTACTATGAAGACTCTTCTGAAGGAGACTTGAGCACAAACTTGCTGCGCTAGAATTTCTCCAGGTGTTTGATTCCATTTGTTTTGGCTTCAGCAAAGTGGGGGTTTCTTATCTCACTACACTGCAAAGTAGCAAAAGCCCATGTATGTCTACTCAGCAGTAAGGCCCACTGAGTTTGCCTTTAAAAGGGGATTGGACAAATTTCTGGAGGAAAAATCCATTATGGGGTACAAGCCATGATGCGTATGTGCAACTTCCTGATTTTAGAAGTGGGTTACCTCAGAGTGCCAGATGCAAGGGAGGGCACCAGGATGAGGTCTCTTGTTGTCTGGTGTGCTCCAGGAGGCATTTGGTGGGCCATTATGAGATACAGAAAGCTGGACTAGATGGGCCTTTGGCCTGATCCAGTGGGGCTCTTCTGATGTTCTTAGAAATGGGCTATGTCAGAATGCCAGATGCAAGGGAGGGCACCAGGATGAGGTCTCTTGTTATCTGGTGTGCTCCCTGGGCATTTGGTGGGCTGCTGTGAGATACAAGAAGCTGGACTAGATGGGCCTTTGGCCTGATCCAGCGGGGCTGTTCTTATGTTCTTAAACTACAATTCCCAGGAGGCCTTGCAGGTCTTCTTGTTGTCTGGTGTGCTCCCTGGGGCATTTGGTGGGCCGCTGTGAGATACAGGAAGCTGGACTAGATGGGCCTCTGGCCTGATCCAGCAGGACTGTTCTTATGAGTTCAACTTATTCCCAGTGTGTGTATATTTCTTTGGAAAGAAAGGTGGGATTTAATAAATAGGCAAAGCAGCTGGGGAGACAGTAACGTCTCATGTTGTGGCCTATGGGAATTATGGCTGCTCTGATCACTTATCTCAGGCATTTCACGTCAAATACGAACATGCTTTGAGAGTCATGCGTTCTCAGTGTTCACTTGTCCAGGCCCTGGCAGGGAACGACCGCCCCATTCAAAGACTCAAACTTAGCGCAGCCAGGAAGAGGCTGTCAGAGATCCTCACTGCTTGGACTGGCCCTGTACTGACCTCTCACTTTTACTTATCTTTCACTGACTGTATTAAAACCCAGAGCCCTTTGGCTCACCTTTACTACAGCAACTTACTATAGGAGCAGGCTTCCCCGTGGGGACATTGACTCAGAAGGGCGGTGACAATGACACTGACAATGACAATTGACAATGGCACAGGGCGGTCATTGTTTCCTTTGCAGGAACACCATGCAGGGCAAACGTCACCTGTGAATGGTGTCATCCTCACAGCAGGAGGGAAAGAGGTGGCACACACACACCCCCCACACTCACTCACACACCCCCTCTCACACACACCCCACACCCACCGCTCACACACACGCCCCACACACTCCCCCCACACTCACTCACTCACACAGTCACACCCACCCCCACCCTCTCACACATACACCCCACACTCACACTCTCACACCCCACACCCACCGCTCACTCACACACACCCCACACTCCCCCCACACTCACTCACAGTCACACTTACCCACCCCCACACCACCCTTTCACACACATACCCCACACTCACTCACTCACTCATTCACCCCACATTCACTCACACTCTCTCTCACACACACACATGCACACCCACTCACACACACTCACGCCCAGAGGGAATGAACGAGGCGCTACCTTGATGATGCTGCTCCTCTGAGGGGTGGCCCGGGCGGCTTCGAGGAGCCCGGCTTCAGGTCCACGGCGGTTGGAACCTCCAGGCTGCTGCCGCCGGGAAAGCGCTCGGCGGTGGCCCCGGCCAGCGAGACTCCACTCCTGAGCTCACGTCTGCTCCCCGCGGGCACCTCCGAGGCTCCATCGTGCCCTCGCCCAACAAAGCCCGGGCACTGCAACTCTCCGAGGCGCAGGTGCAGCCCCACGCAACTTACTATAGGAGCAGCTTCCCGGTGGTGACCTCTGCGGCCAATGGACACCCTGCGGGGCGTGGCCGTGAAGTTTGTCCTGTGAGTGGCTTAGCAAACGGTTCGCAGAACCCTAGCTACATTAGGTAGGGGTTCTACAGAACCTGTGCGAACCGGCTGAATCCCACCACTGGATGTGACCCTGGGTTCTCCTGCACACAGAGCCAGAATCATGCCTATAAAACAGTCCTGAGTAGACCTGCGTAGGCCGCTACCTGTCACTGCATGATAGAAGGTTTATTTCCAGGGCATAGGAAAGAAAATGCTGGATGTGGAAATAAGGCTAGTCGGAAGTTTTGGAGAAGAGAGATGTATGGCTCTGACAACCACAAGAGGGCAATAATGTGAAGATAAAGTTCCAGAAGGAAATGGAATGTTATTCATCTTTAGGAAGAGAGAAAGATATGCTGCTATTTATGACCAGATAATTGAAGATATTATTTAACCCCTGAAGGATGAACATGGAGGAGAAAAAGGAGTGGAGAAGCCACATCTGCTATCGCTGTGGCTGCCAAAGAGCAGCTGTTCTCTGGTCTGACTTGGTCTGGGCCCTCTTGTGCTCTGTTGACTTCCTCCTTCCTTACTGAAATGTTTCTTATCACTCCAGGAACTGTCTTCCACTTACTTGTTTTTTAAAGAAATAAATGATATTGCTGTGGCTGCCAAAGAGCAGCTGTTGTTTGGTCTGCATTCTATATCCTAACCCCCGTCACAATTGCTCTTCCTGTCAAGCCACTTTCCTACAACAGAGACTAGGATGCAGACCAATTACAGCACACCAACCCCAGTACAAAAGCCCCTGACAGTGAGACCACAGCTCAGAGGAGAAGACACATGGCCTAGGCTCACACCTCTCTGGTCCCTCAAAGGGGAGCTTTGGTGAGGGGAACCTGGGAAAAAGGGCACTTGGTGTACAAAGGCAGCACTGTGTACAAACAACGAGTACGGCAAAGTATTGTGCTTGTTATGCACTGTGGCTTTGTGAGGCTGGCCAGAGGTTGAGTGCCAGGGCTCACAGTGCAATTCTGCTGTAGAGGTCATGGCGGGTGGCCAGGCTGAGAGGAGAGATGAAGCCCCAAAAGTACTGAAAATTCAGATACCCCTATTCAGATATGTTATGTAAGATTTAGCAGCCCTATCAACCACACCCCTCCCCTCCAGCACATGCAGCCACACCAATGGAGCATGTGCTGCATGCAATAGCCAGTGAGTAAAGACAGCCAATGAGTAAAGCACTTTTTTATTTACCTGCTGGTAAGTATTTTGCTGGCAAAGGTCCGGGGAGAGGAAGGGGTAGAGTGATTGCAAAATCAGGGTTAGGATCTGGTGTGTGCTTTTGCTACCAAGACCCACCCTTCCAAACCACTCCCCACCACCTCCCCTCCCCCACCCACCCTGAAATTCCTATGGACCTCCCCCTCCCTGCCCATGACCCACCCCTCCGCCACCCTACCAGCTACAGTGTAGCCTGGATGGGCCGTTGGCCCACATAGGAAAGCCTGAAGTGTGGCTGCTTCAAGGAGCACACAAGACAAAGAGACACAACCTGCATCCTGGTGCCCTCCCCTGCATCTGGCACTCTGAGACAGCTTCCTTCTAAAACCAGGAACTTGCATAAACATATCATGACTTGTGACCCCTGATGGACTTTACCCCCAGAAACTTGTCCAAACCCCTCTTAAAGGTCATTACTACTTCCCATGGCAAGGAGTTCCATGCTGGGTAAAGAAATATTTTCTTCTGTCTGTCCTAACTCTCCCAACACTAGTGGATGTCCCCTGGTTCTGGTGTTGTGTGAGAGTGTAAAGAGCATCTCCCTATCCACTCTGTCCATCCCCTGCATAATTTTGTATGTCTCAGTCATGTCCCCCCTCAGGCTTCTCTTTTCTAGGCTGAAGAGGCCCAAACGCCGTAGCCTTTCCTCATAAGGAAGGTTCCCCAGCCCAGTCATCATCTTAGGGTGCAATCCTAACCCCTTATGTCAGTGCTTTCCAACACTGCCATAAGGGCAATGCAGCTCTAAGGGAACAAACATTCCCTTACTTCGAGGAGGCCTCCGTGATTGATACCCAACTGCAGGATGCAGCACACATCCCATTGGCACCGCTATGCCAGTGCTGGAAAGCACTGACATAAGGGGTTAGGATTGCGCACTTAGTTGCTCTCTTTTGCACCTTTTCCATTTCCACTACATCCTGATATGTTCCAAGATGTTCCACGATGATCCCAAGCATGGAATTCGCCTTCTTCACCGCTGCCACACATTGGGTGGACACATTCATTGAGCTGTTCACCAGCACCCCAAGATCCCTCTCCTGATTTGACATAGACATAACCCATTAGTCTATATGTGAAATTTTGATTCTTTGCCCCAATGTGCATGACTTTACACTTAATTACATTGAAACACATTTGCCATTTTGCTGCCCATTCTGCCAGTTTGGAGAGATCCTTCTGGAGCTCTTCACAATCACTTCCGGTCTTCACCACTCGGAAAAGTTTGCTGTCATCTGCAAACTTAGACACCTCGCTGCTCACCCCTGTCTCCAGGTCATTTATGAAGAGGTTGAAGAGCACCAGTCCCAGGACAGATCCTTGGGGCACACCGCTTTTCACCTCTCTCCATTGTGAAAATTGCCCATTGACACCCACTCTCTGTTTCCTGGTCTTCAACCAGTTCCCAGTCCATGAGAGGACCTGCTCTCTAATTCCCTGACTGTGAAGTTTTCTCAGCAGCCTTTGGTGAGGGACCGTGTCAAACGCCTTCTGAAAGTCCAGATATAGAATGTCCACGGGTTCTCCCGCATCCACATGCCTGTTGACCTTTTCAAAGAATTCTATAAGGTTCGTGAGGCAAGACTTACCCTTACAGAAACCAGGCTGATTCTCCCTCAGCAAGGCCTGTTCGTCTATGTGTTTTGAGATCCTATCTTTGATGAGGCTTTCCACCATCTTACCTGATACTGATGTTAGGCTGACCGGCCTATAGTTTCCCAGGTCTTCTCTCCTTCCCTTTATAAAGATTGGTGTGACATTTGCTATCCTTCAATCCTCTGGCACTGTGGCCCTTTTAAGGGACAAGTTGCATCATTTAGGGTGCAATCCAGTCCTTGACTTGGGCCACTGCAAGCCATAAGGCACATTTGCACCTCCTCAGGAGGAAGCCAGGCTGGCACTCTGAGAAGCACTGGCCTGTGGAGGCCGACGCAAGCTTCCACACCGGCTTTCTCCACGCATTCCTGGGCAGGGGAGGGCAAATGGTGGGCAGACCTGGGGGTGGGCAGTTATGCCAGATCCCAACCCCTATTCCTGGGGAGAATGGAGCGGCTTCAAGCTGCTCTGCTCTTCTCGGACTTGAACCACCTCAAGTGGTAGCGCAATTCTGAGGAGATCTATAAGGGCCAGTGGCCCTTACCCAGAGGTAAGGGGAAATTTTCCCCTTGCCTCTGGCTGAGCCACTTATGGCTCCTATCCTTGTGGTGGATACAGTGCAAGCCTCTTGGGTTGCCTGTTTCAGTGCTGAATAGGATTGCGCCCTTATAAGATCAGCTACTTTGTTCTTCACTTCCTTAATAACTCTTGGGTGGAGGCCATCTGGGTCTGATAATTTTTCAGTTAGATTTGAAATATCTTCTCTTTTAACCTCTACCTGACTTAGGACGCAATCCTAACGAACTTTCCAGTACTGAGGTAAGGGCAATGCAATTCCGGGGTGAGAGAACAAACACTGCCTTACTTTGAGGAGGCCTCCGTGACAGCCCCCCAACTGCAGGATGCAGCACATGCCCCATTGGCACAGCTATGCCAGTGCTGAAATGTGGGTTAGGATTGTAATTCCTTGGTCAGGAGGGGCCATTCGGGCAGCGGTATCTGCCTGAGGTCTTCTGCCATGAAGACAGATGCAAAGAACTCATTTCATTTCTCTGCCATCTCTAAGTCTCCTTTTATCTCCCCTTTCCCTCCCTCACTGTCCAGCGGGCAGAAACCTGCTGATTGACTGAGGCCATCACCTGATGTTGGGGGGGGGGGCATAGTAATTGGCTTCTTACATGTTGGACTGATGATGCACTGATGTCAGGATGCTGCCATGCAGATAATCGACTGTGTCAGGGTTTCTATAGATTACAGGGAAGAGCTGCACCCATGTGGTGTTGCCAAGATGGCCTCAGGATACAGCTTTTTTATGCCAGCATTGATGTGTTGTTGGCACAACACCCAAAGAGAATTGGGCAATAAAACCATTTCCAAACATCTAAACTAGGGGTGTCCAAACATTTTGGTAGGAGGGCCACATCATCTCTCTGACACTGTGTTGGGGGCTGGAAAAAAAATGAATTGACATATAAAATTTGAATAAATTTACATAAATGAATTTTAAAAATGGATGGAACTTATATGAATGAATCTTGCAGTAGCTCAAGGTCAATAAAAGGCCTTGCACAAAGCAAGGTCGGCCTTTCCTTCACTGGCACATCACAGACATGAGGTAAGTCTTGCCTCACAAACCTTTTACAATTCTTTGAAAAGGTCAACAGGCACCTGGATGCAGGAGAACCTGTGGACATTATATATCTGGACTTTCAGAAGGGGTTCAACATGGTCCGTCACCAAAGGCTATTGAAAAATCTCCACAGTCAGGGAATTAGAGTACAGGTCCTCTCATGGACTGGGAACTGGTTGAAGACCAGGAAATAGAAAGTGGCTGTCAATGGACAACTTTCACAATGGAGAGAGGTGAAAAGCGATGTGCCCCAAGGATCTGTCCTGGGACCGGTGCTTTTCAACCTCTTCATAAATGACCTGGAGAAAGGGGTGAGCAGCGAGGTGGCTAAGTTTGCAGACAACACCAAACTTTTCCGAGTGGTGAAGAACAGAAGTGATTGTGAGGAGCTCCAGAAGGATCTCTCCAGACTGGCAGAATGGGCAGCAAAATGGCAAATGCGCTTCAATGTCAGTAAGTGTAAGGTCATGCACATTGGGGCAAAAAATCAAAATTTCACATATAGGCTAATGGGTTCTGAGCTGTCTGTGACAGATCAGGAGAAAGATCTTGGGGTGGTGGTGGACAGGTTGATGAAAGCGTCGACCCAATGTGTGGCAGCAAAAAAGGCCAATTCTATGCTGAGGATTATTAGAAAAGGTATTGAGAACAAAACAACTAATATTATAATGCCGTTGTACAAATCTATGGTAAGGCCACACCTGGAGTATTGTGTCCAGTTCTGGTTGCTGCATCACAAAAAAGGCATAGTGGAAATGGAAAAAGTGCAAAGGAGAGTGACTAAGATGATTACTGAGCTGGGGCACCTTCCTTATGAGGAAAGGCTACAGCGTTTGGGCCTCTTCAGCCTAGAAAAGAGACGCCTGAGGGGGGACATGATTGAGACATACAAAATTATGCATGGGAAGGATAAAGTGAATCGAGAGATGCTCTTTACACTCTCACAAAACACCAGAACCAGGGGACATCCACTAAAATTGAGTGTTGGGAGAGTTAGGAAAGACAAAAGAAAATATTTCTTTACTCAGCGTGTGGTTGGTCTGTGGAATGCCTTGCCACAGGATGTGGTGATGGCGTCTGGCCTGGATGCCTTTAAAAGGGGATTGGACAAGTTTCTGGAGGAAAAATCCATTACGAGGTACAAGCCATGATGTGTATACACAACCTCCTGATTTTAGAAATGGGCTATGTCAGAATGCCAGATGCAAGGGAGGGCACCAGGATAAGGTCTCTTGTTACCTGGTGTGCTCCCTGGGGCATTTGGTGGGCCACTGTGAGATACAGGAAGCTGGACTAGATGGTCCTATGGCCTGATCCAGTGGGGTGTTCTTATGTTCTTACGTGAAATAGCAAGTAGTGGAGGGAGCCCTTGTCCCACAGCTCAGGTGAGAGGTCGAACAGTTGTCCTCATGCTGAGAGCAGTTGTATCGGGCCAGTATGGGCTCCAGCAAGTCTCTGGAGCAGCAATTTTCAATTTTTTCATCTCATGGCACACTGACAAGGCACTAAAATTGTCATGGCACACCATCAGGTTTTTGACAATTGACAAGGCACACCATGCTTCCAGAGGGGGGCTCACATCCCCATTGGCCCTACTAATAAATGATCTTCCTCCAAATTCCTGTGGCAGATCTGTGGACCACTCATGGCACACTAGTGAGCCATGGCACAGTGGTTGAAAATGGCTGCTCTGGAGGACCAGAGGCTCATTGGAGACTGGGAGCTCCCCAAGGGCCAGATTGGGAGCCCCCGAGGATTGCAACTGGTCCCTGGGCCAGGGTTAGGGCACCCCTGATCTAAACATACCACATTAAAAGCCACAGTCATGCAACAAAAAGAACAGAAAAAACCTAAAAGTATCAGCATCAAATTAAGCACTAAAAGGCCAAGCAGATGAAAAGGTCTTTGCTTGGAACCAAAACCTCTTCAACACAGATGCCAGGCAGGCAGCACTGGGAAGGACAGTCCAGAGAGCAACGGGGGTCCCTGCCAAATAGGCTTCTTCTTGTGTTACTCCTGCCAAGGAGGGTTCCATAACAGCAACCGTAAGAAATGGCAGCTTCTTGTGCGAACAAGAACTTTAGACAATTTGAGGGGGGGGGGTGTCTAGGTGAGATCTTTCACCCAGGAGTGCCACCTGTTGCTTAAACCTCTTTCCGGGCAGTTCACATGATGTCACCCCCACCTCTTGTCCATCAGTTGTTCACCAGACTTCCCCGTGATTAAATAGCCACGTTCATTGATGGGTTTTTCCCAGTAGATGAATGTGATGACTGAACCATGGTGAAAGCACAGGTGGACAGAAGATGATTGACATCATCATGTGACCAACCTGACCGGACAGTGCATGACAAGCCCAGAACTAAAAAAATCTGCAGGTTCAAAAATTCAAAGGTCAAAGACAGCGGGGAGCTCATGAAGTGATGGCCATCAGGCTTGGAGCCTCAAGAGAAGCACATGGTGACTATGGACCCAATCCTGTCCATCTTTCCAGTGCTGGTGCAGTTGTGCCAGTGGGGGGGTGTGCTGCATCCTGTGGTGGAGGGATAGTCACCGGTGCCTTCGCAAGATTTGGGATCATCCCTTATCACAGGGCAACATTATGGTTACACTGGAGCTGGAAAGTTGGATAGGAGCTGGAAAGTTGGGAATAGCCCAGTCCTGGCAAGTCAGCAGTGGGGATGGGAGAGATGCAGCAAGGATGCCTGGCTCAAAGAGAAACACCAGAAGAGCCCTGCTGGGTCAGAGGAGGCCCCGGCAACATGTCAGAGAGGGCATTCTGGGGCCACCACATAAAGCACCTTTGACTTACGAGTCCACTGGCTTGTCATCCAAAGAGGCAGGGGGTCCTCGGGGGGAGGCATCAGGAGATGATCTCAGTCGGTCAGCAGGTTTGTGTTCAGAATCTTAGCCGGACACTGCTGCTAGTGCAGGCAACCCTGAGCCAGATCCTGAGGGCCTCATTCGGGAAAAGGCTGCTTTGCATGCTCAACTCATGGGGAGGCCACGTGTGCAGCTCCCTCAAAGTGCTCCCCACTGTGTGAATGAGCTCCACTCCTCCCAATGCACTGTGCTGCAAATGCAAGGAGAGGATGTGTGGCTGTGGGAGCACGAAGGCGAGTGGAAGAAGGAGAGACGGAGGCGGCCAGAGCGGGGGCTGCCTTAAGCCCTGGTCAGCCCTGGTTTGTCTCCTGCCAGCTGAACAAGACAATAACAAAGACTTGAAATTGGAGAAATATGTTTGCTCCCGGAGGGAACGATCACGAGAAAACGTTTGCTGCAAATTGTCAAAGGAACAACTTGTTTCTGGCTTTCTTATCAATCCTTTTAGAGTCTTCTCTTTTCAGATGGAAACAATTTGTGCAGGAGAGTCCACAGCTTCTCCACTTAGCTCTCCTTTGAGTGGTCTTTTATAACCGTCGTGGAAGACAAGCAGGGCAGGCAGGAGCTGCCCGGCATCTGCGGAGCGCAAGATTTATCGAACCGGACCCCTCCTCAGCATCCTGCCTCCGCCACTAACAAGGGTTTCTGCTTCAGTGGCTGGGAAATGTTTTCTTGAAGGCAGGCAGCGCACTGTCGAAACAGAACTCAAACAGAATTAATCCACGTGAAGTTTTCCGAGTCCAGAGTTGGGTTTTTGCAATGTAGATTTTTGACAGGCAAGCCTGCAATTTGAGTGAAAAATGGGGCATCAAGAATTCACTTCGTCTTGGTTGGAAGACTGAAGTGTCGAGCAAATCACATCAGAAATCATTAGCATACCTCAATGCCTTTGTTGGCATTATGCAGATCCTCTTCCTGAGACAATTTGGGATTCCTGGGGACAGGAATTATTAACGTTATAGTGTCAGCAGTCTTATTCTCAACCCCTTTTCTACTGCCCCCCCCCCCCGGGGAAATTTACCTTCTTCCTGGATCATCTGCTGGATCGACTTGTTCATCCAGTCTAGAGGGTCCTTCTTCATTATTTGCTTGACTACTTGGAATAGTGTGATGACATTATAAATGTGGTCAACTCACTATCTGCCCCTTAGGGCCTGATCCTATGTAACAGGTGCCCTGGCACAGCACATGGTAGGCCTCCACGTATTGCAAAAGCACCGAGAAGGGCTTTGTGATGGTAAAGAGGCTGGGAATGCTAGCATACAGGCCGAGGTCTTCGTGCATGCACTGGCACAGCAGGGGACACCCACTGGAACAGGTGATTCCCCTGCTGGGCCAAACAGGGGCAGAAGAGGACGGGGGGTGGGTGGGGTGGAACAGGCAGGGAGTGCAGTGATGGGAGTGAAGAGGGATGGATGGCCCCAGGGGGGAAGCAGGTTCAGCGGCACCGGCGCACACGACATCCTATCCCCCCTCCAAGCCTGATCTGCCAACATGGATCAATGTGGACTTGCACCAGCCGCAGACACTTTGCATGAGCTGGGCTTACCCCAGGGCAAATGTCCCTTTACGCCTAGGAGACCTTCCGCCTGCTAAATTCCCCTGCAGCTCACACTGGCCCTGCCGCCTCAGCCCAGGGGAATTTGCCTGGGATCAGGCTGCCTGTTCAGATCATTTATGAACAAGTGGAAAAGTACCAGCCCCCAAACAGATCCTTGGGGTTCTTTCCTTGCAAGAGTGCCCATTTATGCCATTCATGTTCTTGAAAGAGCTCCCAATCCACAGTCTTCTGTCTTTGCGTCCTATGACTGCACAGTTAACTGAAGAGCGTCTGGGGAAGGACTTTGTCAAAATCTTTAGAGAGACAGGTATACACTGCCCAGTGGACAACCTCTAGCACATGCAACCAGGACCTCCAAGAAGAATTTTATCAGAGCATGCAATGTTTATTTTGGGACCCTTCCCAAAGGGGAAGGGGTGGGCAGAACAGGGTGGAAACAGCAGGAAAAGTCTTTGGAGTCCTGGTCTACCTTGCTTGCCAATGTGGAGCCCAGGTCTACCTGCCCAAGCAGTGTTGGCAGTAATACAGAAAACCAAACACACTCCAAAGTCTCTAAAAATTTTAAATATCGAAAATCATTGCAGAAAATTGCATCATCATATTTAGGCTCACACCAGAATGGAAAGGGTCCTGGGTAAACCAAAACGTACTTCTGCAGTAGTGATCTAGGGAGAGACAGTTCTAGTTTCAAGCTGTGAAGAGCTTTCACCACCTGGGAACACACTGGTAGGCAGGTAGTGGGGTGAAAGAGAAGGGAAGTGGCCTGGGCCCAACTAGGACCCAATTTTGTACCAAATGCAAATTCCACTCCCTGCCCAATATCAGGAGAGGCAGCAAAGTCGTTCCTTCCATGCCTAGCTGTCCTTAAGCAGAAGCCAGAGAGTTAGGTGGAATTCATGCTGTGCTTGAAAGTGCTCAGCCCCAGAAAACTGCAAGGTGCTCCTCTGGACAAGGCAGAGACCCCCCCACCCCCACCCCCGATGAATCCCCTGAGCATGTTTCAGTTCCTTGAATTCAGGAGACTCGGTCAAGTGCCTTCTTTCAGATATCCGTCCTCTCAGGGAAAGCCTGATGGCTCCACAGACCAGGATCTCCTCTCAGTCACTGCTTCCATAGGGAACAACCTCATCAGGCCAGGACAGTTTGAGCTGAGTTTCTAACAGCCCAGTCCTATCCAGTGCCCAGGCTGGTGGCGCTCATGATCCATCAACGTAAGTCCCGGAATGGCAAGGCGAAATGTGCTCCATTGTGCTGCAGACTGTGGCCTCCCGGGCAAGTGGCAAAGGCAACACTGGCCTGCTGAACTTCATCTATTCCACACTGCCCCTGGCAAGTTAGTGGAGAGACAGGTTTGTGGATGGGGAGTGGCCGAACCAGGGGCATTTCCAAGGCAGGAGGGAGAGGGTCTCGTCAGCAACTGCGCATCCCCTCCCCTCTTCAGGTTTCTTTGGACTTACGCCAGTTAAATAACTAAGTAGGAGGTCCAAGGAGACCCATTAGAGGATAGGTAGCCTACTGGGAGGTAAGAAAAAAAGACTTACGTACCACTCCCAGGCTGTCTGGTCCCGTCCCCCCCACCATAGGATGCAGCATGCACACTTCTCAGTGGCAGGTGGGCCCCCTTTGGCCTGATCCAGCAACTGGGCTCTTCTAATGTTATTTTGAAGTTATTTTTACATGATTCAATCATTTTAACTGCAGTCCACCTGAAGCTCTTCTGGGGGTTTCAGAAGGTAGAAAATAAATAACGAATAAATGCAAATAAGAAGCAAAGCCATCTCTGATCCTGGAATCTTCAGAGCGGAGCCCACAGACTCAATGAACATGTCCTCGGCCTCTGTGGAGGGCTCCAGCTTCCTTGTTTATTCAAGAACCCCTCGTCTGTGGCATATGCTGGGAGGGTCACATCAAGCACTGAGTAAAACTGCAAACAAATGTGTTAATGGCAGGTCTGTGTGGGACACACAGCTCACAGCAGGCTGCAAAGAGCAGCACACAACCACGGGCAGATTCCTTAAATTATGCATCTGCCTCTGTCTCCAGGTAGACTGAAGGACTTGGCTGCTGAAGGAAACCTCTTTCCTTCTGAATCGGAAAATACATTATCTGTTTTAAAATTGCAGGTGCTGCGTCAGGCTGCAGTTGCCACAGAATTGGATGTTCTTGTTCAATTAGGAGGACTGTATCTGAGCCGAATGAGAGCAAAGCCCCTCAGAACGCCTGGGGCTGCAGCTCCCTGCTGGATTCCCTGGAAGGGGAGGAGGTAGCTGAGCTCCCACGTGGAAGGGAGTGGTGCTGGACACAGTCTGGAAGGCAGGGCGTTCCTGGCATCTCAGGAGTTCTTCAACAGCAGATGAGAGACCTGATAAACCGCTTGCCCACAGCTACCCATTGTCCCCCAGATGGCACAGGTTTGAAGGAGTGCATCAGTTGTGCATTCGAGGTGTCGCCTCCCTTCCTGGTGTGAAACAGGGTGGTGCAGGAGGCCAGCTGGTGACTCCCACAAGCGCTGGGTCTGGGGAAATGTTCTCATACTCCCAACACCTGCAGCTGAGAACCTCCTTGCCTGGATGTTTCCTGCATTGCCTGATTTGTATGGAGACAAGTCAGTGAAGAATCATGACTGACTCCAGCTTGCACAGTGTGTGTGTGTGTGTGTGGCCTGCCCCGCACTTGTCCCCCACCCTCTCTGAACGCATCTGGAGTTGCACTCAGGTCACATCTGGAGGGTGATCTGAGGCCCACCAACTGCAACTCAGCTGGAGACTGTGCATGACAGAGGTCCCTCCTGATGGACAGCTGTGTACAGCAGAAGCTGGTCCTCCAGGTGTGCTGCTCTCATGCCATCTGGACCTTGAAAGGTCATGAGCAGGACTTCCCTGTGTACCCTCAAAGAGAAGCCACCGTTGGTGAGTCGCCTGCTCCATTAGGATGGCCCCAGTCAGCAGACAAATGGGCTGGACAAGATCCAGGGACTGAGTCCTGGCTTGGTTCAGATGGAACCCGAGTAGGCCAGGATACCTAGTGAAGAATTTGCAGCAGACCCTCAGTACAGCACTGAGGCAGGGACACCAGCCAGTTTCTGGAGCACAAACGGGTGTCGAAGGGGAACTCAAGGGTAGTGAGAACGGCAAACGTCTATCTCAAGAGGTTTTGAACCCAGTTGACCTTCCTGCGCAGATCAGGGTGCGGTGCATCACTCTGGTGTTTGCATTGAGCACTGCTAGAGGCCAAAGGCAGGCAGCCAATTCCAGTTTCCCGTCCTGCCTCTGAGACTGGCTGCTGGATCCTGCCGCCTCTTCCACCCATTCCTTCCAGAGCTTTCTCTGCACTAATGGAATCCCTCCCGCTGGGAGAAGAGCTGCTAAATTTGATTTTGTCAATACCTCCGGCAGTATCTCTCTTGCAGGAAACACATTGCCATGCAATTATGCTCACACTGAACCTTTTACTGGGTCACAAATAAATCAAACTCTGAAAGGTCAGTGCTGGAAACTATTAGAGGTTCAGCCCTCGGCTATTGTGATGCCAAATGAAAGCCCAGCCGAGACTCTGTGCCTGCACATCGCTTGCACACGCATGCGCCCTCCACTCCCCCACCCATGCCCTCCAACCAGCCCTCCACCATTGGCACCTGACAGCTATTTCCACAGACAATGGGGATATTTTATTGTAAGGTCCATCTAGTGACTGTTGCCTTAAATTTAGGGCCTGATCAGGCAAATTAATCCTGCCAGTGAACTAAACTCACGAAGGTCACTGTGGTGGACTGTGATGCATGTGTAGAACCACTCCCTGTTTGTGTCTCATGAAGGGAAAGCCCCCCCTTGTTGCACATGCAGGTGGGCGCACGTGCAAACACACATCTATACAATTCTTTTCTTTTAAAGCATTTAGAGCTTGGAATGAATCCGCCAGTGCAGGCTCTCGGACACGCAGGTGATACTCCCCTCAGCTTTGCCCTTGGAAATGAACTGGGCACATCACTCTCAATTAATTAGGCCAGTCGTGGCCAAAGAGCTGTTGCGTGTAGGAGCCGAGAGCCTGCACTCTGCCTCTGTGAACCCCCAGCCAAAACACAGGGTGTGCTGCTTGGACCCTGCACAGCCCTCAGCCTTCTAGTGGCAGGCTTGGAATGCCATCTCCCCAGAGGCCTGCTGCCCCTCACTCCAGCCCGATGCAGGTGGAGACACATCAGTCAGGCCACCCTCCAGCTGAGCACACTGGAAGTGGCTCACCCTCCAGTCTAAGTCAAGGACAGTGCAGGGAAGGAGGGGCGAGAGGTAGGGAAGCCCCCACTTGACTCGGCGAAGTCCCTCTAGATAAAAGGGGAAGTGTGGTGGGACATGCCTTTAAGAGGGGACTGGACAGATTTCTGGAGGAAAACTTCATCACGAGTGACAAGTCATGGCAGGTGTGTGCAAGGTAGAGACAGGCTGCCTCTGATTGCCAGACGCAGGGGAGGGCACCAGGACCCAGGTTGTGTCTGTTGTCTAGTGCAGTGATTTTCAACCTTTTTCGTCTCATGGCACGCTGATAAGGTACTAAAATTGTCAGGGCACACCATTCAGTTTTTTGACAGCTGACAAGGCTGACCATGCTGCTGGGGGCTCACATCCCCCAATGGCTCTCCCATAAATGACCTTCTCTCAAACTCCCATGGCACACCAGCAGACCAGTGTGCTGTGGCACAGTGGTTGAAAATGGCTAGTCCCGTGTGCTCCCTGGGCATTTGGTGGGCCACTGTGTGATGCAGGAAGCTGAACTAGATGGGCCTTTGGCCTGATCCAGCGGGGCTGTTCTTATGTTCTTAAACTACAATTCCCAGGAGGCCTTGCAGGTCTTGTTATCTGGTGTGCTCCCTGGGCATTTGGTGGGCCACTGTGTGATGCAGGAAGCTGAACTAGATGGGCCTTTGGCCTGATCCAGCAGGGCTCTTCCGAGGTTCTTATGCTGGGAGCTCCACGAAGAGGTGCTTTTTGCCCCTGCAACAAAAGCCTTCCCCCCAACCCCTGTGAGAACTCACCTGGGAGGGGGTAGGAAAGGCAGGGGCTGAGAGAGTGGCTGTGGCTGGAGGGCAGGCAGGAGGGCAAGCCCCTTAGCGGCTGTGGAATCCCTTCGCCCAGTCGCTCCCACCAGATCAACGCACCTCACTGAAAGGGGCCCCACCCTGGGCCTCCCAGCAGCCCAAGCCAGGGAAGTGGGTCTCCACAGTGGCCTTGCTAGCGGGCGTGGGGAGTGCAGGCCACTCCATGTGACGCACTGGGGGGTGACACCACTACTAGCAAAACTGTGCAAACCTTGGCATTTTCGAATAACACCATCATGTTCTATATTACTTCATGTGCAATTTAATGCAGAATGTAATGAAATAAACCATGTTGAAATATCTGTATTTTAACAAAAGTTATAGCCAAAAAGCCATAAAAGGAAAATGACCTGATGCAGCAAAAAGTGGATTTCCTTAACTGAAAGCTGACCAATGAGACTGATTGTTCCAAGAGCCAATGAGGTGCTACTGTGATCCAGCAGGGATCAAATGAGGTATTAGTAGGAGTCAGCGCTCATTTCCATGTCTAATACTAGAACTCCTGTTCAGATGTGTGAGTGTCTTTAATGTGGCCACTGGTTTCTGGTGGGTGACTGAGTAGTTGGGTGCCCTGCACTGTGATGTTTGAAAACATGTACATAAATACAGTTAATGGGTGTGACACCAAACTTAGTGACTTGTGGGCTGAGGCAAGATCAATTGTGGCTGAACGCAGCCACTGTTTTAGCCTCAGGTACCCTGCGAAGTAGGCTGTATTCATAACCTGCCACTAACTTAAGGGTCAAGCCAGTTCTTGGACTGGGGGGAGTTGACTGCTCAATCCCATGAACTCTGGTACCGGATCCTGCACCTTCCAGGCCCCCATCCTCTTGCAGCCCCATTCTGTTCACCCAGCAGGAGGAGGCCTGGCCAGGCACAGCTGGCTGGAGGAAGTCAGCATTTCTTTGGTCCAGCTGTACAATCATCTACTATTTCATTCCAAGAGCCTATGATAATCATGGGCTGCTTTTAAAAAATAACCCACTTGGTAACTTGATTTTCCACAGAGGTCTTGCTGAATGACCTGCAATTTATGATTTCCTGAGGCCATTCGGAGTTAAAGGAACCAAGGACTGCCTGGGGGAATGCCTGCTATGGAAGCATCAAAGTTAACTTTTCATTAAACTGAGTAAATTACAGATATCCTCCACCGATGCCATGCTGGCCGGCAGGCACCAAAGGTGACCATTACTCACGTTCCCCCCCCCCCTTTCATCACCCGCAGCTGAAAGCTAACACAGAACTGGGATGTTGCATTTGTGTTGCTTCTTCCCCTTGGGAAAAAATATCCCTTACCTCTCCCAGGCCTCCCAATCTCCCCCCCCCCCCCGCACCAATTGCAGCACAAGCCTCCCTGGCCTGCCTGCACTGGAGGAGAGGGAAGAATATGATGAGCTGAAAGCCTGATTTGATATGAAGTGAAGAGGTAGTTGCCTATTTTTTCATAACAGATCTCTTGTCTTTCCATTACATTCTGAAGGCAACTTATTTCTCATTGCGCTTACAAGAATTTGGTCTTCTGATCTGCTGGGCAAAGACCGTGGTCACCATCAAACTCAGAGCGAATCGTGGTTATGCTGAATGGGATTCCTTCATTCCTCCCCAGGGAAGCTCCTCTTGGAGGTCAGGTGGGGCTTGCTTGGCTTTGTCAGCCGGTCCAGCCTCACCACATGCCTTGTGCACCACATGCACTTTCATGGGGAAGACCTAACCTCCAGTGTGTACTGGCTATCAGTCTGGCTGACACCTGCTCCATACATTTACAGATGTGTCTGAACATGGAACTCCAAGCAGCAGGTGTCTTTTGTCCCTCACATGCCACAAATGTCATCCCCCCACCTTTAAATGTGGAACGTGCCCCATGGGATGTGCAGGATCGGGCACATGCCCACCATGTAGTAGGCAGAGACTGGGTCTTCATGCCAAGCATCCCTGTCTCTTGCCTTCCATGAGCTCTTTGAAACTGGCACGGCCCCAAGGCCTTCCCCAGTGATTTCTTTTTCCCTTCTGAGTGGGAAGCCGCAAATGTGCTACACAGGCAGTTTGAGATTATCAGCACAGTGATTTGACGTCCCAAGAGGCATCTGTTATGCCCCAGGCTGGAGAGGTGCTGCCCCAGTGGAAACTTGGAGACTTTCCTCCTGGCAATGAAAGCAGCAGCAGGAACCTCCACCACTGCCTTGTGGATTCCTTGCTTGGCTTCCTCCTGCTCCTGGTGGAGTTGTTGAAGGCAGGAGAGGCGACACCAGGACAGAGCTCCACACTCAGCATACACTGATCTAATCGCTGCATATGAATGGCCTGTCAAGTGCGGGACGTGATCGGCTATTTAAATATTGACAGGACTTTTCCTCCTCTACTCCTGTTCACAGCTGGGCGAGTGCTGAGTTTAAGCAAATCGCTTTGTCACGGCATCTCGCCAATTGCATTTTATCCTCTCCTGCATTATTCCGCTTGTGTTGCTTCTCACTCCCCTGTCTGGAGCTGCAGCCGGGTCATCCATCAAGCTGCCTTCGGCATCTATGGGCTTTGCAGTGACGGGGCTGATGCCTTGCTGGCCTGGCTGCTGGAGAGCCAGAAATGTGTGTGATGGTGCCTTTGCCAGTGAGGGTCAGAAGCAGTGAGAGGTCTCCGCGAACCCATCCAAATATGGGCTCAGTTTATTTATTTAGCATATGGCATATAATACATGGACTTATATATCAATTAGACCAGATCAAATGTCAATGTCCAGTTCGTCCAGCCATTCAAGGACAGAGTTACCTTCATTGAAAAAGTCAGACCATGGGCCAGTATACGCCCTCGGTTTGCAGCCAGACACAATGTAGTATATGGTTTGGGGGAGAACCCACAATCACACTGTGGGGTAGATACTAGCCCCTATTTAAACATTGAGTCCTAACACCATGTATGGTACGGATCCTGTTCAAAGTTTTCCAGTGCTGGCGGGAAAGTCGAAACCTGGCACCTTAAGTGTAGGATCGTCTAGATATCTACCCATTTCTGGGCATTCGACTGCCCATTTTGCTTTCCATTGGGCATTGATGTTGAAGTTGTTGAGCAGATGTTGTGCTAGTGCCAGAGAAGCCTTCCTGGTTTTGAGCCTACCGTTTGATAGATGAGGAAGATCGGCATACACTGGTAAAAGTGGGTTTCTGTATTCTTTCACTGAAGCATCTTGTCTCCGTAGGGCTGGTGGTGCCATGTGGCTCAGTAATCAGAGGGAACAAGGACACCCACCTCTGGAGAATGCAAGAGTGTTCAGGGTCAGTGTTCAGAACCTTACGGAGGACTGGGGGTGAAGGCAAACCTGTTGCTAGAAGGAATCTAGATCATAAGATCATAAGAACAGCTCCGCAGGTTCAGACCAAAGGCCCATCTCGTCCAGCTTCCTGTATCTCACAGTAGCCCACCAAATGCCCCAGGGAGCACACCAAATAACAAGAGACCTGCATCCTGGTGCCCTCCCTTGCATCTGGCATTCTGACATAGCCCATTTCTAAAATCAGGAGGCTGCGCATACACATCATGGCTTGTACCCCCTAATGGATTTTTCCTCCAGAAATTTGTCTAATCCCCTTTTAAAGGCATCTAGGCCAGATGCCATCACCACATCCTGTGGCAAGGAGTTCCACAGACCAACCACACAAATCCTGGTTCAAGAGGATCCAGTGTGCCTTCTCTTCATCAGATACAGAAAGGTTCCCCACCCAGGACAAAATGTTCTACTGCAGCCTCTGCTTGCTGAGACCACAGCACCCCTCAAGTTGTTAGATCCTAGTTGGGAACTGGGATGACCCTGCCCTGAATTCAGCATTTTCAACTCCCTCATTCTGATTCAGATAGCACTCTTGGTGCTACTAAAGTAGCCAGCAGTGTGTTGACATCCAGGAATGGAGACGGTGAATGACTTGAGAAGGACGGAGCAAGGCACACATGGTTAAGCTGCAAGGGCAGAGGACATTCTGATCTGGGCAGAGTCCAAGCTGGACATCTATAGAAAGAACTTTCAATCCATTCCTGTGAGAGTCCAAAAGTTTAGGTAAACCTCACCCTTCAACCAACTGCATGAACGGCCAGGCCAGATGCCCAAGGCAAATGGCCAAACAATTCTTACACTTTTATCTCCACCGGGACAGATCAGCGTCAAAACAAACCTTGCCCTCTTTTCCTCCTCCTCAATGGTCCCCTTCCTGCATGTTGCTCATGTAGTGACAATTGTTTAACTTGATCATTCAGGGTGCCTCATTCCCCAATTCCCAGGGCTCGTTCCTGTGTGGAAGAATCCCACTGGATTACAGATTTCTTGCAGATCCCCACCGGAATGAACGTTCACATTTTGGCTATTTAAATTTTAATTGACAGCTCCTTATTGCCTCCTTGTCTCTACCTCCTTGTCTCATGACACACAGGCTGTCTTGGAGCATTGTTGATTGCTACAACTTAATTCCAGAGGTTGACAGAGATGCCTTGCTGGCTAGCTTGCTGCCAAATAGTACTAATGCCACTTAACAAAGTTCCACAAAACATCAGCCATCATATTGAACACTGACAACTGAAAGAGTCCCAGAATCATGATGTTGTTGGCAACCTTCAGTCTCGAAAGACTCTGGTATCGCGCTCTGAATGGTGGTTCTGGAACAGCGTCTAGTGTGGCTGAAAAGGCCGATTCAGGAGTGACAATCCCTTCCACACCAGGAGCAATCAAAACCCAGAATCATGATAGTGATACATAAAAGCAGGAGTCAGCCAGCACCTACAGAAGCATGTGGCACAAGCCAAAACACTCTAGTCTGGTTCATTAAATTCAAGCACCTTAATTAGCAAGGAAAAGCTCCAGCAGAACAGACTTTGACTGGCTCCTAAACACAGCAGGTGAACTTCCCTTGGGAGGGAATTCCAAACTCAGGGCAAAAGGCTTCCTCTCATGTAGGCCCTGCCTGAACTCCACAGAAGAGAGTGTCCACGGGAGGTCCTCCCACAACAATTTCAGTGGAGGTCATGGGATGAATGTATGGAAGGGATCAGACAGTTCTTCGGATTTCCTGGTGCTCAGTTCTGTCCAGAAGCAGGAGGGGGCAGGAGGGTGGTGTATCCAGAGCTTCCTGACCCAACACAGGACTGCTTTACTGTGCGCCAGCCGAACAGCCAGCGCAGAGTTGAGTAGCCCGATTATGAGACCTCCTCCTTTACCTGGGCAAAGGGGACGAATGTCCTCTTCCCCTGAGGAGCTACTGGCAGCTGTCTGGAGGCCATTGGATGCAGTGACAGCCATTTTGGTGCCACCACTCCTCTGGGCATTGGGCAGCTCAGGATTGGGCTGCCAAGGGGCAGTTCGGGGCAGGGAAAGGGGGTAGGATCTTGGCATGTGCCACTGCTACAGAGATCATTCCCCTCCTGCTCCCAAACCACCCACTGCCTGGGTAGCTCTCTGCCCCCAACCCCCCTGAGCCACCCCCACTGCCAATCTAATAGCTTCTGTGGGGTGTCTGGGAGCCACTGTCATACACACAGGGCCTCCAGCCATTTGTGTTGGTAGCCCCCAAATGCGTGGATCACAAGATCTGCCATCACAAGCCTTGTATACAGCAGTGTTTCTCAAACTGTGGTTTATCAGACTGTGGAACCCACTAGGTGGGTTCCAAGTCAATTTCAGGTGGGTCCCCATTCATTTCAATGTAGTTATTAAATTTTTATTATATTAGATTTGATGATACCATGATATGTGATGGCATTTGGGAAATATTACAGATCTAACATGCTACTGTATAAATGCTTTAACCACAATAGTCAAGGGGACACTCCCAGGTAAGTGTGGATTGCAGCCTTTGGGATGTTTGGGGAATTTTTTTTAAACAGATCAGCAACTGCTTGGGTTGGTTAAGAGCTTTAAATTTTTTATTTAAATAAATATTTAAACTTATATTTACTGTAAACTTTTAATTTACATACTTGATTGATTTGATTTAATTTGATTTGGTCGTTTGGGGGTGCTAAAATTTTCCTGCTTGATGATGTCACTGCCAAGTTAATGACATCATGTCTGGTGGGTTCCAACAGATTGTCATTCTAAAAAGTGGGTCAAGGTGCTAACACATTTCAGGACACTACTCTATAGGATTGGGCTCTCCATCTTTTTTTCTCCTTTTCCACAACTGTAATTCAGACTCTGTTTTGACTTGTTGCTTCTGTACCTCTCTTCTGTTGTGTTGTCTTATTCAGCTGCACACAGTCAAGCACATTAGATGACCAGAAGGTGGTTCTCTCATGGAGAACTCGTGCAAGGAAAGCACCCTACAGGTAGACCACAGCTGTGATACAAGGACATCTGCAAGAGGGATCTGAAGGCCTTAGGAGTGGACCTCAACAGGTGGGAAAACCTGGCCTCTGAGCGGCCCGCTTGGAGGCAGGCTGCGCAGCATGGCCTTTCCCAGTTTGAAGAGACACTTGGCCAACAGTCTGAGGCAAAGAGGCAAAGAAGGAAGGCCCATAGCCAGGGAGACAGACCAGGGACAGACTGCACTTGCTCCCGGTGTGGAAGGGATTGTCACTCCCGAATTGGCCTTTTCAGCCACACTGGACGCTGTTCCAGAACCACCATTCAGAGCGCGATACCAGAGTCTTTCGAGACTGAAGGTTGCCAACAATGGTTCTCTCTGCATTTTCCAACCACCTCCCATGGCTGGGTAAATATTTGCTTGCCTGGGAGTGTTCTAATCCGGTAAAGAAAAAAAAAAAAAAAAATTTCAGGCAGGAGACTGAAAGTGTCTTTGGAAACCACCTTTCTGGACAACTCTTAGAAGATCTGATCACCACAGTGCCCTACATGAAGGCCCAACAGGTCAGTCCAGGGTGGGGGGGGGGGTTGGACATCCACAGTTGAGATGTTCAAAATCCAGCATTTGAACCTCCCCAGGCATGCTGGCTGGGACGTTAGGCCCTGGCACTTCTACTGAGTGGCTTCAGAACATACGTCCCACAAGAGCCTGTGGTGCTGAAATCCATCAAGCAGCCTGTATAGTATTTCTCAAGGTTAGGTCAGAGTCTTCTGCCACAAAGCATAAATTGCATCCCACCGTCTCTCTCTTGAGCCCCAGCAGTCAGGAGGAGCTCCTTTGACCTTTCTCGGGGCTTCCCTGCTCATTTTTCACCAGCTGCTGTGCCTTGGTCCCAGGTACCGACACTTTCCTACCTCATTGACTGCTTCTGATGGCAAGAAGTTGATGCTTCCCAGCTCTCAAGCTGCCACTCTTGTGTCAGGATGTCAGTTGAACTCCCAGGTAAACTCTTCACAGGATTAATTCCCATCAGTCCCATGAACACATCATCCTCCTATGAAGTCACAACTCCCAATGTACTTTGTAACTTCACTCCCCTCATTTTCCAGATGCACATGACCAAAAAAAATTGGCAAAAGCATGACAGCCATGGCTAGAAATGGTAACTAGATGAAACCGTGGCAGAAAACATCTCTGTCAATAAGGAGTCAAGTGACAACAGGAGAGAAACAGAAGAAAGCCCCACCGTGAGACAGAGTCACAAGATACTCAGAAAGCAAAGATCGGAGCTCCTGGAACGAGTTCATCAGGCACCTCCGTACATTTCAGGAGATGCAGCCAAGCATGAGGCTGGCCTCTGCACACTTCCTCTCCTGGATAAGCTTCCTGCAAAGGGTGCCAAACTGCAGCACAACACAGACCCTCTTTTTAAACAACCAACAAAGCAAAGACTTGATGATAATGAAAAGAATCGCTGGCCAGCGAAGGGGGCCTCTTCATAGGCCTCTCAGTGGGCTGATTTCCTAATTTCCTTTCCCTAGAAAACGAGTAGCGACCACTGCAAGAATGGCTGCCAGCTGCCTCTCTTTGTGTGTCACATCATTGGGTCTGTGCTGACACAGGAACATAGAGAAGGCAGGTGGGGCTTACGTAGGATGAGTGTGAATCAGTCCAAAGGTGACCACTGGAAACAGCCAAGAGCGACTCTGATGACAGGCTCTGATGAGCAACCATCGGATGACTTTGACTCAGTTTTTCAAACTAAATGCACAAACTGCACCTCAGCCAACCTCCTCGCACTTCCAGATTTTAAGACCAAATGGCTTGACGATACAACACTGTCATCACACTCCAGAAGTCCCCAGAATAAAAGCAGCAAAGTCTTTCCTTTCAAAGAGTGAGAGAGAAAAAGAGAGAAAACAACCTTTCTTCTAGTCTAGACCAGGGGTGCCCAAACCCCGGCCCTGGGGCCACTTGTGGCCCTTGTGGTCTCTCAATGCAGCCCTCAGGGAGCCCCCAGTCTCCAATGAGCCTCTGGCCCTCCGGAGATTTGTTGGAGCCCACACTGGCCTGATGCAACTGCTCTCAGCGTGAGGGGCGACTGCTTGACCTCTCATGTGAGCTGTGGGACGAGGGCTCCCTCCACTGCTTGCTTTTTCACGTCTGTGATGCAGCAGCAGCAGCAAAGGAAAGGCCAGCCTTGCTTTGTGCAGGGCCTTTTATAGGCCTTGAGCTATTGCAAGACCTTCGTTCATTCATATAAGTTCATCTTTAATATATTCATTTATGTAAACCTATGTAAATTTACTCAAATTTTAAATGTAAATTAATTCTTTTTTTCCCAGGCCCCCGACACAGTGTCAGAGAGCTGATGTGGCCCTCCTGGCAAAAACTTTGGACACCCCTGGTCTAGACGATGCCCCTCTCCAGCAAGTCTCTTTCCCTCTCTAGTACCTTTGGGTCTCATTTGAATGTGATATTTTGGCTGCTCCAGTCAGCCTGCGCTATTATGAACTATTGTAAAGGCAATAAATCAATGGGCGTTTTTTGTCACTTGGCAACAGTCAAGCAAGAGGCATTTTTGTTTGTGGCTCACCCCAGACAAGCCTGGAATGCACAGGGGGTTTGTGGAGAACCCTCAAAGCAGTTTGCTTTCCAACGAAGTGGGGCTGACTGACAAAGGAGGGGGCAGGATCTGGAGGAGATGATTTAATTGTCTTTCTTTCACACACTGCAGAAGCTCATCTCTCTTCGTCACCTCCCTTTCCGAAATGAAAATCAATAATGAGAATTGTAAGGTCAGGAGGAAGATTCTCCCATGCTGGAGTCTTAATTTCAGGACCCATTTGCCTGGCATCAGTGGAGGAACTTCAGCAGAACTGACAGCTAATTAATTATCAAGCCAGGCTGGAGCTGGACAGGAGGAGCAGAAGCTCCGCGATTGTCATTTTTCAGGTTGCTCGATGGTTTCTGGGTCTTTTATCTCTTGGCTCCCATGTGAATATGTGATAGAAAACCTTCCTCTTCTTTTGATGCAAGAAGAAAATTGCACCTGACATGAATAGGTAGGTTGGGATGGGGACGGAAATGCACTTTTAAAATGCCAACACAAAAGTAAAGTGATGTTCTGACATCCCCAGTTTAACGCCTCCCCGTGCAACCAGACTCCCTGCATTGCTTCTCTGTGCCAGGCAGCTACGTTCTTGTTGAAGGGCCTTGGAACCTGCTGTTGGATTTTGCCCGACTCAGCCGTGAAAGATGACTTGCAAAGTAATGCAGATCTACTGAGTCGCTTCATGTTCAAGATCCAATTATAGTTAGCTCCTTAAAAGTTCGCATATCAATTATCTAGAGGCAGCGTTTTATGAAATAGTTGCAAACTGCTGTTGTTAAACAGTTTCAAGCTGTTGGAGTCTGCCAACTGTTCCAGAGGGGTATGGAATCTGGAAGGTTGTTTGTCAATTCCTGCAGACGTGAGAGGAAAGGAATGGATAACAGCAACCACAACAATAATTGCATTTTTTTAAAAGTAATTCATTGGTTATTATGTAAAAAGTACAATTTGCCAGCATCGAAAAATGTTTGGGAACATCAGATTGAGAAGGTGTTGGAGAAGAACAAGTCAAGAGCCTGTGGGATTTTAAATGACACCTCGAACATATTACACCAGATATAACAATAATAGACAATCAGAAAGTCTGGCTAATTGATATCGCAATTCCCAGAGATGCCAGAGTCAGTGAAAAAGAGCTAGAACACCTCCTCCCCACCTCCCCCTACCTCTCCGCTGGGCGAGCACTGGCAAAGCACTGGTGCTAGGACCCGTGAACATGCCTTATGGTATATTTGTGACACTGTGCACCTGTGGCGAGCAGGCGCACCAAGCTCAGGATCGGGTTCTGTATCTCCCTCACAGCTCAGGTGGAAAAGGAATGCTGCAAGCCCATCAAAGAGGCTTGAAGAATATATAAAGGACATAGGATATAGTGCCAAGAGGATGCACTTAAAATGGCTAACAATGAGAAGTTGTTAAATTAAAAGCAGGCTTATAAAAAGGAACAAATAAAGAACCAAGCGGAAAAGTGGGAAAATAAGCCACTGCATGGACAATATTTGCAAGGCATTCATGGAAAAACAAATATCGCCAAGACCAGGCAGTGGCTCCAAAAAGGCAACTTGAAGAAGGAAACAGAGGGTCTAATGCTGGCTGCATTAACAGATGCAGAACAGGCATTAAGAACAGATGCAATAAAAGCAAAAATAAAAATAACAACAAACAACAAATGTCGTCTCTGCAAAGAAGCTGATGAAACAGTGGCCCACTCAATTGGTTGCTGTAAAAAGATTGCACAGACTACAAGCAAAGGCATGACAAGGCAACAATCATACACTGGAGCATCTGTAAAAAATACAAGCTACCTGCAGCCAGAAACTGGGGGGACCACAAAATGGAAAAAGTCACTGAAAATGAAGATGCCAAAATATTATGGGATTTCTGACTACAGACAAACACTTATCACACAATACACCAGCCATAAGTGTAGTCAAGAAGAAAGAAAAAAATGAGTCAAAGTAATCGATATAGCAATCCCAGGGGATAGCAGAGTGGAAGAAAAAGAGCTGGAAAAAATAACAAAATACAGAGATTTGCAAGTAGAAGTTGAAAGGCTGTGGCAGAAGAAGACCAAAGTGATCCCAGTGCCCTCAGTGCTATTCCAAAACACCTTGAAGAGCACCTGAACAGCATCGGGGCCACAGAAATTGCCATCAATCAACTGTAAAAAGCAACGATATTGGGAACAGCTTACATTTTAATATGGTATTTATTGGATAAAAAAACAGGCATCTCAGGTCCTTGGGAAGCACAGGGAAGATGCTCTTACCTGAGCTGGACTCAGAGAGGGGGCAAAACTCTTGAGGGAAACTTGGAAAGTGAACTCTCTCCAATTGAACCAGTTTGGCCCCAGTTTGTGTTGGGTCCAGATCGGCTGGGTTTCATTAGAAATAGGACTTGCACCCCACCTCTGCCACCCCTATCCTCCCTGTCATTCCCATCCCCCACACCTTCTTACAAGCTTCAAGATCCCTGGCAGGAAAGGACCCTGCACTTCCTGGGTTGTAGGGAACCTCCTCTGCTTCTTTGTCCTTCCCCTTTCAGAAGAGCCCGGCTGGATCAGATCAAAGGCCCATCCAGTCCAGCTTCCTGCATCTCACAGGGGTCCACCAAATGCCTCAGGGAGCACTCAAGCCAACAAGACATCTGCATCCTGTTGGCACTCCCTTGCAGCTGGCACTTGGAGGTAGCTACTTCTAAAAGTAGGAGATTGCATCTAAAACCTGGAGGCTCTCAAGATAGGTTGGGGGGGGAGTGGGAGGTAGAGGACTGGCAGGGCACACTTCCCATTAATTCAGCTTTTTCAAGCTTTACTATTGAAAGTCATGAAAGTGAAAATATCTGGGGAATTTTCAGGGGGAGGCAGAATTTACCAGTGGTGGGGACAGCAGGGCTCCGCATGGAAGCTGGTGGGCAGCCCCTCTCTCTCCAGAATGTTGGCACATCATCGTGTAGCATCATTCTGAGGGGAGGGAGATGGCCCTGGCAGATGTGAGGAACACCACCACCACCACCACCACAACAGAGACAATGGCCAATAAATGTAAGCTGGGGAGGAGTTTTCAGCCCCCAGAGATCCCTCATTCTGATCTGCTCTTTAGAGCACTCTTGACACAGCTCTACAGAGCGTGGGTTCAGGAGACCTCAGAGAGTCTCCCTCCCACAACATCATCTTCAAGAGCAACTCTGCAGGTCGCTTCATCTGGGGAACCTGACCCTCCAGGCAAGACGTAGAACCCTATGGGAGGGGAGTGAGGCAGTGCCTCAAGGAGGGCCATTCAGACCCTTCCCCTGGAGTGGGAGTGCTTGCAGAAGGCCTGCTGGTTAGTAGAGGCCTATGGGGTGTGAAAGCAGACCTTTCTGAGTTGTGACCCTGCTTGGGAGTCTCACCCCTGGAGCATGCATGGAACACGGGGAAATGTGGCTGACCATAAAGCGGCCTGATCCTGAGCCGGACCCTCAGCCCACTGCTGTGCACTGCCTGTGGCAGTTCTTCAGGCTCTTTGGCAGAGAAGGTCCTTCCCAGCATCTAGAGATGCTGCTGCCGCCAGGGATGGAGCCTGGGACCTTCTGCAGGTGAAGCAGTTTCCTGCCCCTGCAGCATGATCCTGGTGGCTCCACCTGCACGTTGAGAGTAGTTGCAGGGCACACAGAGCTCTCAACTCCTGGCCCTCGGGCACATTGCTTCCCTTTGATGCTCAGGTCTGTGAAATGGAACAACAGAAGGATGGGTTCCTTTGTGTGCTGTGCCCACCAGATGTGTCCTGTGCATGTGACGTGGGGAGAGAGCTGTACAAAGAGGTGACCGTTGCCTGTGCTTGAGCATCTGCTGCTGTGGCTGAACTGGGCACTTTGGGGATAGTGAGCAGCTGCTGCTGCGCCTCCAGGGTCTTTCTGCTGTCAGCTGGCGCCAGCACATTCTTGCATGTGCTCCAAGACTCACCAGAGCTTGTTCTTTAATAACAGTGTGTGTGTGTGGGGGGGGGGGGTGGATTAAGGATTGTGTGGTGGATCCATCTGCCAAATGTCCTTCCAAGTCACATCCCTGGTTTGGCCTGCGAGGCCCTTACACAGAAGCGGCCCTGCTTTTATCTTTCAGCACTTTGCACGAGGAGCGCAGAGCTCCTTGCTTGCGAGGGGCTGACGGGCTCTGCGCCGCCCCCGCCATAACCACAGGCCAGGGCAGGTGCTCATGTCAGGTGTGCTTCTGGGCCTCACACGCTGTTTCTGCCCCCCGGTATCTTCCGTCACTGGCTGCTTCACATCTATTGGGCAACGATTTGCGCTCCCAATGCATTGCAGTGACCTTTCTTTTGAGCAGTTGAAATGTTTTCATTAAAAATGAAAGAGCAGATACAGCAACATGTTTCCTGAAGTCAAGCCCCAGGTCCTGAATAGAAAGCAGGGCAGCTGATGCTGATTCTCGCAGAGGCCCTCTGGATGCAGCAATGGACAAATTGGGTTGTTTTTGCACCTACAAGTGTGGGGCAGCCGTCTGACCCAGGCAGAGTTCAGGCAAAGGAGGCACTCTGAGAAAGGCCTCCTGTTCCGCAAAGCAAGACAAGAAGAAGGACGCGGACACCCAAAAGGTGGAAGACCCCCCCCATTGCTAGGCAGGAGCCTTCACTCCAAGTCAAAGGCTGCCCCGTGGCAACTTGCAGCTCCAGTTTGCATGTTTACTTATGTAAACTGCTTTGTGAACTACTCTTGCTGAAAAGCAGTAACAGCCCCCCCCCCCCCCAAGCAGGGCTACAGGCAGGGAGTGAGGCCCTCAGCCGGCTGTGAAAATACTTCAGAAATTTGCAGCTCTCCCTCATCTCCTGACCACTCTCCACCACTGTCCCAGTCCTCTGAGAACAGACCTGGAAATGGGCATCTTCCTTGTCCTGAGGGGTCTTGATAGGTTGAGGGAAATTGCAGCCTGAGGTTCGGTTCTCGGCCTCCCACTTAAAACATGAAACAGAGACCGAGGCACCCTAAACTCCGGCCACACACTCACCACACCGACAGCAAAGAAGGAAAAGACAAAAACCCACAGCCCGTGGTCAGTTTGCCAGCACACGAGAGGCAGAAGACAGAGGGGGTTGGGGGTCAGTGGTCAGGGCCTCCCAAGGGGCCTCTCCATGTCTGCTGGAGCGAGCTGGGGACTCAGCAGGGATCTCGGGGCGAGGGTGCCGAGACACAGCAAGCTCCTGGCTCCAAGGCGAAGGCAGAAGAGGGCTTGGGCAGTGGGCCCAGGCAGGGGAGGCAGGGCAAGGGAGCCAAGCTCGCTCTCCCAGGAATTCAGGTCGCTGAAGTGCTGGATAAGCCACTGGACAGTGCGAGGAAGGAGGCTGGGAAGGAAGAGGGCGGTCCCTAATACCTGCCCTGGGGACCGACTAGCATGGGGGTTCTTGGCTAATGGAGGGAGTGAGGCGCTTGAGGCATGGGGGCTTGGTGCCCCATATTTGCATCTCATACCCCTGTTGAGAGGCCACTGTGGGGTGAGCTCCTCAAGGACCTTGATGGTCCACCCCCAACTTGAGATGGGTGCCTCTGTTGTCCCGCCCCCTGCCAAGGGTGTGGCCGAGGTTCCCCCGGGCTCAGTGGGCCTGTACCTCCATCTTCATGCAGCTCTTGACTTTACCATGCGGTTGGGGAGGAGGACGGAGGCTGAAGGTGCCTCTTGCCTGTGGCTAAAGTTACATAAGAAGAGTCCTGCTGGATCAGGCCAAAGGCCCGCCTAGCCCAGCTTCCTGTATCTCACAGTTCTTGTTTGCTCGAGAGTCAGGATGTGCCCAGGCTGCAGCTTGTTTCCAGGACCAGGCGAGGTGTGGCTGGTCATGGAATGTCCCAGAAGGAAAGGAAAGACCAGCTTCCTCCGAAGCCAGCCAGTTGTGGTGGGGGGGGGGGGGCAGTTGCTTGGAAATAATGCAATTTTTCTGTTTCAGGGAACACTCCTGAGACCCTCCCCTTCTAGGATCAAGTGTTTCCTACCCCTTTTCTAGTGGAAGAATTCTCAGGTGCGCCTGAGACCGTGCCATACCTGGGGGCTGCTTACCTGTGTCGCCTCAGGGCTGGGCTGGGCTGACCTGAAAGCCTCTTTGGTTACTTCTAGACACAGCATAGCACTGCTGGGCCAACCCGAGTTAAAGACACAGGCCGGTCCCATCTGCAGAACTCCCGACACACATGCAGAGACTCCTCACAGAGGCTTCAGACCACAGAGGAATCGGAAGCCTCCTGCTCGCTGGTTCCCTCGGCCAATTCATATTCTCTCAATGTCTGAAAGGGCTGAAGGATGCGCACCTCAGCAACTGTCACACATTCTGAAAGGCATCAGTTTAAATTCCAGGCATTAGCTTGGCAGGCTGGTTTCTGGGGAGGCTGCCAGGCTCATGTCAAGGAGTACAAAACGGCCCTTCCCATCTCACTTTGCCCAGGAGATTCTGCTGCCGGAGGGGAATATTAATTTGCAGAGTGGGGAGCTTCTTAGATTGCAATGAGGGTGGGAGACCAGTCCATCAGCAGGAGTGGGGATGCAGGACACGCTTCTTTTCCTCCAGGGCCCATAACTGGATGAGCCAGGGAGAAACCTGGCCTCTCCAGCCCTGCTTCGGAGCTGTTTAGGACATTCTTCATATAGGTCGGAGCTGCCGCCCTGCCTGCGATTCTCCCGAGAAGCTTGGGGCCCACCTGCTGCTCTTGAGGAAGCCACTCGGTGTATGAGCTGGGAAACCAAAAGAAAGACACGATGGAAGAGCAGCAGATGGCATTATTTAATGGGAAGGTTAACACCAGTTAATGGAATCCCAGATTCACCTGCATTTATCTCAAATATGTCCTTGTTCTTTTGAAGAGTCCTCCTATTTCCGATTCAACTCCATGTGCAAACTCTAATGACACCGGTTGCTTTGATTTCCTCACTTGGAGGAAATCTTAATAAAAGCCTGACTTGATGTTATTCCTCTGCAGTGCCAGCGCTGAATTAAACATGAGGCACAGGAGACATTCTGGTGGAGGAGTCAACGCCTGCAGTACTGCCAAGAAGCGGGGGCTCCATCTTCCCTGCTTTCCTGGACTCCCTGGCAGGCGAGAAATCCGACCTGGCCGGGTCTCTGTCCTGGGTCCGAGGCTGGTGCTCTTGGTGTCTCACTTGGTGACTGCTGGGGGTGCAGCTGCTGAGGTCTGCTGGCTGGGAGCCAAAGCCTACCCAACTTTCCAGCCCTGGGGCAGCCATGCCAGTGGGCTTTCTGCTGCATCCGGTGGTGGGAGGCTGGTTCTGGAGGCCTCCACAAGTGAAGGGAACTTTGGTTCCCTCGCCTGGGGCTGCACTGAAAAGTTGGATAGGATTGGATCCTGAGACTGTAATCCTATGCACACTTACCTGGGAGTAAACCTCACTGAACACAACGAAACCTACTACTGAGTAGACCTGCCTAGAATTGGACTGTGAGTGGCTTGCTTGGGAACAGGGTTTTGAGTCTTCAGGATCTGGAGCCAAAGAAGGGGAGATTCTTCAATCAGTACTTTGTTCTGAGTTTCTGTTATCTAGGTATGAGGCACGCCTGTCAAGCGCAAATCAGTCTCCCTGCTGGAGGAGAGGCAACTGTGTTTGAATGGAGCTCTCCAGCTTCAGTGCCCAAACACCTCTGTCCTGCCTTGTCACAAACAGCGCAGACCTCGTCAGTCTGTATCTGACTGAGTACTTGCCCCACGTGCCCCACTCAACGCTGGGCGACACTCAATGAGTTTGGTTGTCCGTCACCCAAAAGCCTGCCGCTTTTCTGGATCACAGCCTTGCTTGATCCAGTGGGGCTGTTCTTATGTTCTTATGTTCTTATGTTCTTGCTGTCTGGTTTTGAGGGAGCCTGAAAGATTTGAGGGCTCTCCTTTTTCCTCAGCAAAAGGCTCCTTCTCTCTGATTTTTCTGACCTTGGGGGGTGGCAGCAAGAACTGCCAACCCAGTTTAAGCCAGTTTAAGTTCAGAATGTGACTGGAGAGAAATGGGTACTGACAACTGGGTGCTGCATCCTGCACCCATGTAGCAGCTGCCCCAGACTCTGAAGCAGAGCTTTCCCCATTGCCTGGTATAAATTTGGAGGCCAGTTTTCTGCAGACCAGCATAATCCCTCAAAGGAGAATTGCATTGTGAGTTCATTAGATGTTTGTCTTGCCAGCAGTGCAAGTGGAGTCGCTGAATGTGCCCTGTTCAAAGCCGCTCTCCTCTGCTGGGGCTTGCTGGGAATTCATGACTCAGCAGTCATGTCTTCGCACTGAGAAAAAGTGCAATGATGGCCTATATAAATGAAACATTTGGGCTATTGAGAAAAGGGCATCACATATTTATTGTAGCAGTAACCCGATAGGATTAGTGGCTTCTGCTGGCAGAGAGTCCCAGAGGTCAGCTTGTGTTACTTAGTGTATGATGATTACCATTAATATTATATATTTACTACTAGTAGTAGTGAGTTTGGAAGCCACAGTGAGTGAGGTATTAACGTGTACTGTGTTGTGGGACTCATTCCAGCTTATATGACCTGAAGATGTGGACAGGGGCCTTTCTTTCTTTCTTTCTTTCTTTCTTTTTTTTATTTTATTTTATTTATACAGGTATTTATATACTTCCTTTCTTTGGTCATCAGATTTCTCCTCAGACTTTAATCCAAGGCGGTTTACATAGGCAGGCTGTTCTAAACCCCCGTAGGGATTTTTACAATTGAGTAGTTCTAGTCTTTCATAGAACACCTCGTTCCAGCTGGATTCCGTCCTGGTCTGGCCTCTCTCTGGCCCTTCGCCTCCAACGCTCCACTTGATTGACGGCAACTCCTCTCTGCCACCCAGGGTCAGCTCATCAGTATCTCAGCGTGTTGTCAGTTTCAGGTACTTCCGGTTGTTTCGAACTGGCAGCCTCAGACCTTCAGGCATACAAGGCGGCAGCTCTACCAACTGAGCCAGACCTCCTGCCTCTTTCTTTCTTTCTTTCTTTCTTTCTTTCTTTCTTTCTTTCTTTCTTTCTTTCTTTCTTTCTTTCTTTCTAAGGCAGCTTACACATTTCCAGTTACTGGGGCTCAGTGGTTCAATTCTGACCAGCCACTGCTCTGGTGACTACACCAGGTGCCAATTTGTTTATTTGTTTCCGGGCCTAATTAAAGATGCTGGTTTTAATCCATCAAGCCCTGTCTGGCCTGAGACTGAAGTACTTTTGGGACTGCCTACTCCTATCTAGTCCAGCTCACTCCCTTAGGTCATCTGGAGAGGCCTGCTTCTTGGCCTGCTTCCTGTTCCACCGCCATCCAAAGTAAAAGGGATGGTGGGGAGAGACAAGGCCTTCACAGTTTTGGCACCACACCTCTGGAATATACTTCCATAGGATTTATGATCAGTTCCCTCTGTGGGGCAGTTCTAACTGTACATAGCGGTGAGTAAGGCCTACTGATGACAGTGAGTCTGTCCATCTGCAGGACTGTAATGACACAGTGCAAGACTTTGCTTCAAAGGACAGACTTTGCAGAGTCCTCATGGGGTAGAAGACAGGCAGACCTGGCTTTAAGTTCCTGTCTGGCCACAAAGGCCAGTGCTTGGCAGTGATGTGCGGTGAGGTCCACGCCCAGGGAAGCACAGCTGCATGAATGGAAATAATAGATTGTGAGCCCTTTTGGGACAGGGAGCCATTTAGTTATTTGATTTTTCTCTGTAAACCGCTTTGTGAACTTTTAGTTGAAAAGCGTCATATAAATACTGTTAATAATAATAATAATAATTTAAAACAAAAAACAAAAAAACCACTTGACTGTTCTTCTCCCACTCAGAGCTCGGGAGAGATCAGTGACAGGCCCTGAGGCCGTTCAATAGCTGTCTCCCTAGAGAGCTGGTCCCCTCACACGGGCTCCCTGCCTTTTTCATGGCTTTCTTAGAACAGAATGGAGGCAACTCTGCCTGCTGCCTCCCCAGCAATTGCTGATGCAGATGCCTTGCCTGTTTTTCATTGGAAGCTAGCAAATTGGCTGCTAGTTGCCTTCTGCTCTGTGTGTGTGTGTGTCATAACTCACTGACTCTGCTGAAAAGAGTGGCATGGGAAGGCAAGGTTCTTTTTTCAAAACACTTGTTGGGTCTGGTGAGACTCTGCCTCCCCTGCCTGTACATCCCTGATGCTTGGGCTCAGTCCATTCGCTACCTCTTCAACCCAGCTAAATGCACCGCTCCCTTCTCCAAATCCCCACCACATGCACGGCTGTTGATTATACACATTTAAAGAGACGAGAGCTGCTGGAGGATCTCCGTCACCTCCTCTGCGTGTAGACCTTCGCATGCATCCCTCCAGAAGACGATGGGAGGAGGCTGTGGAGGGGTTGCAAATTCCTTTCTGGCCAGTCCAGGTGTGGCATAAAGTGCCAACTCCAGCACACCCGGGTTCTTCCATCATGCTCTGCACAGCAGGCCGGAACCTTTGGCAGGTAGCTGCAAAACATTGCACTCAAGAACTGCTGATCCGTCTGACTCACAGTTGGAATTGCTCTCCTGAGAAGGGCCGGCCTCTGGCAGCAACGGGGTCAGGTGAAGGCACAAGAGGGGCTGGGAGAGGAATGGCCCGTCAGGACGACCGTGCCACATTCAGGCCAAACACAAGGACCCTTTGCCCTCCCCACCCAGGACGCCCCCATCCTCCCTATAGAGACTGAAATCAAGAGTAGTCAGAAGTCTGAAGCTAATTAAAACTGAGGCCTTGTAACAGTTTATTTCATTAGCAGACACTGGCAGGAAGAAGAGGAGGCAGAAGGCTGCTCTCTGGAAACTGCCACAAGGGCAGCCTAGAAACAGGCATTTGGATCAGACTGCATCTTGAGAAGCAGCGCGTGTGATGGGTTGTCGCTGCTTCTACATGTCCCTTGGAAAATGTGACCTGTGAAGGAAAAGTATGTGCCTCCTCTGAGATACGGGTCAGAAGGCAGTGCGTTCAGGGTGGGCTGTCGCACAGAAATGTTTGCGAGAATGGAAGAGAGTTCCTCAGTTGTAAAATGGCTTCCGGTGGGGTGCACAGAGCTCCACTGGCTGCCTTGTTGTGAGCACTGCAGCTAGAGGCGGGAGAGCGGCAACTAGGCCAACGAACCCCACTGCGCCTGCCAGACTAGGTCAGTGGTGGGGTGGGGTGGGGGAGGGGAGAACAGGGGGAGAGCAGGGGGTGTGACAGGGTATGGCTGAAGTGGGATGTGGTGTGTACTGGAGCATACAACCTAAACCAGTATCCTGTCCCCAACCTAGCCTCTTGACATGTCCATTTCTCTCCCCAGGCTTGCATCAACCAAGGGCTAGTGCAGGTCCATAAGAACATAAGAAGAGCCCCGCTGGATCAGGCCAAAGGCCCATCTGGTCCAGTTTCCTGTATCTCACAGAGCCCACCAAATGCTTCAGGAGCACACTAGACAACAGACACAACCTGTGTCCTGGTGCCATAGCCTGCATCTTGCAATCAGAGGCAGCCTACCTCTACCTTGCACGTACCTACCACGACATGTAACCCATGATGAACTTTTCCTCCAGAAATGTGTCCAATCCCTTCTTAAAGGCATCTAGGCAAGATGCCATCACTACGTCCTGTGGCAAGGAGTTCCACAGACTAATTACATGCTGGGTAAAGAAATATTTTCTTGTGTCTGTCCTCACTCTCCCAACACTCAGCTTTAGTGGATGTCCCCTGGTTCTGGTGTTGTGTGAGAGGGAAAAGAGCACCTCTCTATCCACTCTAGTCCCCACCCATCTGTAAACAGGGGGGGAGGAGGAAGGGACTGTGTGAGAACGGGGACAGAAGCACAAGAGGGAGGAGCGTCATGCACAGCAGCTGTTAGGCTTACCAGGACAACCCAATCCTTGGCAGCCCTACTCTGAAGTAGTCCCACTGCAGCTAGTCATTCAATGAGGCTTCCTTTGCCCAAGTAACAACAGAGTGCCTCACAGCAGCTATGCAATGGAAAGTGTGATCGATATGTACTGCCTCCCCCCTCCACTTCCCTTCCCCTCCCTGAGCTTCTGCAAACAATTGTAAGGTGAGAACACTCTTGGCTCTTCCTTCTGTCCTACCGCAGCCAAGGAAAATATCAGAATGCCCATCCTTCGTCCAATGATTACCAAGGAAAAATAGAGCCCGGTTCCGCCTCCTGCCCTTCCCCACATGTACAAGCAAACATTAACCCCTCCCTGCCTTGTGGCTGGAACATCCCTGCTGCTTACCTGGTCTAAATTACATCCCCATGAGATCCCTTTCACCACAAAAACAGTAATCAGACACTGGCAGACTTGAGTCAGCAGCATGGGGATGAGTGCCGAGTCAGAGGGCCCATGATTCAAGCGTTTTTTTCCGAGTCTTCCACGTGTGCGACTCATGAGTCAATGTGTCAGCAAAGAAGTGCATTTTCACAACTCAAGTCAAGTCCGAGTCACCCAAGTTGAATTTCCAACCCTGCTTTTCATCACTGCTGAGTCATTACAGTAAATAGTCCATGTTTGAGCTTAGCAGGCACAGCATCTCAGGAGGATTGAGTCTTGGTATGTTTTCATGGCAAGGCTGCCTTCACTGTCCCACTCCACTTTCACTGCCCCCACACCACTTCCCGGAGTCCACACATCTGGCAGACCTCTCCCTAAGACAGGCGTTCTCCCTCTCCCTTGGTAAGTCTTTGTGGGGGTGGGGAAAACAGCAGTGACATGATCCTGAAGATTGTGCCACTGCGGGGGAAGAGGCGCATTTTTCCTTAAGTGCCCTACCCGCTACCAGGGTCTGGGGGGTGCAGGGTCCAAGGGGTTTCAATCATGAAACCGGAAGTGGGTCGCACTAGCTTTTTTTCATGATTTACAAGCTGCGGGGAGCTCTGCAGAAGTTCCGTGGGGCTCCTCACACCCCCGGACCCTGGCAGCAGGTAGCACACTTTCGAAAAAAGTCTCCTCTGCCCCCACATCACTGCCTTTCCCCTTATGTCACTGAAGGCCCTGAAAGGCTGAGCAAGTCCTGCCTTCTCTTTCCAACAGCCGGCAGCCATTAGCCTCCCAGAAGCGCCAAGTAGGCCATGAAGGCCAAGCACTGCGGCCACTTGTCCTCTGGACAGTTCATCTCAAGGCAGTGATATGGCCTTGCAGTCAGCTGGATCTGGCAACGTGGCATGTTGCCAGTCAAAGGAAGGAGAATTCACTCACCAAGGCCTATTTCGTCGGGTTATGAGTTTGCTGATGAAGTTGTCACCAGTCCTGCCTGGATCCGGCTTGTCAGTTGGAGACCTGCGGGATGATGTGTGCTGTGCAGACCTTCTGGCTCCATCCCACTCCCAGCTTTCCAACAGAGACGTTGACATGTGTTGCTCCAACAGTTGCAGTGACCCAAGCAATCTGTTCCTGGGATGGCAGATGGAGAGGTGGGATATTTCTTAGATAAGACCCCGGAGAGCCATTCAGCAGCCAGAACAAGGGCGGACTACCTCCCTCCAGCTCACAGATGCAGTCCCTGCAAGCTCACCTTATGGGGAGCCCAGACCATTTCCCCGGCGAAGGCTCACCCGCAAATGCCTGCCAGGACAGCCCCCAAGGCTCAGACTCACTTGAGCAAGGCAGTACTGATTACACTGGAAAGCAGGCCATGCCACCTCTCCCGAGATCAGGGGAACAAGACCTGTTCCAAACAGGGAGACTAGGACTTTGGCTGGGAAGCCTGCCACATTCACTGCAAACTGAGCCCTGAGATATGTGCATTAATAATGAAACCCTTTTCCTCTGAGCATGCACAGAGTTCCCTCTTGACTTCACCAAGTCAGAGGCAGTTAAAGGAATGCCTGCTGACCCAGGAAAATATCTTCTGCCTGTCTCCGATGTGAAGGGTGATTTCTCACCAGTCTTTTCAGGAACAGTGCCAGAGATGGGAGGGGGCGACTTGCCCTTCCCAACCTCTCCTCCACTTCAGAACAGAGGACTGACGAGGAGCAGGCCCATTTCCACTCACTCCACTGGCTTGCCCTCTAGGGGCCTGGTTACATCATGAGCACTGATTGCTGCTGCCAGTCAAGGGTTGCCACTGGCAATCCCTGCTAAGGCCTGATGGTGCCAACCCTGAGGCTGGTCACGAGCCAGCTAGAGGTTTCCAGTCAACATCTCAGACAAGCCTCCTCAGGTCGGCTCAGGCAGGTCTCTCCATCTCAGACTAACCCCCCCCCCCCCATTGGATGCCTTCTGTCAATAAAATAAAATAAAGTGTGTCTTGTGCTTGTTCCAGGAACTCCCCCACACAACCATCCCCCGGCAGCAGTCACTTGGAGGACCCCTTTGCACTGTGTCTGGGAGTGGACTTACTGACCGGGAAAGGGAAATGTAACCCACACCAACAGCCTGCATGGCCTTGCAAGAGCTCCACAACCATCACCTTTGGTGCCAAGGCACAGGGTGATGAGGCGGAAGACTAGAGACAGACCACCAGGAAAGCGATGAAGGAGTTGCCTGGGAAGTGGAGTAAGGGGGGAATAGCCCACAAATGGCAAGCACCTTTATGGGGAACAATGGGGGCAGGGGAGGTGTGAGTTCAAGAAGAGAGGGCACAGCCTGAGGGTGAGGAGGAAGTCAAGGCGAACAGCACAGCCAACCCAGCCCACAGCCGGGGGGCGAGGGGGGAGCACATCTGTCAAGTGGTGGAAGACACTCTGTAATTGTAACACAGAAGTTAATTTTGTTTGCCCTGCTCATTCTGCAACCTAAAATTATTGTTCAGGATAATAACAGGCTATAAATTAGCACAAGGCATTAGCCACTTACATTCCATCTCTGTATTTAATAGCTAATAAAATTAAAACAATATGACTAAGTATGACACTGTCACAGTCACAGCAAGCCTCATGATGCCCAACTTATTCTGCTCCACTGATGTGGCAAAGGGCCGGACTGCCGACCGTCTGCCAGCTTAAAAAACATTCTCCGAGCCTCACTCCTTCCTTTCGACAGCAGCAGAGTTGCCTTCTTGCTGAGAATGGTGAGAACTTGAAGCAGCTGACAAGCCCAGCTGAGTGATTCCACCTGCTCTTGGTGGGAGCAAGAAGCGTCTTGGCTGCCCTCCATGTGAGAGATGGAGCTGCTTGCCAGCCTGCGTGGGAGAACTGGAGGCCAGAAGTGAGAACAAACCAGGAAGATCCATTCTGAAATGTGGTTGGTTCTTGAAAGAGAGAACCTCTATGATTGTAAAAATCCCCTGGAGGGATTTAGAAACACCTGCCTATGTAAACCGCCTTGAATAAAGTCAGAGGAGTAATCTGATGACCAGAAAGTCGGTATATAAATACCTAGTTGTTGTTGTTGTTGTTGTTGTTGTTGTTGTGTTTCTAAACTGGAGCAAGGAAAGGAGGAGAAAAGAGAGAAGAAGCCAGTCTCCACCCTGAGTGCGTGTGTTTGAATGTGGAATTTTCATTCCTGGGCAAGTCTGAAAGGGTAATAAATAACTTTGTTATAACTAACAAATAACTTTGTGCAAATCTTCCCAGCAGCACTCCACTCTCCATAGGGATGCCGTATTGCCTCTCCAACACTGCCAAGGAGTTTAAAGATGCAGCAAAACAACAGTTCACAAGATCATTTGTGGTCATGTATTTCTCCAGGCAAAAGCCGCTCTGGGTTGCAGCAACCTCTGCACTCCCAGCAGGAGCAAAGAACATGCCTCTGATCACAGAAATAATGAGCCTGGCCTTGGATCCAGGGGAAGCCAGAAACCTGGGGGTGGCTTTGCCCAGGCAGCGCCAAATATGCACGAGGAGGATTTTGGATCTTTCCCTCCATGGAAGCTGGAATCTCCCTGGGACAAGAGGGGGACCAGCCTCCCATCTCTGCTGAATGGGTCCCTGGATCAAATAGCACCAAAGATGTAAAGTCTATGTCAAGATTATTTGAAAGCAATTATGTGAATTGCTTTCATGAATGTAGAAAGAAATTCATGATCGCTCAGCCCATAGGATTTGGCACCTTCAGAATCTTCAAGCACACCAGAAATAATCTGCTGCACCAGCCCCCAAGCCAGGCCTTTCGGCCAGAGAAGGCCACAGCCCTCTCCGACTGGCCCTCTGCAGCTGCTGCTCCATAGCACAAGGGCTCTGGCCTTGGAGGCTCCCCGTCTCTGTCACAACCAGGCACCAGTTTTTGTTTCTGTCACCCAATAATGTTACTTTTTTGCTAACCTCTAGGTTGACCTATGACAAGTTGAGTTGTCACCAAAGGAGGGTTTTTAGTTCCCCTAAAGCCTGTCTGACTACAGCGTCTTTTACAAGCCCAGCCCTGTCTCCTCATGTCCCTGGAGGTCTTTTCCTCTCAGTTGTCTTCCAGCAACCAGTTTGGGGATTTGGAGGTGGTGGAGAGACTATCAGGAGCCTGCTGAAATAAAATCAGACCCATATTTGGTTGTTTGATTTTCAGCGTCATGCTCAATCATTTGCACACAGTCACACATCAGTGGACCCGTTCAGGGCCCAGGAGAGGGGGGTAAAGGGGGTAATTTGTACCCGGGCCCAGGGTCAAAAGGAGGCCCCAGGAGCCAAAGGAGGGGGCCCAGGAATTTCCTGGGATCTAACATTTTCCTGTCTACTCAGACTTATTGCCTGCACGTGGTGCTGGGGACACTACCATGAATACTGGCAAGCCATATATGTTGGGCCGAGCAGCGCATCCATGACCCTCTGGGAGGAAACTGGCCTGCTGCAGTGGCTCTTGAGTGTGTGGCTCTGCTTACCATGAAGGAGTTCGTAGAGCTCAGGGACACAGCGGCAAGAGTGCAGGTGCTGAAGAAGCGCGTTTTGGTACTCACAGGACACTTTTCATTCTCATGTGAGCTTAAATAGGATGATGTTAATTTTCTGTGACAATTTCCTATATTTAAAATTTTTTTGAGAGACTTAGGGGTGAGTTTGGTTTTCTGTATTCAGTGGCATCACTAGGGAGTGTGGGCCGCGCCGGGTGATACGCAAGGGGGGTGACACGCACTGGGGGGGGGTGATGCACACTTATTTAATTATTTCTTTTATTTTAATTTAATTATTTATAATTATTTATTTTAATTTTCTTAATGATGTCACTTCTGGTCATGACATCAGTTCCAGTGGGTCCTGGACAGATTGTCATTCTTAAAAGTGGGTCCCTGTGCTAAAAGTTTGAGAACTGCTGCAATAAGGTGTTAGTAAGTTGACGTGTGTGTGTGTGTGTGTGTGTGTGTGTGAGAGAGAGAGAGAGAGAGAGAGAGAGTGAGTGAGAGAGACTCTACAAGTTTTCAAAATCACTAAAATCAGTTTGGAGAAATAAGACCGTCATGCTATATATCAATCAATGTGTAATTATTTTGCAGAATACAATGAAACAAACCACATGGAAATATCTGTGTCCTATCAAAAGGTACAACCAAAAAACCAGTGGGGGCAAGTACATCACCACGCCCACCACCTGGGGCGTTGCCCCGCCCACTGCATGGGGTGACATGCAGGCCTCCCACAGCAGGAGACGCGAATCCTAGTGATGCCACTGTCTACGTTACTGTATCCTGCTGCCGATGCAAGACTTGGGTTCCAAAGACTTATCCCGCTGCCTCCACCCTCCCCGCCCCATTCTGCTTGCCTGTCACCACTCTCCCCCACTTCGTTTTGCCCCTTCCCTTTTGCCAAGGGGCCCAGAAGAAACTTTGTACCCCCTGATGAAATTCCTCTCAGCGGCCCTGGACCAGCCCTCCACTGCCAGCCTGGAGTCCCCCTCCCACCAGCCTCTCCTCCAGAAACAGGTCAGCCGGCGCAGGGAGCAGGCGAGGCCTTTGATCTCCAGAGAGCTCAGTATCACAGTGCAGTCCTGCAGAGTCGCGAGTGCCGTTTCTCATCTTGGCCTCAATAAGAGAGCAAAAGCAATTCTGCCTTCGCACCCCTTCCTGCTATCTGGGTGCTGCAGGAGGCTTGGAGAGGAGATGACTGCCAATCACAGCGCTTTGCTCTCAGGCAGGGCTGGCGTGACAGGCTGCTCTCTCCGCCACAGCAGGCAAGGAGCCAAGGACCTCTGGCAGCCACAGTCCTCCCGTGCCTCCCCTGCCATGCTGCAGAGTGCCAGAGAGAAGGAGGGAGCTCTTTGATGGCCTCTCTGCCTCCTCCTCAGAGGAACAAGCTATCGGAAGGAGAACATGAATTGGCAAAGTGCAGAACAAGGAGCTCACTAAATTCACGTCCTTCCCCTCCAGGCCATAAATCCCTGCCCCAGTGCTCCCTTTCCAGCCCTCACTGACACACTAATAAAGCAGAGCTCAGAACCTGAAGGATGACCTCCCCTGCACGGATCTTGGTGCCCTGTGACAGGCTCTTTGCAACCACAGTGACTTCTGCCAGTGGCATGCATGGCAGGGAGGGCGTGATGGAGTGGTGTGAGGTGCTGACACTGCAGCTCCAGGAGAAATCCACTGTCAAGTGAGCAGACCAGAGAGTGGGGGGGAGGGAGGGCGAGCTGTGGCACTCTCTCAGGGGCCGGGTTGGCACACCCCCGACCAAGCCTTTGTTAGCCACAAAAACTCACTGGGTGACACCGGCCAAGTGCCCCTCTGTCCCTGATGAGGAAGGGCTGTAGCATTTGGGACTCTTCAGCCTAGGAAGACTGTGCGTGGGGGGCCATGATAGGGGGCCCGGTCTTTCCCGCCTGTTCCATCTGTCCAGATTAGGGCAAAGCTTGTTGACCCTTTTAGTGCTAGTTCTCTCCTTTCTATCCCTTCCAAAATGGAGGTGGAGCCTTCCAGCTTGTACTTCTGCTGGGAGAGCAGCTCTGCTAGTTTGTGACCCAGCTGTTTGCCTGAACTGGGGGAAAGCAACTCTTGAAGGACAAAGGGCAGGTTTGGCACCCCCAACCATCCTTATGAGCACCCCCACTCCAGCCCCCCTGCCAGAACCATCATGACCCCCAGTGCCCAGGACGGTGACCACCTGCAGCCCCCTTTCCTTCCTGGCATCCCCCTTCCCTCTCCTCCCGTCTCTGGAGCACCATCGGCTTGCCAGCAGCAGCTGTGGATCCAGGAGCACCCCAAACTGTGGACATGCTCCTTCAGACAGAGTGTAACTCTGTTCAGAGCAGGACAATAGTTCAATACCTGAGTTGCGGACTTCCAGAACAGGAGACAGGACTCTATTAGAATTTAATTTTAGCTTGTTTGCCCACATCCAGCTCCCAACTATCTCTAGACGACAATCCAGAACATTGACTGCCCCCTCAGAGTCAGAAGGAAAGGAGACAAAGAGCTGGGTGTCATTAGCATACTGATGGCACCCTACCCTAACACCGGATGACCTCTTCCATTGGCTTCGTGTAGATGTTGAACAGCATGGGGGATAAATTGGAACCTTGTGGCACCTCAAGGTTGCCACTGGAGACAAAGGGCGCAATCCCATCCTGCGCTGGAACTGGCAATCCAAGAGGCTTGTGTTGTATCCAACACAGCATAGGGGCCCAAAGTGGCTCAGCCAGACGTAAGGGGAAGCTCTTCCCCTTACCTCTGGGTAAGGCACCCTGGCCCCTATGAGTCTCCTCGGACTTGCACTGCCTACTGAGGTGGCACAAGTCCGAGGAGAGCGGAGTGGCTTGAAGTAGCTCTGAGCTCCCCAGTAACAGGGGTTGGGATCCAGCATAACCGCTGGGTCCCAGGCCCGCCTCCTGCTCCCCAACCATCCGCCCTGGGGCCGCCCACCGCCCGCCCTCCCCACACCCAGGAACACCTCCCTTTCACCTCTCCCACCTACCCACCCCAGAGTCTTGCGTCAGCTGAGCTTGGCCGATGCAAGACTTGGAGCCTCCATCAGTGCAGAGGCTTATGCCAGCCTCCATACACCAGCCTTACCAACTCAAGCGGTATGGCATGTTTACGACCCTCCTGACCGACTGAAGGGACTTGCGCCGACACAATGTGCAGTCTGGATTGTGCTGTAAGATGCTGAACAAGCATCCCCAGCACCACCTTCTGGGATCTGACAGCCAGGAAGGAGTGGAACTACATCAAAACGGGCCTCCAAGCCCCAGCTCAGTCAACTGACCCAGGACCCCACAGCTGATGGTGTCCAAGACAGCTGAGAGGTCCAGCAGCACTACCAGCGATGCACTCTCCTTTCCCCAGTGCAGGTCATTCACCAAGGCAACCAAGCCCCTCTCTTTCCCAAACCCTGGCCTGAAGCTGGACTGTAATCGATCCAAATAATCAGCTTCCTCCAGGACTGTCTGAAGCTGGGACGTCACCACCTGCTTGATCACTGTGCCCCCAAACAGCATGTTTGAGACTGGCCGAAAGCTGTTCAAATTAGTAGGATCCAAGGAAGGTTTTCAGGAGGCGGCAAACCACCTCCTGTTTCAAGGTCAGCGACAACACTCCCTCCCTGAGAGGTGAATTTACCACCCTCCCTGTCCACTCAGTCAGCCCTCCTAGGGCGGATCCAGTTAGCCACGCTGGACAAGGGTCGAGGGGGCAAGCAATTAGTCTCACACTTCGAAGAATCCCATTCACATCCTCATGTTCTAGAAGTTGAAAAGAATCCCACAAGACAGGATAGACAGATATCCCGGGACATCACTAGATACTCCTAATGTGGCGCCCAGTCGTGCAGGATCTCAGCAACTTTATTCCTGAAGTGCTTTGCAAACTCATCACAGTGAGCTCCTCCCCATCAGTGGGGGGCAGATGGAGCAGGCCACGGATACATGGAAGAGCTCAGCCAGACGGATCTCCGTGGGCACAATGGCGGCAGAGAAGTAATTCCTCGGGGCTGCCACCACCACAGAATAGGCTCTGAAATGGGCTCAACCCTGTGTGTGGTCAGACTCGGCACAAGTCTTTCACCGCCATCACTCTAGATGTCTGTACCATCGCTTCATCGTTGACAGCTCCCTAGAAAACGAAGGAGCTGCTCTTACTCAGCAGTTGTGCAGAGGATGCTCAGGAGTGATCTCGTCCAGGGCTCTGGTCATCTCCCCATTCTAGAGTTCAACCAGGGCACCGAGTGAGTCACCAGCTCGGGCAACAGGAAGATCCCCCAGAAAACTCAGGAATTCATTCAGATCCATAACCCTTGAGAATGGACCACACAATGCATTCCCCCGCCGCTGCAGAGGTGGAAAGCCAGGATAAGCCTAAATCCCACCAGCCAGTGATCTGTCAGTGACAAATGAGTGATCGTATCCAGATCACCATCAACCTGTCCAGCAGTAACACCGGTCCAGCATGAGTCCTACATCATGTGTTGGGGCGGATATTCTCTGAGACAGACCCATGGTTGCCATGGGGGCTGTGAAGTTCTGAGCCACAGCTGTTCCTGGGGCTTCAGTGTGGACATGTCCCCCAGCACTAATAGGTGAGGACACTCCAACACCACGCCCGAGATCACCCCAGTCAGCTCAGGCAGGGAGACAGTTGGGCAGTACGGCAGGTGGTACACCAACAGAATACCTATTCTGTCTTGCCCCTCCAACATGACATGAAGGCACTCAAGTCCTGCGGACCGCTGGACAAGGCACTTAGTAAGATAATGGTATCATGATAGAGCAACTTTTCGGCTGAAGGGCCGCATCAAGTATCTGGCACAGTGTCGAGGGCTGGAAAAAATTTAAATATAAAATTTAAATAAATACATTAGAGATGAAACTTAGATGAATGAATAAATGAATGGACTCAAATGTCCAGGACTTCTCCAAGCACAAACACAGCCCAAGAAATAAAGCACACACTTAAATGGACCCCCATTCTCCCACCCCACAAGCAGAACTCTGGTTGTGTTTGGTCAACTGGGCCAGAGGCTGGCCTCGGGCCGGATAGAGGCTCACCGCGGGCCGCACCCCAGCCGTGTGATAGAGCTGTGATCACAACCCTTCCTCCCCTCTCCTATAGTTGTGGCTGCTGCAGTACCCGGAAACCTGGCGGACAAATCTGGGTCTATGCCTCCCAGCTCTCTAACCAGATCTCTGTGACACTGTCATCCTGGATTAAATCCTGGACCAAGCAGGTTCTGTTATGCACTAATTTCAGACTCTGGATTGTTGCCCAGAGTGCCAAGAGTCAGAGGGTTGGGGGAAAGGCCAGAAAGGGGGACAGTTTGTCTATGACTGACTCTCATTCTCCTGTAATGGCCTGTCCCATCCCTTCCGCCATAACCCATCTGTAACCTTCTGTGACCCATCATTCCACTGATAGTGACTGCACCCCTCTCAAGATCTGTGCATTTTCTCTTCTGTCATATGCAGCTAATGTACTCCTAGGTGAGAACAAAGTGCTTATTTCCAGTGCTTTATGACATCACTTCTGGCCCTCAGCAGGCATCATGAATGCTATTTGGCCTGCTGTATGAAATGAGTTGGACATCCCTGCATTAGATTGAGGGTGGTCATTAGAGAGCCTTGGGTTCTGCCCCGTTCTGTTTCCTAAGCAGTGAGGTGAAGCGTTCAGTGCGCTTTCATATGGCCCCAGTCATCTGTTCACCACTGAATTACACAGGTGTGCCATTAGCTTTGACACAAGACCACATCACCTCAGTGTGCGCATGTTGTGTGTGCTTACAAGAGCGCTGCCACCACAAGTCTCCAAAGGGCTTCTGTCCTACAGAAGAAGAAAAGTGCTTGCTTTGGTGGCTCCTGGGATTTGAACTCCTAAAACCAATGAATTTGGAGCTACAGTAAGACGTTTCTTCCTGTAAGAGCTGCCTAACCCTGGAACAGCCTCCCTTGGGCAGTTGTGGACTCTTCCTCACAGGAGGGTTTCATGCAGAGTCTAGACAGCTACCTGACAGTGTGCCCTGAACAAGGGGGCAGACTGGATGAGCTTCCAGGTCTCTCTCAACTCAGGTATCCTCTAGCTCTGCAGTTCCCCTCACAACTCCTTCCTCTTAACCTAGGCTTCAGGAAGTTCTCTGTGATCCCGTCATGAACAGTCTTATGCTGTTTCCAGAGATAAAGAGCGTTAACACTGCTTCTCTCCAGGTGCAAGCAGAGTTCCCAGGATCTTCATGATGTTCAGGGTGAATTCTAAGAAGGGGGCATCACAGGGACTTGCTCTGGTTGCTTGGGTTGGGCCAATGCCATCAGCTGGCGGGTCCATCTGCCAAACCGGAGTGAGGCAGGCAAGCAGGGTCTGGTGTCTCCGTGCAGGACTCCTGCCTGCTTGGCTCTGGCTTGAGCCTTCTGCCTCACCATTCCCAGAGCAAGCTCCAGTTCTGAACCATGTTCTTTGACCATGTGAACTGCTCTGGCAATTGCAGGGTCAGGGGATCAAACTGGGAATGGGCAGGGTTAGAAGGAGCCTCCGAAATGGCATGCTGGGGCATTCCATGGCCAGATTGTCCTTGTAATGCAAGGCTGCAGGTGGCCTGCGGCATATCCAGCCCCTGAATGGGTTTTTTTGCCCCTGAAACCACAGCGTGCTACCGAGAAGGTTTTCCCCCTTATTTTTCTGGCAGGAAGTGGAGTGCAAGATTCACACCTTTCCACTCTGAATATCTTCAAGAATCTGCTCTTGTAACACACTTGCCTGTTTTGTCGGATTATAACAAATCATCTCGAACTGTGGGGATTAATCCCAGAGCACTTCAAGGGAGATCTGCTTGACTGGTCTAGGGCTGCTTGGGAATGCCTGGAGAGGAAGACACGGCCTGCAGTTCAGCACTTCCTTTGTAGTCAGTATGTGCACAGGCCATGCGCTCCCTTTGATGTCACATCTACCCTGTCTGCTTGCACCCCTCCAGGCACATTGAGGGCATTTCTAAAACAGAAAAGACTGAAGAGGGAGAGGTGGGTGAAGCAGCTTCCTCACTCATGGACTTGCACCCCTTGCCCCCCGCGCGCTCCCTCTGCTTCTGTTGGGCGCCTCAGCCAGCCTTGAGCCCACTGCCTCCTAATCACCACAGCAGTGGCTGATTGATCCTGCTTCCCACAGGCCCCTGCAGGGCTGTTCCTGCTTGGCAAAATGAACCTTAAGGGAAGAGGAAGCGGCAGCCGAGATGGAGGGTGGTGGAGGTGGAAGGGAGAGGTGGGCGCAGCCGGGGATCTGGTGCCCTGGTCAGAGAAAATGTTGGAACCCTCTGCGTTGGATGAAATCAAATTCAAATTAATTTAATTTTTTTAAAAATACTAATTTAAATAAGAAAATGAAATATTTCCTTCTCTGTTTCCATTTAAATAATTTCCCCCCCTTTTAGGTGCTGCACAACCATCTGCTCACTATTTCTGTGCATATCTATAAGGGCACTGACAAGACAGAAAGAATATGCAGCCTCCTCCCACATCTCTTTTCATAGTGAGGTTTTTGAGGCCATTGATCTTCTTCCCCTGTGGCTGAGGATGCTCCTTCCATGCTTGGAAAAGTCCTTTTCCCATCAGGGCCCCTCTCTGTGCTTGAGCCAATTTTCCCTGCCATGATTGGTCTTCTGATTCAGAGAAGTTGATCCCACCATGGGCAACTTAGTTAAGGATTGGGGGGTGGGAAGGCTCCACACTGCCAGGAACTTCCTGTGACTCAGAATGCCTGGCGGAGCCTTTAAACAGGGACTTCCATTCTTTGTGAAAACCCCTGTTCAAAGGCTCCGGGAGTTCTGAGTCACAGGGAAGCTGCCTAGGCAGCCCCAACAGCAGGGGCAATTCCCCCCATCGCCCCTTAGCAACACCACTGTACATGAGCTAATAAGAACATAAGAACATAAGAACAGCCCCACTGGATCAGGCCATAGGCCCATCTAGTCCAGCTTCCTGTATCTCACAGCGGCCCACCAAATGCCCCGGGGAGCACACCAGATCACAAGAGACCTGCAAGGCTTCCTGGGAATTGTAGTTAAGAACATAAGAACAGCCCCACTGGATCAGGCCATAGGCCCATCTAGTCCAGCTTCCTGTATCTCACAGTGGCCCACCAAATGCCCCAGGGAGCACACCAGATAACAAGAGACCTCATCCTGGTGCTCTCCCCTACATCTGGCATTCTGACTTAACCCATTCCTAAAATCAGGAGGTTCCGCATACTCATCATGGCTTGTACCCCATAATGGATTTTTCCTCCAGAAACTCGTCCAATTCCCTTTTAAAGGCATCTAGGCTAGACGCCAGCACCACATCCTGTGGCAAGGAGTTCCACAGACCGACCACGCGCTGAGTAAAGAAATATTTTCTTTTGTCTGTCCTAACCCGCCCAACACTCAATTTTAGTGGATGTCCCCTGGTTCTGGTATTATGTGAGAGTGTAAAGAGCATCTCCCTATCCACTCTGTCCATCCCCTGCATAATTTTGTATGTCTCAATCATGTCCCCCCTCAAGCGTCTCTTTTCTAGGCTGAAGAGGCCCAAACGCCGTAGCCTTTCCTCATAAGGAAGGTGCCCCAGCCCCGTAATCATCTTAGTCGCTCTCTTTTGCACCTTTTCCATTTCCACTATGTCTTTTTTGAGATGCGGCGACCAGAACTGGACACAATACTCCAGGTGTGGCCTTACCATAGATTTGTACAACGGCATTATAATACTAGCCGTTTTGCTCTCAATACCCTTCCTAATGATCCCAAGCATAGAATTGGCCTTCTTCACTGCCGCCGCACATTGGGTCGACACTTTCATCGACCTGTCCACCACCACCCCAAGATCTCTCTCCTGATCTGTCACAGGCAGCTCAGAGCCCATCAGCCTATATGTGAAGTTTTGATTTTTTGCCCCAATGTGCATGACTTTACACTTACTGACATTGAAGCGCATCTGCCATTTTGCTGCCCATTCTGCCAGTCTGGAGAGATCCTTCTGGAGCTCCTCACAATCACTTCTGGTCTTTACCACTCGGAAAAGTTTGGTGTCGTCTGCAAACTTAGCCACTTCACTGCTCAACCCTGTCTCCAGGTCATTTATGAAGAGGTTGAAAAGCACTGGTCCCAGGACAGATCCTTGGGGCACACCGCTTTTCACCTCTCTCCATTGTGAAAATTGCCCATTGACACCCACTCTCTGCTTCCTGGCCTCCAACCAGTTCTCAATCCACGAGAGGACCTGTCCTCTAATTCCCTGACTGTGGAGTTTTTTCAGTAGCCTTTGGTGAGGGACCGTGTCAAACGACTTCTGAAAGTCCAGATATATAATGTCCACGGGTTCTCCCGCATCCACATGCCTGTTGACCTTTTCAAAGAATTCTATAAGGTTCGTGAGGCAAGACTTACCCTTACAGAAGCCATGCTGACTCTCCCTCAGCAAGGCCTGTTCGTCTATGTGTTTTGAGATCCTATCTTTGATGAGGCATTCCACCATCTTACCCGGTATGGATGTTAGGCTGACCGGCCTATAGTTTCCCGGGTCCCCCCTCTTTCCCTTTTTAAAAATAGGCGTGACATTTGCTATCCTCCAATTTTCTGGCACCATGGCCGTTTTGAGGGACAAGTTGCATACCTTAGTCAAGAGATCTGCAACTTCATTCTTCAATTCCTTAATAACCCTTGGGTGTATGCCATCAGGGCCCGGTGACTTATTGATCTTTAATTTATCAATGAGGTCTGAAACATCTTCTCTTTTAACCTCTATCTGACTTAACTCCTCGGTCAGGAGGGGCCGTTTGGGCAGCGGTATCTGCCCGAGGTCTTCTGCCGTGAAGACAGATGCAAAGAACTCATTTAATTTCTCTGCCATCTCTAAGTCTCCTTTTATCTCCCCTTTCCCTCCCTCACCATCCAGAGGGCCAACCGCTTCTCTGGCGGGTTTCCTGCTTCTAACATATTTGAAGAAGCTTTTATTGTTCCCCTTAATGTTGCTGGCCATGCGTTCCTCATAGTCTCGCTTGGCCTCCCATATCACCTTCTTACATTTCTTTTGCCACAGTTTATGTTCCTTTTTATTCTCCTCATTAGGGCAAGACTTCCATTTACGGAAGGAAGCTTCCTTGCCCTTCACAGCCTCTCTAACTTGGCTGGTTAGCCATGCGGGCACCCTCCTGGATTTAGTGGAACCCTTCTTTCTTTGCGGTATACACCTCTGCTGGGCCTCTATTACTGTTGTTTTAAGCAGCCTCCATGCACTCTGGAGAGTTTGGACTCTTTTTACCCTCCCTTTCAACCTCCTTCTAACCAGCCTCCTCATTTGAGGGAAGTCCGCCCGTCGGAAGTCAAGGGTTTTTGTTAGAGATTTGCCTGGTATTCTTCCCCCAACGTGCACGTCAAAACGGATCGCAGCATGATCACTGTTCCCCAATGGCTCAGTAACGTTTACATCTCTAACCAGGTCCTGCGTACCGCACAAAATTAAATCCAGAGTCACCTGTCCTCTGGTGGGCTCCGTGACTAGCTGATCTAAGCCACAGTCATTTAGCACGTCAAGAAATCCGGTTTCCTTATCGTGACCAGAACACAAATTGACCCAGTCAATATGAGGATAATTGAAGTCCCCCATGATTACAACCCTGTCCCTCTTTGTCACCTCCCTGATCTGTTTCCTCATTTCAAGGTCCCCATAGATAGCTGTTCTACATGGTGGATTCTACGGGGCAAAAACTTTTAACAGAATTGGAGGCCATTTCCAATGGCATTTGTGCCACTTAGGGTTGGGACGTAAGCAACTGTGCCTTGGAGCAGCTAGTCATGGAGCCCACTGGAGGACAGGTGACTCTGGATTTCATGTTGTGTGGGGCTCAGAACCCGGTGAGGGATGTGATTATGGAGCTGCTGGGGAAAAACACGAGGTTCTGAAACCCACTTTTAGATGTTTTTGCCCCATAGAATCCTATGAGAATCTTTGATAGGGTGACCCTATCAGTCAGAAACTCCTGACGTGCTCAGCCTTTGTCCCACCACCCTGCTGAGGGTGCAGCAACTGGTTGGGTTGCCATTAGATTATTCCTAAGATTGAGCTTCATCTTGAAGAGGGTGAGGATGGTTGGAGTTATGGAGCCTTTCTTTGTCCTTCAACAGGTGTTTTCCACCACTCAGGAGAATGAGTGAGGTCACTGAATCTGCTGTCTCAGAAGGGTTTAGAGCTGGAAAGGCTCAGGCCACTTTGAAGGTGTGGAAACAACATCAACATTTAAGCAGCAAAGAAGCTCTGTCCAAATCTGGAGTGTGGAATTCCAGAAATCAATGAGGGAGTAGCCAGGGGAGTTATTGCATGGAAGGTCACAGAATGTGGCCTGCCTGGCCAGAGGTGCTCAGCACCTGGTACATGTGTTTAGACACCAGCCTCCTGCAGGATTTGGATTAAAGAGAAATAAACAACTGACTGAGTAACGGAATGAAGTAGAGAGCAGGAGGCCATGTCTTTGCTCTTGAAATAGTGCCATTGGAGTGCCCTGCACCAAGCCAGGGACTAGTGTAAGCCTATGTCAAACACAGGCAAATTGCCTTCGGCTCTCCCTGGAATTAACAGCTTGGGGAATCACCTTGTACTGAAGGGGATGGGAGAAATCACAGGTATTTACACACTGCATGCTTCTTGTGATGTGCGGGAAGATTAATCTGTCAGTTGAAATAACACGTTGTCTGGAGGAACGGATGAGGAACAGCTGCCCCCGTTGCAAAGAGATCCTTTTTGCTATATTATCACAAGCAAAGGGTTTGTGGGGGAGGCATAAAAAACAGGCCAGTGGGTGATGCCAGGTGCTGCAAATCAAAGGCTGAGTGATGCCGGTGCGGGCATTAATAAGTTCTGCTGGCTTAACTTTATGGCCCTGAGGGTTGAAATTCAGCTCTGGGGAGTCCTGGGGGGCTCCCAGTATGGAATTCACTCTCCCAAGACATTCGCCCTCAGTTTGCCCTCCAAAATGTAATGGGGTTTTGAGAATCCATGGAAGAGGAGAAGTCTGTCAATGAATAGTGTTAGCCATGATAATTCCCCAGTCATAAAATGCAACCTCTCAGTTTCTGGAGAATAGTTTATTTTATTTTTTTTAATTTTAAAACATTTATACGCCACCCTTTTCTTTGAAAATAAAGAACCAAGATGACTGGATCAAGAAACTAAAGGAATGAAGTACAACAGCAAAACCAACATAACATTCAAGGACGACGCAGCAAGCCACACAAGCAACGGAAACAGGGTTTTGAAGGGGGAAGGCAGCCCCCAAAAGATGGCTCTTCGTTCCCCACTGGGTTCTGTTCTTCATTCAGCAGGGAGACGGTTCCATGGCTGTGGTGCTGCTGCAGAGAAGGCTCTTCCTCTTGTTGCTGCCAGCTGAGCCTTAAAGCAGACAGCACCAGGTGGGCCTCCAGGGTGGAAGAAGGTGGACCTTGAAGCACTTCAGCCCTGAGCCACAAAGTCAAAACCAGCACTTTGAATCGTGCTTGGAAACGAATTGGCAGCCAGTGTGGGTGGAGGAGAAGTGGTCCAATAGAGTCCAGCAGCCTCACTCCTATCACCACATCTGCTACCACATACTATTTGCAGTTTCCAAACAGCCTTCAAAGGCAGCCCCACATAAATGCATTACAGTAGTCCAGCCTCAGTATTGTTACGCAGGACCAAAGAGACTACTGACACCAACGAAAGGTTTAAGGCCTTTATTGTTCGGAATGGAACCTTAACCAAATGAAAACACAACCTAGTTCCAAATTCCCTGAGGAACTGAGGCAGGCAGGAGGCAGCAGGACTTGAGGCAAAGGGGCTGGGTGATTGCTCCCTGGTTCTCTGTGTGGCTCTTCCAGGGACTCCTTGCTGCAACTTTCTCCTCAGCTCAGGTTTCAGCTCTCAGCAGCAGGGTCTCTCCCAGCTCAGTCTTGAAGCTTCTCTCAGCAAGGCTTCCCTGGTGGTCTAATTCAAGCCCAGTCTTGTGCAGCCCCTTTTACAGGCCTCTGCACGCAGCAGCCTCTATCTTCCCTCTACGGGGACTGCAGCCTCCTCTCCTGCAGCAGTTTTCCCTCAGGTCCTCCTCAGTCAAACTCAACTTTTTTACACATAACAGTATCACCACTGCAAGAACCACTGCAGTCAGGTCTGAACGGTTTACATAAGAACAGCCCCACTGGATCAGGCCAATGGCCCATCTAGTCCAGCTTCCTGTATCTCACAGCGGCCCACCAAATGCCCCAGGGAGCACACCAAGTAACAAGAGACCTGCAAGGCTTCCTGGGAATTGTAGTTAAGAACATAAGAACAGCCCCACTGGATCAGGCCATAGGCCCATCTAGTCCAGCTTCCTGTATCTCACAGCAGCCCACCAAATGCCCCAGGGAGCACACCAGATAACAAGAGACCTGCAAGGCCTCCTGGGAATTGTAGTTAAGAACATAAGAACAGCCCCGCTGGAGCAGGCCATAGGCCCATCTAGTCCAGCTTCCTGTATCTCACAGCGGCCCACCAAATGCCCCAGGGAACACACCAGATAACAAGAGACCTGCAAGGCTTCCTGGGAATTGTAGTTAAGAACATAAGAACAGCCCCGCTGGATCAGGCCATAGGCCCATCTAGTCCAGCTTCCTGTATCTCACAGCGGCCCACCAAATGCCCCAGGGAGCACACCAGGTAACAAGAGACCTGCAAGGCTTCCTGGGAATTGTAGTTAAGAACATAAGAACAGTCCTGCTGGATCAGGCCACAGGCCCATCTAGTTCAGCTTCCTGTATCTCACAGCGGCCCACCAAATGCCCCAGGGAGCACACCAGATAACAAGAGACCTGCAAGGCTTCCTGGGAATTGTAGTTAAGAACATAAGAACAGCCCCACTGGATCAGGCCATAGGCCCATCTAGTCCAGCTTCCTGTATCTCACAGCGGCCCACCAAATGCCCCAGGGAGCACACCAGATAACAAGAGACCTGCAAGGCTTCCTGGGAATTGTAGTTAAGAACATAAGAACAGCCCCACTGGATCAGGCCGTAGGCCCATCTTCCTGTATCACACAGCGGCCCACCAAATGCCCCAGGGAGCACACCAGATAACAAGAGACCTCATCCTGGTGCCCTTCCTTGCATCTGGCATTCTGACATAACCCATTTCTAAAATCAGGAGGTTGCGCATACACATCATGGCTTGTAACCCGTAATAGATTTTTCCTCCAGAAATTGGTCCAATCCCCTTTTAAAGGCATCCAGGCCAGATGGATCCTGTGGCAAGGATCCTGTGGCAAGGAGTTCCACAGACCAACCACATGCTGAGTAAAGAAACATAAAGTATTGCATCCAGTTCTGGTCACCACATCTCAAAAAGAACTTAGTGGAAATAGAAATGGTGCAAAAGAGAGCGACCAAAATGATTACTGGGCTGGGGCACCTTGCCTACGAGGAAAGACAACAGCATTTCGGTCTTTTCAGTCTAGAAAAAAGGTGCCTGAGGGGGGATATCACTGAAACAAAATTATGCAGAGGATGCATAGAGTGGACAGAGAAAGGCTCTTTTCCCTCTCACACAACACCAGAACCAGGGGACATCCACTAAAATTGAGTGTTGGGAGAGTTAGGCCAGACAAAAGAAAATATATCTTTACCTAGTTTGTAATTAACATAAGAACATAAGAACATAAGAACAGCCCCACTGGATCAGGCCATAGGCCCATCTAGTCCAGCTTCCTGTATCTCACAGCGGCCCACCAAATGCCCCAGGGAGCACACCAGATAACAAGAGACCTCATCCTGGTGCTCTCCCCTACATCTGGCATTCTGACTTAACCCATTCCTAAAATCAGGAGGTTGCGCATACACATCATGGCTTGTACCCCATAATGGATTTTTCCTCCAGAAACTCGTCCAATCCCCTTTTAAAGGCGTCTAGGCTAGACACCAGCACCACATCCTGTGGCAAGGAGTTCCACAGACTGACCACGCGCTGAGTAAAGAAATATTTTCTTTTGTCTGTCCTAACCCGCCCAACACTCAATTTTAGTGGATGGCCCCTGGTTCTGGTATTATGTGAGAGTTTAAAGAGCATCTCCCTATCCACTCTGTCCATCCCCTGCATAATTTTGTATGTCTCAATCATGTCCCCCCTCAAGCGTCTCTTTTCTAGGCTGAAGAGGCCCAAACGCCGTAGCCTTTCCTCATAAGAAAGGTGCCCCAGCCCCGTAATCATCTTAGTTGCTCTCTTTTGCACCTTTTCCATTTCCACTATGTCTTTTTTGAGATGCGGCGACCAGAACTGGACACAATACTCCAGGTGTGGCCTTACCATAGATTTGTACAACGGCATTATAATACTAACCGTTTTGTTCTCAATACCCTTCCTAATGATCCCAAGCATAGAATTGGCCTTCTTCACTGCTGCCGCACATTGGGTCGACACTTTCATCGACCTGTCCACCACCACCCCAAGATCTCTCTCCTGATCTGTCACAGACAGCTCAGAACCCATCAGCCTATATCTAAAGTTTTGATTTTTTGCCCCAATGTGCATGACTTTACACTTACTGACATTGAAGCGCATCTGCCATTTTGCTGCCCATTCTGCCAGTCTGGAGAGATCCTTCTGGAGCTCCTCACAATCACTTCTGGTCTTTACCACTCGGAAAAGTTTGGTGTCGTCTGCAAACTTAGCCACTTCACTGCTCAACCCTGTCTCCAGGTCATTTATGAAGAGGTTGAAAAGCACCGGTCACAGGACAGATCCTTGGGGCACACCGCTTTTCACCTCTCTCCATTGTGAAAATTGCCCATTGACACCCACTCTCTGCTTCCTGGCCTCCAACCAGTTCTCAATCCAGGAGAGGACCTGTCCTCTAATTCCCTGAATGTGGAGTTTTTTCAGTAGCCTTTGGTGAGGGACCGTGTCAAACGCCTTCTGAAAGTCCAGATATATAATGTCCACGGGTTCTCCCGCATCCACATGCCTGTTGACCTTTTCAAAGAATTCTATAAGGTTCGTGAGGCAAGACTTACCCTTACAGAAGCCATGCTGACTCTCCCTCAGCAAGGCCTGTTCGTCTATGTGTTTTGAGATCCTATCTTTGATGAGGCATTCCACCATCTTACCCGGTATAGATGTTAGGCTGACCGGCCTATAGTTTCCCGGGTCCCCCCTCTTTCCCTTTTTAAAAATAGGCGTGACATTTGCTATCCTCCAATCTTCTGGCACCGTGGCCGTTTTGAGGGACAAGTTGCATACCTTAGTCAAGAGATCTGCAACTTCATTCTTCAATTCCTTAATAACCCTTGGGTGTATGCCATCAGGGCCCGGTGACTTATTGATCTTTAATTTATCAATTAGGTCTGAAACATCTTCTCTTTTAACCTCTATCTGACTTAACTCCTCGGTTAGGAGGGGCCGTTCGGGCAGCGGTATCTGCCCGAGGTCTTCTGCCGTGAAGACAGATGCAAAGAACTCATTTAATTTCTCTGCCATCTCTAAGTCTCCTTTTATCTCCCCTTTCCCTCCCTCACCATCCAGAGGGCCAACCGCTTCTCTGGCGGGTTTCCTGCTTCTAACATATTTGAAGAAGCTTTTATTATTCCCCTTAATGTTGCTGGCCATGCGTTCCTCATAGTCTCGCTTGGCCTCCCCTTAATTAATCTGTGGAACTCCTTGCCACAGGAAGTAGTGATGGAATCTTGCCTAGATGCCTTTAAGAGGGAATTGGACACATTTCTGGATGAAAAGTTCATCACGGGTTACAAGCCATGGTAGGCAAGCTCCTTGTTTTAGAGGTAGGTTGCCTCTGATTGCCAGATGCAGGGGAGGGCACCAGGATGCAGGTTGTGTCTGTTGTCTGGTCTGGTGTGCTCCCTGGGGCATTGGTGGGCCACTGTGAGATACAGGAAGCTGGACTAGATGGGCCTATGGCCTGATCCAGTGGGGCTGTTCTTATGTTCTTAACTACAATTCCCAGGAAGCCTTGCAGGTCTCTTGTTGTCTGGTGTGCTCCCTGGGGCATTGGTGGGCCACTGTGAGATACAGGAAGCTGGACTAGATGGGCCTATGTCCTGATCCAGCGGGGCTGTTCTTATGACACAGAAGGGCTTCTGCACAAAAGGGAGCAATTCTTTCTCTTTTCCTCTTAGGCAGAGGTGCTGAGAAACCAAAGGCATCCATTTCCATCAGAATTTCCCCAGAAGGGAAATCCACATTCACATCTTCCGAACACGTTTGCTTGACCTGAACCAGTGGCCCTCAGCTCTGAAGTCATAGTACGTCCCCTAGTAATTTGTGATGACTGTTTGGAAATCCTTAAGACAGCAGGAGTGAGCAGCAAGTCAGAGGCAGTTATATTAGCTCACTTTTGCATGTGTAAATATGCTCAGAATGGTTCCCACGCTACCTGGGAACAGGGTCAGGATCCAACATAACTGGATTCAGCCTCCGTGGGCCATGTACCAGCCCAGCTGACTCCTTAGGAGGCACAAACATGCTTTATGGCACATTTGGCCTCCTAGGCCAGCACAAGGAATTTGTGCTGGTGGTGAGCACAGTTAAGGTTTGCGCCCTTAGTTGTACAGTGAAGAGCAGTCCTAAGTGATAGAAAGATCCTGGGATTCTTGGCACTGACGCAATGCTAAACAGTCACAGACCCTTTAAAAAGCATTTTGGTGGTTTTATTGACATAGTTACAAGCCAATTCAGTTCAGTTTGGATACAGATTTGCACTCCTCATTTTGCTTCTCAGAGCACCACACCCAGAACTTCACATTAAACAACCTGAGATGAACAAGACAACCATGTGACACACTTCCACCTCCTTATTTGGCATATATTGACACTGCATGGTTCTAGCTTTAACTAGGGGGTCTGTTTGCTCTGAAATCAAATGTTCTTGGCCCACAACTCTGGTTACACAAGTTCTTAGAATTCTCCTTTCTGGGAAAACTATGATCTACACGTTCTCTTTGCTCAGGTCATTTGCACATTAAATAACCTGATCTCTTATCTTTTTACGGGAAACACCAGTCTTTTTCTTGGCTCCTATTTCAGCTGTTTTTCTCCTAACAAGAGAAAATAGGTTAACCTTTTAAAATCTCTATCATAAGAAGTCAGATAACAGAGCTGCTCCCATGGTCTTCACATACCTTAATTAATTGCAACACCTCTGAGGAGTCAGTGGAATCTTGAGGCAGGGGACAAACGTGTTTTTAACCCTAATATTCAGCACGGCAAAGGGCATGAGGTGGGTCTCCACTCCTTTGAAGAGCATCACATGATTCAGCTGGGCTGCTGAGTTGGGCCAAGTCAGGTCCACCAAGGCTGCCATTCTGTTTTCATCAGTGACCAACCATGTGCAGCTGGGAAACTCAGCCAGGCAGGTCACATCACACCTGAGTGGCTGGTGATAGACTTCTGGTCCTCCTCTGTGCTTTTGTCCAACCTTCTGGAAGCTGCCTAAGCTGATGCACCCCTTGTGGCGGTGGTAAGTGCCACCATAAGCGATTCATGAGCTGCACAGGCAAAGGCCGTCCTTTGGCTGCCCTGAATTTCCTGCCCATCAGCCTCACTGGCTGCATCCTGAATTCTTATGGGGGGACGGGACTTCCCTCTGACCTCTTTTCTCCACACCAGGAATTCTTGGACAATCTTCTATTATGCCCCTCTTCAGCCCTCTGTCTTTCTAGCCCCAGGAGCACCCAGCGCTGTAAGTGGAATCTAGAGTTGCAAGCAGCCCATTTAGTCTTTTGTCCTGGTTACTGTTTGGCTTGCCTGTCACCGAGCTTGCAGGCCAGGATGTGCCAGAACAGAGGGGTGGCAAAAGGGGGATGTGCAAGACCACTGAGGGCTTTGAGGGAAAGTCAAGTGCTGCTTGTGCTGGAGCTGAGAGTGGGCAGGAGCCAGAGGAGGGATAGAAGATGGCAACCTCATGGAGCAACCAAGAAGGAGAATTATTATAGCAACAGAGGTGAGGGGACCCACAGGGGACAGCGCAGAACTGGCAAGGAGAAGGTTGCAAATGGGCAGAGAGCTCAAGCGGAGGGCAGAGCAGGAGGGCCAACAGAAGCAGTCTCAGCAGATCCATGGTGATCTCCTGCTCAGGAGCTCCGCCTGTCAGCACTGCTGCCTCCTCCTTGCCTGCCTGGCTACATAAGAACATAAGAACAGCCCCACTGGATCAGGCCATAGGCCCATCTAGTCCAGCTTCCTGTATCTCACAGCGGCCCATCAAATGCCCCAGGGAGCACACCAGATAACGAGACCTGCAAGGCCTCCTGGGAATTGTAGTTAAGAACAGCCCCACTAGAGCAGGCCATAGGCCCATCTAGTCCAGCTTCCTGTATCTCACAGCGGTCCACCAAATGCCCCAGGGAGCACACCTGATAACAAGAGACCTCATCCTGGTGCCCTCCCTTGCATCTGGCATTCTGATGTAGCCAATTTCTAAAATCCGGAAGTTGCACATATGCATCATGGCTTGTAACCCATAATGGATTTTTCCTCCAGAAACTAGTCCAATCCCCTTTTAAAGGCGTCTAGGGTAGATGCCATCACCACATCCTGTGGCAAGGAGTTCCACAGACCGACCACGTGCTGAGTAAAGAAATATTTTCTTTTGTCTGTCCTAACCCTCCCAACACTCAATTTTAGTGGATGTCCCCTGGTTCTGGTGTTGTGTGAGAGAGCAAAGAGCATCTCTCTCTCTGTCCATCCCCTGCATAATTTTGTATGTCTCAATCATGTGCCCCCCCCTCAGGCGCCTCTTTTCTAGGGTGGAGAGTGAGGGCGAGTAGGCAGGGGCAGGAGACCTGAGAAGCCTTTGCCTCCTTCTCACCTGCTTGGCCACTTTGCTGGGAAAGCGAGGCCAAGAGGGTGGGGCTGAGTGATCCCATTCTGAAGACCCATCAGGAGAGAACAATCAGGGAGGGGCGGCCTGCTGCTGCATCCTGCAGCTTTGATGCCCTGACTGTTTGCAGAGTTGGTGCTGGAGGAAGGAAAGGGTTGCAAGCAAGGAGGGGATCAGAGGCCCAGTGGAGCAGTTCAGTGTGTGGGCAGCAGGCAGATGGAGGAGTTCCTGCTCGGTTTGCCATTCCTGCCCCCCCACCTGCTGCTCAGCCTCCTGACTGGGCCAGTCCTTGGAGGGACTCTCTGGATTGGCCTCCAGTTTCCAAACCAATGCTGGTTCTGCTGGCACCAGAAGTTCACTGAGTGGAAAGACGGAACTCCAGAGGAAGCGAATGGCGGCAGTTGCTCATTTGCAAGCCCTGCTGCAGAGAGATGAAAGGTCTGCCATGTGTGGTGCTTGCCTGGCCTCGGGCAGCAGAGTCCAGTAGATGATAAAGAATTCATCGGAGAACAAAAGACCTGCCAGTGCAGTTATGTTCAAAGGCATTTTGTATGAAAAATAAGATTTGGGGTTGAGCGAAAAAAGCAAGGAAGCAGCCAAAGGCCATCAGGTTGCACAACAAGCACTCTGTCTTGCCGAGGACATGTGCTGCGGAAGTGCAGGCTGAAAATAACCCTTTTCCGCAGAACTCTGAAAATGCGTTGGCAGCAGGTAGGCAGAAGGACAGTGTGGGAAGGAGAGCCTGCGCAGCCAGGGAGCGTGTGGGCAGGAAGACCAAAGACCCCTCTCTCCAACACAGAAGAGGCAGGTGGGGGTGGGGCAAGGTCACAAGTGCCTATGGTTGGCAACCTTCAGTCTCGAAAGAGTGAGAAGCAAAAGGTCCTGTCTGGAAGTCCGAATAATCTAGGGTGGGGTGGGGTGAAGACAGGACAGCTCCTTCCAGAGAGCAGAAGAACTGTCATGGATTCCCTTCACCAGGGTGGGCGAGCCTGAAGAAGCATCAATATTCAGGAGGACGGGCAGGAGCGCCTGTCTGAAAAATGCAACATGCACTTACTCAGTTGTGACATTTCAGAATCGCTGCTGCAAAAAGGCTCAAAGCCATTTTCAAAACACATAATCAAGGTACAGGAAGGCCAATAATAATACAGCCTCAGCATCTGGATGGCGCTTTGGGGCCTTTACGCATCTTCTACGTGTGATCCAATTAACCCAGGCCGCAACATGGGGAAGAGCCTGGAGAGATGGAATACCGGACCAAGGCGGATCCCCCTCAGCCAGCACCCTGTTTCCTAGCCAGCCAGGAGCTTCTGGGAATCATGCTTGGAGGCACCAGCCCTCCCTGGAGGTTGGTCCCCAGCGACCAGCACTTTGAGGGAAATGGACTCTGTGCCCAGATCTCCTCTCTGGCTCTCACAGCTCCTACCCATGAATTGACCTCCCCCTTGATGGATTTCCCCCTCCCGCACAAAGCCACTCAAGCCAGCACCCACTGCACTGTCTCCAGGAGGCAGCAGTGCCGTTCTGCTCACACTGGGTGACGCAACCTCTAGTGAGGCATCTGGGCAAGTACGCTCTCTAACACCCCATCACATTTTTTCTTAAACAACAGCTCTTTACAAAAGATCTAATTCTAATATAAAATGTTCTAAATATCAGCAAGTAACACATTATAGCGTTCCTCCCCCCAAACTCTTTGACACATCTTTACTCACTCACTCTCTCTCTCTCTCTGCTCTTTTCCCATGAGGTTACTGAACAGGGTGGAGACCAGGGCAGAGAAGGGGGCAGGACAAGGCTGGGAAGGGGGTGGTAGCAGCTGCAGCAGTGCTGCTTGCTGAAGTCCTATCCCACTTCTGTCCTCCATCTACCTTCCTGGGTCCACTTGGACCAGCAGAAATCTGAGTAGACCCAACAGGGAAGGGAGAGGGAAACAAAGGTGAAGGTGCAACAAGCATATTTTTATTGTGGAGAATTTTACAAATGCCAGAAGGAGGATTCAAAATAACTTACAATCCGACGGACAGACAGAGAGACAGACAGAAGCAGGAGGACGTGACGGGGCTCTAAGCATGTGGCTGGTTTTTCTGCACACAAAGCAAGGAAAGATAGAGAGGCGTTTGTGGGCTGAAGTCAGGGCTGCAGCAGGACCAAGGACACAACAGTCCTTTCTCTCCGGATTTGTGGGTGATGCCTTGCAGGGGTGACATGACAGGGTCAGGGTGCTGGAACCGAGCAGTCCCTGGAGGGGAACGCTGGACGGAGAAGGAGGCAAAGAGGCTTGGAAGCAAAGCCAGAGCCTGGGGAGCTGTCACAGCTGACTCCGGGAGCTGGACGAGGGGGCCAGAGCTGCTTCCCCAAGCAAAGGGGCATGCATGCTGCAAGGCGGCCCACAGCAGACAATTGTCCAACCCACACTGGCCCAGCAGCTTTTGGCTGCACTCACAAGTGAGGGAAAGGTGCAAAAAGAGAAGGCGGGGGGGAGGGTGTTGGTCTCACCTGCTGACAGGGCCCAAAGGCACTTCTGCAAATCGTGCTCCTCTTCCATTTTGCAGGGAGAGAACAACAGTCCCTCTTCAGCCCAGCGCAGTCTCTTTTCCAGTGTTTGTTGGTGGGGTTCTGTTTCTTCAGTTGTGATCCCTTCTGGGGAGAGGGAGCCATTTAGTTACTTGGTTTTCTTTGTAATCCACTTTGTGATTTTTTTATATATTCTTAATAACAGTGGTAGCAGCAGCAGCAGCAGCAGCAGCAGTCCTCAGTGCTGCTTGGCACAGTGGTCCGTGGGCAGCAACTGGAACGGGTGGGGGGCTTAACAAATGAAAGCTGAACCAGCAGCAGCAACACAGACAGGTGAGCAAGGAACGGAAGACAGGCAGGTCTGGGGATCCAGCGCTGGGCACATTCTCTTCCTGTGGACTTTGCGGGGTGAGCCCATCAAGGCACCCCCTTTTGTGCCTTGATGACTCTCAGTTGCTCCTTCCTGGTCCTATGCGGGGACAGCTATTGTTCAGCACATTAGCAAGGGTGCAGTAAAGAACTTCTGACAGGCCCTGGAGGCCGGCTGCTCCATCAGGATGGCTCCTTGATTGAGTATGGGCATGGAGCAGGTGAAGGCCGCCAGGGCTGGGGTCCTTCACTTGTGACACTAACAACATTGTTGGTTCCAAAGGAGGATAGTCCCAGGAGGTGCTGGCTTTTGTTCACAGGTTCAAGTGTGCTGTGCAAGCTGGGTGCAGCTGCTCCTGGAATGTCCCCAGAAACAAAAGTCAGGCAAAAAAGCCAGGCCGGTCTGAGAGATGGAGAGAGACAGGGGTGTGTGTGTGATTACTAGGACAATTCAAAGCGTGGCCTTCTTCTCAGCCAGCTGATCTTGCCATCAGTCCAGATTTAAGTCCTGGCACTGGATCACTCGGTCTGGTCTGGCACTGGCCTGGGTTTCGCTCTTCTGGTAGGCCTCTAGCACTGTGTACACGTGTATACAAATAGGTCACACTTCACATGTTCAAAAGGAAATAAAAAGTCTTGTCAGGCGACAAGGCTCACTTAGTCAAAGCTGAAGACTGCTCTTGCCAAGCAACCTCTTCTTCTAGGTCAACACTTTGAGGGGTAAGATCCATTTATTTCTTGTTGCAAAGAATCAAGAGCCACTGGGGAGGCTGTGAATGCACCCCTGTCTCCCCACCCTCCCAAGGTCCTGCACAATTTCTGAATGTTCTGGTTTGTGGACCGACCACCCTCCGGCCCAGAGCAGGAGATCCTCATGTTTTCCAAGAACAGCTTGACCAAATCCACCAAGTGGAGCTCCTTGCAGAGTCAAGGTCACTTCCTGACCTGGGGACTTCCTGAGTTACATCTCAGTCCCTTTGCCACCACTCCATACTGCCCCTCCAAGTACTGCAAAAGCCTGCGTAAACTCACCCACCAGTCACTTATCTCCAGTCTTGTGAGTGGATGTTGACGGCAGAGGATCCTGCTGTCTTCAACATTTCCACCTCAGTCGAGATTCCCTTTTGCGAATCTGTGAATTCTGTGAGATGCCAAATTTCCCCTGGAAACTTGAGAGGTGGTGCCTGACACCTGGCAGTTGATTCAGATGTGCAGCTGGACCCTGACCCTCAAATGAACCTCACAAAGACATTGCCAGAATGGCCCAATATGCTTTTCGCAAAGCTGGGAAATAGAAATCAGTGGGTTATGGGGAGTCACAGCCTCTGCCTCATGTCTCCCAGCTGGGAGGGGGGGTAGGAGATGAAACGCCTCCGAAACAGTCCTGAGTGATCTTCCAGCACTGGCTTAACAAGCCCCTTCAGAACAAAGTGGCGCTACCGGCAGGACTTTTACAGTTTACAACTCGGCCCAGCAATAAAGGACCGTCACTGAGGCCATAGATCACCCAAACAGTCCCATAAATCCCAGGGTTGAGGCACCTTGCTCTGCTCCGGCAGGCAACTGCAGAAAGTGACGCTTCTCCATTCCAATCTCAGTGAGTGTCTGAGGGAGGCCAAATCACTCCTGCGGTTGTTCTGGAGAGAAGAATGTGCTCTGGTGGAACAGCTGCAGAGTCTGCTCCATGTCTCGCCCAGAACCAGGGCTCAGGTTGTGCCTGTTGTCTTGTGTGCTCCCTGGGACATTTGATGGGCCACTGTGAGATACAGGAAGCTGGACCAGATGGGTCTTGGGCCTGATCCAGCGAGGCTCTTCTTATGTTCTTATGTTAACCCAGGACCCTGTACCTTGGCAGGCTGCAAGTCAGATGTAAATTCCGTGAGCCCTCTTGGGCATTTACTTGAGCAGGGGAAAGGCAGGGTAGAAACATCTAAAATAAAGAAATATGTACTCCCCAGCCTCAGAAGAGGCCTGTAGGATACAGCCATCAGTCCAGATAATCCAATCCAAATTCTACTCTTTCCAAGAGTAGCGTGGAGGGCAGAAGGGGTGCAGCATTTAACAGTGAGTGACACCCCCTCAGCTCTTGGCTCTGCCTTCTACTGGGGAGCCTGGGATACCTGGTAGCCTCTTTGCTGCCCCTACCCCAGACTACCACACCTGCATGGGGCCCGGCTGAGTTGTCCACGGCCGGCAAACAGCTTTACCAGACTTTTCACTCCCAAGTCAGGGTGTCCTACAGTGCACCTTCTTCTCCTTTCTTCCTGGGTTTCAGCAAACAGAGCTGGTGTCACTGGGTCTGCAAACACCCATCCCTCAAGTTTCAGCAGAGCCAGTTGTCCTGCAGCTGTGAGTGTCGAACGTTCTGTTGTGCTGACGAGATTCAACCGGCTGCATCACTAATTTAGTTAATCAATCTAATTCTGCTCCTTCGTCACACGCAAGGCAAAGGAAACAGTTAACAGGCAGGAGCAGCGATCTCTCTGCAAGCTTCAGGGAAAGCGAAAAGGAAGGAGAGTTGGCATTTCTAGGCCAGGTTGTCATAGAAACAAGGCCTGATCTTTCCATACAACCGTCTGGAGAAGGCGGCAAACGCCGTTGGTTTTGGCTAGGGAGGGATTTGGCTCTGCCGCAGAGCTCTCCAGTGGGGGCCTCCCAGTTCACACTGGAGCTTCAGATCTGAAACTCAGAAGATGTTTCCCCAGCAGAGAAGGCACAAGGTCACTGGGGACAAGCCTGGGCTCCTGTCAGAATACGAGAGCTGTGGGCAGCACCTCCCACGCAAAGCATGCCTGGGTTTTTCCAAAGGTTATTTTTATCATTATCCTGTCTTCCAATTGGAATTTTTCAAAGCAGCCTAGAAAATGATGTGAAACTCTCAGCACATGTCAAAATTAAGACAGAGATGAAATGCCTCCTCCCCTAGCTCCAAAGGTGGGGGCAGGGCATTCCACGCTGGGTTGACTAGTTATAGTTAGCAGTCTGGGGGCTCTCCTAAGAACATAAGAACAGCCCCACTGGATCAGGCCCTAGGCCCATCTAGTCCAGCTTCCTGTATCTCACAGCGGCCCACCAAATGCCCAGGGAGCACACCAGATAACAAGAGACCTGCAAGGCTTCCTGGGAATTGTAGTTAAGAACATAAGAACAGCCCCACTGGATCAGGCCACAGGCCCATCTAGTCCAGCTTCCTGTATCTCACAGCGGCCCACCAAATGCCCCAGGGAGCACACCAGATAACAAGAGACCTGCAAGGCTTCCTGGGAATTGTAGTTAAGAACATAAGAACAGCCCCACTGGATCAGGCCACAGGCCCATCTAGTCCAGCTTCCTGCATCTCACAGCGGCCCACCAAATGCCCCAGGGAGCACACCAGATAACAAGAGACCTGCAAGGCTTCCTGGGAATTGTAGTTAAGAACATAAGAACAGCCCCACTGGATCAGGCCACAGGCCCATCTAGTCCAGCTTCCTGTATCTCACAGCGGCCCACCAAATGCCCCAGGGAGCACACCAGATAACAAGAGACCTGCAAGGCTTCCTGGGAATTGTAGTTAAGAACAGCCCCACTGGATCAGGCCATAGGCCCATCTAGTCCAGCTTCCTGTATCTCACAGCGGCCCACCAAATGCCCCAGGGAGCACACCAGGGAGACCTCATTCTGGTGCCCACCCTTGCCCTCCTCACGAATGCCCAATGACAGCTGGATCAGGGTGAGCTTTTTGCCACCTGTGACCTCAGACCAGGATTTCAGACCTGATCACAGTGATCTAAGGTCTGGTCTCCTCTGGAATAGACTACTGCAACAAACTCTGTGGGTGGCTATCATTGAAAAGAATGGGGAAGCGCCAACTGGTGCACAGTTTGGAAGCCTGTGCCCACGTCCAGTGGTTGACTGGGATGGCATGGAACCTCCACAGCCCAGTCTGCACTGCAGCCACCTGTGGACACACTTTGGAGTGACTGCTTTGACCTTTCAGTCCCTAAACAGTTGGGACCAGGTGCCTGAAGCTCCCGCCTGCCACTTCGGAGGCCCTGCTTTGAGGGCTCACTCAGAAGTTGAGAGGCATCCAGGGGGAGCAGGTGTTTTCAGGGGTGGTGCCAGCTCTTTGACACCCACTTTCCTGGAGGACAGACCAGCAGCCACTGCTTTGAGGCACATAGTCAAGACAGAGGTATTCAGAAACATTGGCATTGTGAGTAGCTCTTAAGCTGCTACTGTTTGGCTGGACATACTTAGATGGTCCTTGTAATTTGTTTGAATGTTTTAGTTGATTGCTTGCTATAACAATTACTCAGTATCATACATTAGCTGTTGTTTCTTTGAGTGCTTTGGAAGGAGGATGGAATATCAGCTTTTTAAATAAAATAAAGTAAAAATTATATCCCATCTTTGCATCTTGCAAAAATGCCTTGCAGTGGCTAACAAAATTAACCTGAAACAGATTTAACAATGAAACAAACAAAAAATCAATGAAAATGTCAAGGTAGATGGAGGGGGCTCTGAGCATCTGCAGGCTGATACAGGGCAATAGTGCCTAGTGGTCAGCATGCTCACTTCCTTCCTAAGTCCAAGGAACCTCAACAGGCATGTTGGGTGGGGGGAAAGGGATAGGAACTTCTCTGTGCTGCTGCCAGCACTTGAGCTCTCAACAGCAGTTGAATTGTACAGTTGGAGGTTTTCAAGCAGTGGCTAGAGAGCCAACCATCAGGGTTGCTGTGGTGGCCTGCGCTGAGCAGGAGGTTGGATTAGATGGCCTCTGAGATCCCTCCCAGATGAATGTTCCATGAAGTCACATCTACTTTCACTAACGTTCTGGACAACATCTGGAGTGCTCGTAGTCTGCCAAAGTTCCATTTAATTTTTTACTTCATTCATGTGTCTTTCTTTACAATAAATAAATGCCTTCAGTTAGATCAGCAACCATATCCTTAAGAGATACAGACAGATAGAAGTAATTAAAAGAGCGGAAGAAAGTACATCCACAGCTTGTTATCTCTCAGTTGTTAAAAGGCAATGATAGAATAAAGTTGATGGAAGCTGCCAGAAAGATAGATTACCCAACCCCGAAAGGGCTCCATCATATTTTTAATTTTCTAATTTCTCAGTAGAACTGATCAGAATAAGACTTTGCATTTAATAGTCTAAATTAGAGCTTAATGTGCACTCCAGAAGCCATTTCCTCCCGTTTTCCTCCATGAATCTGTCTCTATAAAGCACTTTCAGCTATTAATCTGGGAGAGACCATGTTCTCTACTCAAAGGTAAGTCAGTCTAGCCCCCAGCCCATTAACCCACCCAACCAAGTTGCGGCCTGACAAGCATTTGCATTTATTTTCATTTGAAATGCCTGACATACACGTGCACCCAGGTGCATGGTGCTGGGAGCCTCCAGAAGAGCATGATCCAGACCAGGACTGTGATCTAAAGCAGGCCTGAGGGTGAGCAGACTGAGATCCAGATGCCGGGAGAAAGGCCATGCTTTAGATGGCCAGAGCCATCACCCTCCCCCAGCTCAAGCAGCCTGGCTTGGCAGAAGCCTCACCTGCTGCTTGGAAAAGCCAATCGTGTGGGTGTGATCCAGGAGTGATCATGCTGCGCTCCCTGTCGTAGGTCCAGACCATCCAGGTACTTCAGGTGTGCCTGTCTGGAGTGATGCAAAGTGTTAAATGCAGAATAAGAGGCTCTTTCCCAACCTTCTGGTACAGCTGGGTGGTTTTGGAGAGTTGCTGGTGTGGGTTCTCGAGCTGCCTCCCCTTCTTCTTTAGTCAATGATCTTGTAGAGCGCCATACCATAGTCTTTCGAGACTGAAGGTTGCCAATACAAAAGATCTTGTAGAACTCTTCCAACTCTATGAGTCTGTTTTGTACCATATTGTATGTCCCCTACAAGCAAGTAGAGTGGGCTCACCATAGCCACTGGTCCTGTATCCACAGATTCAACCAACTGTGGATCAAAAATGTATTTGGGAAGAAAAAAAACATTCCACATACCCTGCAAAAAATTCCAGGTACCCAGGTAGCTGTACCTCCTGTCATGTCACAGGTCTCTCTCCAGCACTCATGTCTCGTTCACACTCATAGCTGTGATATACATTGTATTGGCAACCTTCAGTCTCGAAAGACTCTGGTATCGCGCTCTGAAAGGTGGTTCTGGCACAGCGTCTAGTGTGGCTGAAAAGGCCAATCCGGGAGTGACAATCCCTTCCACACCGGGAGCAAGTGCAGTCTGTCCCTGGTCTGTCTCCCTGGCTATGGGCCTTCCTTCTTTGCCTCTTAGCCTCAGACTGTTGGCAAAGTGTCTCCTAACGTTCCAGGTGCCCAGCTTTAGGGCAGTAGTTTTCTGTTTTCTGTTGCATGGTGCAGAGTTGTCGATCCGCTTGTCGGTTTTCACCCTAAACCCCACGCACCCCATGAGGTTAACGGACCGTGGCGAGGCAACACCTTACTGGCTGGGGACTGCCCAGCTTAAGGCGGGCGGTAGCTGCCCAATGAGATGCAATGATCTCTCCCACCGTCGGAAGCAGCCCCTGGCGTCATGCTCTACGCCAATCGAGCAAAGACTTATAACCGGTAAACTGCTGCTTCTCGTGTTGTGCCGACGCCGTATGGCGAAGTTGGAGTGTCCTCTCCAGTGCGCGAAGCCTGGGTAAAGAAGGTATGGAGGATAGGCTGTTACCCATGCAGCAAATCCCCCCTCTCCACGTCGCTGGAATGGTCCAATGGAAAGGCAGAAGCCAATACGGTTGGTTCCAGTGGCGTCGCAGGAGTTGCCAGAACATGACTGTGTTCAGCCATGAACTGCCTAAGGGACTCCGGCTCCTGATTTTGCCTCGAGGTTGACTCCTGAAGCCTTTTCCAGAACTGGATGTAGCCACAAGGCAGTGGAGGTTTGAGGTCAGAGTTTCCTTCTCTTAGATGAGCTGCCTTCCTAGGCTGACGAGTCCCATCTACCCGGTGGCTGTTTAGTCGCCTCTTACGACAAGTACAGCCAAACTGAGGGCCTATTAAGAACATAAGAACAGCCCCACTGGATCAGGCCATAGGCCCATCTAGTCCAGCTTCCTGTATCTCACAGCGGCCCACCAAATGCCCCAGGGAGCACACCAGATAACAAGAGACCTCATCCTGGTGCCCTCCCTTGCATCTGGCATTCTGACATAACCCATTTCTAAAATCAGGAGGTTGTGCATACACATCATGGCTTGTACCCCGTAATGGATTTTTCCTCCAGAAACTTGTCCAATCCCCTTTTAAAGGCGTCTACGCTAGATGCCAGTACCACATGCTGTGGCAAGGAGTTCCACAGACCGATCATGTAGTTGGCAACCTTCAGTCTCAAAAGACTATGGTATCGCACTCTGAAAGGTGGTTCTGGCACAGCGTCTAGTGTAGCTGAAAAGGCCAATTCGGGAGTGACAATCCCTTCCACACCGGGAGCAAGTGCAGTCTGTCCCTGGTCTGTCTCCCTGGCTATGGGCCTTCCTTCTTTGCCTCTTAGCCTCAGACTGTTGGCCATGTGTCTCTTCAAACTGGGAAAGGCCATGTTGCAGAGCCTGCCTCCAAGCGGGCCGCTCAGAGGCCAGGGTTTCCCACTTGTTGAGGTCCACTCCTAAGGCCTTCAGATCCCTCTTGCAGATGTCCTTGTATCGCAGCTGTGGTCTACCTGTAGGGCGCTTTCCTTCCACAAGTTCTCCATAGAGGAGATCCTTTGGGATCCGGCCATCATCCATTCTCACGACATGACCGAGCCAACGCAGGCGTCTCTGTTTCAGCAGTGCATACATGCTAGGGATTCCAGCACGTTCCAGGACTGTGTTGTTTGGAACTTTATCCTGCCAGGTGATGCCGAGAATACGTCGGAGGCAGCGCATGTGGAAAGCATTCAGTTTCCTCTCCTGTTGTGAGTGAAGAGTCCATGACTCGCTGCAGTACAGAAGTGTACTCAGGACGCAAGCTCTGTAGACCTGGATCTTGGTATGTTCCGTCAGCTTCTTGTTGGACCAGACTCTCTTTGTGAGTCTGGAAAACGTGGTAGCTGCTTTACCGATGCACTTGTTTAGCTTGGTATTGAGAGAAAGAGTGTCGGAGATCGTTGAGCCAAGGTAAACAAAGTCATGGACAACTTCCAGTTCATGTGCAGAGATTGTAATGCAGGGAGGTGAGTCCACATCCTGAACCATGACCTGTGTTTTCTTCAGGCTGATTGTCAGTCCAAAATCTTGGCAGGCCTTGCTAAAACGATCCATGAGCTGCTGGAGATCTTTGGCAGAGTGGGTAGTGATAGCTGCATCATCGGCAAAGAGGAAGTCACCCAGACATTTCAGCTGGACTTTGGACTTTGCTCTCAGTCTGGAGAGGTTGAAGAGCTTTCCATCTGATCTGGTCCGGAGATAGATGCCTTCTGTTGTAGTTCCAAAGGCCTGCTTCAGCAGGACAGCGAAGAAAATCCCAAACAAGGTTGGTGCAAGAACACAGCCCTGCTTCACGCCGCTTCGGATGTCAAAGGGGTCTGATGTGGAGCCATCAAAGACAACAGTGCCCTTCATGTCCTTGTGGAAGGATCTGATGATGCTGAGGAGCCTGGGTGGACATCCAATCTTGGGGAGAATCTTGAAGAGGCCATCCCTGCTGACCAGGTCGAAAGCCTTCGTGAGATCTATGAAGGCTATAAAGAGTGGCTGTCTTTGTTCCCTGCATTTCTCCTGCAATTGTCTAAGGGAGAATACCATATCAGTGGTGGACCTGTTGGCTCGGAATCTGCACTGTGATTCTGGATAAACACTCTCTGCAAGTACCTGGAGCCTCTTTAGTGCAACTCGGGCAAACAACTTTCCTACAACGCTAAGGAGAGAGATGCCGCGGTAGTTGTTGCAGTCACCCCTGTCGCCTTTGTTCTTGTACAGCGTGATGATGTTTGCATCCCTCATGTCTTGAGGTACTCCACCTTCTCTCCAGCAGAGACAAAAGATTTCATGCAGCTCAGTGACGATGATCTCTTTGCAGCACTTTAGGACTTCAGCAGGGATGCTGTCTTTTCCAGGTGCCTTGCCAAAGGCAAGGGAGTCCAGGGCCATGTGAAGTTCTTCTAGGGTTGGTTCACTGTCAAGCTCCTCCAGCACAGGCAGGCACTCAATGTTGTTCAGCGCTTCTTCAGTGACTATATTTTCTCTGGAATATAGCTCAGAGTAGTGCTGCACCCAGCGTTCCATCTGCTGCGCCCGATCCTGGATGACCTCGCCTGCGGCAGACTTCAGAGGGGCAATTTTCTTCTGTGTTGGACCTAGGGCCTGCTTGATACCATCATACATCCCTTTGATGTTGCCCGTGTCAGCTGCTATCTGTATCTCGGAACAGAGCTGGAGCCAGTAGTCGTTAGCACATCTCCTGGCAGTCTGCTGGACTTTGCTGCGAGCAGCTCGGAGGACCTGCAGGTTGCGCTCACTGGGATAGGCCTTGTATGCTGCTTGAGCTCTCCTCTTTTCCTCAATGACTGGTGTCAACTCCTCAGAGTGGGCTTCAAACCAGTCTGCCGTCTTGTTGGTCTTCTTGCCAAATATGGACAAGGCGTTGTTGTAAATGGCATTCTTGAAATGTTCCCATCTGTTGGATGTGTTTGCATCGACCGGGCCTGGAAGAGATTCCTCAAGCGCTTGTGCAAATTCCTCCACTTTTCTCTGATCCCGGGTCTTGCTGGTATCAATGCGAGGTCTTCCTTCCTTTTTCATGTGATACAGTCGCTTTGTTTGCAGTTTCACTCTGCTGCACACCAGCGAGTGGTCGGTGTCGCAGGCAGCACCCTGATAGCTGCGTGTGATCTTGATGCTGGGAAGGCTGGAGCGTCTGGTGAGGATCAGGTCGAGCTGGTGCCAGTGCTTTGATCTTGGATGTCTCCAAGAGACTCGATGTTGGGGCTTTGTGTTGAAGAACGTGTTGCTGACACAGAGACCGTGATGACAGCAAAACTCTAGCAGGCGTTGGCCATTTTCGTTCATCCTCCCAGTGCCAAACTGACCTAAGCAAGTGGGCCATGAACTGTTATCAGCACCAACTCTAGCATTGAAATCGCCGAGGATGAACAATGGCTCTTTTACAGGGATTTTCTTGACAGTGGTGGCCAGGTCATCATAGAATTTGTCTTTGGCTTCTGCTGGAGACGACAGAGTCGGTGCATAAGCACTGATGAGAGTGATAGGTCCTGCTGATGACTGGAGCTGCAGGGACAAAATTCTTTCACTTCCCACAGTAGGTGGGATGATGGATTTCAGCAGGGTATTTCTGACCGCAAAGCCAACGCCATGTTCCCTGGTTTCGTTTGGTGGTTTTCCCTGCCAGAAAAATGAGAAATTTCTCTCCTTGACAGATCCGGAATCTGGCAGCCTAGTCTCTTGAAGGGCAACGATGTCCATCTGCAGTCTGCTCAGCTCCATGTCGATGACAGCTGTTTTGCGTGCGTCGTCTATTTCTTGCAGGTCATCAGAGAAGCCAGGTGTCATTGTCCTAACGTTCCAGGTGCCCAGCTTTAGGGCAGTAGTTTTCTGTTTTCTGTTGCATGGTGCAGAGTTGTCGATCCGCTTGTCGGTTTTCACCCTAAACCCCACGCACCCCATGAGGTTAACGGACCGTGGCGAGGCAACACCTTACTGGCTGGGGACTGCCCAGCTTAAGGCGGGCGGTAGTTGCCCAATGAGATGCAATGATCTCTCCCACCGTCGGAAGCAGCCCCTGGCGTCATGCTCTACGCCAATCGAGCAAAGACTTATAACCGGTAAACTGCTGCTTCCCGTGTTGTGCCGACGCCGTATGGCGAAGTTGGAGTGTCCTCTCCAGTGCGCGAAGCCTGGGTAAAGAAGGTATGGAGGATAGGCTGTTACCCATGCAGCAAATCCCCCCTCTCCACGTCGCTGGAATGGTCCAATGGAAAGGCAGAGGCCAATACGGTTGGTTCCAGCGGCGTCGCAGGAGTTGCCAGAACATGACTGTGTTCAGCCATGAACTGCCTAAGGGACTCCGGCTCCTGATTTTGCCTCGAGGTTGACTCCTGAAGCCTTTTCCATAACTGGATGTAGCCACAAGGCAGTGGAGGTTTGGGATCAGAGTTTTCCTTCTCTTAGATGTCTCCCTATTCAACTTCCTGATACACACAAACCCCTCTCATGCCCCTCCCCCCTGCATCCCGTTTGTCTCGCCTCTGCTCCCTATTCAATAGGGAGCACAGACTGATCACACGCTGAGTAAAGAAATATTTTCTTTTGTCTGTCCTAACCTGCCCAACACTCAATTTTAGTGGATGTCCCCTGGTTCTGGTGTTATGTGAGAGTGTAAAGAGCATCTCCCTATCCACTCTGTCCATCCCCTGCATAATTTTGTATGTCTCCATCATGTCCCCCCCTCAGGCGTCTCTTTTCTAGGCTGAAGAGGCCCAAACGCCGTAGCCTTTCCTCATAAGGAAGGTGCCCCAGCCCCGTAATCAGCTTAGTCGCTCTCTTTTGCACCTTTTCCATTTCCACTATGTCCTTTTTAAGATGTGGCAACCAGAACTGGACACAATACTCCAGGTGTGGCCTTACCATCGATTTGTACAACGGCATTATAATACTAGCCGTTTTGTTCTCAATACCCTTCCTAATGATCCCAAGCATAGAATTGGCCTTCTTCACTGCCGCCGCACATTGGGTCGACACATTCATCGACCTGTCCACCACCACCCCAAGATCTCTCTCCTGATCTGTCACAGGCAGCTCAGAGCCCATCATTTTATATCTAAAGTTTTGATTTTTTGCCCCAATGTGCATGACTTTACACTTACTGACACTGAAGCGCATCTGCCATTTTGCTGCCCATTCTGCCAGTCTGGAGAGATCCTTCTGGAGCTCCTCACAATCACTTCTGGTCTTCACCACTCGGAAAAGTTTGGTGTCGTCTGCAAACTTAGCCACCTCACTGCTCAACCCTGTCTCCAGGTCATTTATGAAGAGGTTGCGCAGACTTTGTAATGTGCACAATTTCACACCTTGTTATAAGTGCAGCTTCTGTGAACTTGAGCACCTGCATTTTTGAGTATTTCCTGGTATCAGCTAGGGATGCAGAGGGCCTGCTGAACATCCAAGACCAGCCACACCCAGTATCTGGGCTCTCACGTTTCCTAATGAAACCAAACTTCTCAGCACTGTGGACCTGGACAAGCTGTAGGCTTTATCCTCCTTCTCTATTGTGGCAAGAAGTCCCCTCACATTTTCAAGAATATCTTTTCATTGTCCCTTCAGCCGAACACACACACCTGGCCCTGCTGCCCCCTCCCTGAACTCTAAAACATTCTCTGGAAAACATGAAGCCGTGCCACATGCTGGAGATTTGGTCTCTTTTGTGCAATGGAAACCTGGCTGAAGAAACCTCGGCTCCTCAGAATCAGAGTGGCTGTGAAGTTTTCTGGGCCACTGCCTCCGTACCGGAGATGGGCTGGTGAGTTCCACGGGCCTCCCAGGAGTGTCGACGGTCTCCCTGCTTCTGAGCTCTCACCAAGCTCAGGTTTCCTGGCACAAAATGGTGTCTTTCTGTCCCAGGAATCCACCCTAGAGATTGAAACCCCTTTTCCAATTGATCAGGCATGTCAGGACCTGTTCCCAGAGACTGTCTGCAGGCATCGACCCCAACCATGTCGCTTCTGGGCTGTGCTTCTAGCAATGGAGGGGGAGGGGTGGAAAAGGCAGGCACCTCTGTTCTGCTCAGGTAGTTTCAGAGCATTTTGTTTCCACCATGTGGAATTATTTTGCCACAAGGCTGGTCTAAACTACTCCTTTTCTAGCCTAATCTGGGTTTCTCTTTAGCCCTGGACCTATTTTTCCTCCATTACTGGTGAATAATAACAAAAATAAGAAAAAAGGATGAAGAGGAAAAATAGGGGGGAGTGTATGTCACAGAACATAATTACATAGAAGTTACAACAAATGTTAATCCCTACTGCTCCCCCTGCCATCTCCCACCCAGAGGTTGAGCAGTTGAATCATTTCAGAGATGCCTCAGAAGAATCCTGAGAAGTGCACCAATTCCATCTCACCCGGAAGAAGTTCTGCCCTGGAGAATCTGATGTTGACGGAGGTTGACTGGGGAGGGAGCGATCCAATATCAAGGTGTTGGGGATGAGCGGACCTCTTGCAGGTGGCTTTACCAATGCGCTCTCACTTCCCTTAAAGAAAACATGCAAAGAGCTCATTTCTGCCTACAAACGGTGTCTTAAGCCTTTGCTGTTTTGTGTGTTTGCACAGCCAACGTACCAACGGATGGGAGAGAGAGCCAGCCCTCTCCATCACCCCACATCCTTGCCCCACTGCAGGTTCCATGCCCTCTCACTCTTCTGCAGGTAGGGAGGGAGATAGCGGGGGGCAGAAGTGGCCACAGCGGTTGCCCCACTGCTGGCAGGCAAAAGTGAGGCTGGCAGAGGCAGCCTGTGGGTAGGGGACACCCAGCACCACTTGTCCCAGCCTGTCTCACTGAAACACCAGCCTGATCCTGCTCCCCCAAAACTCTAGTGGAATGAGTGAAATGGGGGGTAGTAACCAGAGCCAAAACCCAGTGAGTGAGTTGGAAGGGAATGTGTGCTTAGTCTTTGGAACTCCGTGCTACAGGAACTACTTTCCCCATAGGAACCAATGCAAAAGGTCTGTGTTAGGGGGAAAGTTATTGAACATTCATGCTGACAACTGGTGACTTCTGCTTACCCAACATGGCCTAGCAGGAGGGCTGAGGAGGGAGGTGACTGATACCGATGGCTGAGAAAGCAATGAAGAGAAGGATGCCAGTTAGGAAACAGAGGCACAAATCCTATCCCCTGCCACCAGCACCAATGCAGCTGCTCCCCAAAGGCACTCCTGATCGCCCAATTAGATTGGAGTTTGTTTTGCCAGGACACAAGAGCCCCTCCCCAAGGGGGAGGTGAAGGGGGCGGGGTCTGGCAGCTACAGCGGACCTTTTAAAAGGGGACGAGCCCCAGCCCTCTTCCTCCTTGTGCACGTGGCCACCGTGGGAATACCTGCCCACCCGCCCTAGAGGCCGTCTGAGTTTAACTGGTCGCCATTTGGGGCCTGGTAGGAATTTTTTGCTGCCTGCCAATACTGGCCGAGGGGCAGGCAGTTTTTTCGCCTACCCCAGACTGTTAGGGGCCAGGGGGTTACACCCGCCCTGTTTGCAAGCTGCCATTGGTCACTTTAAGAGGGCAGGTGGTGCGGGTTAGGAGGTGTGAATGGGACTTTGGCATGCACCTTCAGGCAGCATAGGTAGGGCAGAACCCTATTTCAGTCCTCAGGGGCTTGGCGGCACGAGGACGTAGATGGGTCCCTGGCCGGGACCGCGGGGCACACCTCAGAGGCTCAGCGGCTCGAGGTGGCGCAGTCTGCGGTCCGGCTGCCTTCCCCTTAAGGGATAGACATGGATGAGACGCACCGCCCAGCAGCGGGGCGCGACTTGGAGTCGGGTGCATGCCCGCCTGGGGGCAGAGGTTTCTGGTACCGCCCAGAGGTCCCTCCCCGCACCACAGGGGCTTTCGCTGCTTCGGATGCTGCAGGTCTCAGCCTCCTCTTGTTAATGTACAATAAAGTGGCCCTTTCTCCCATATCTGTTGTCTCGAGTGTTCATTGGACAGTGCGGAAACAAATGCTACATTCTATGTGGGAGGGGGGGATCAGACAGACTGCAAGAGGTATGTAAAATTGTTTTGTACATCTCCTGGTAGGCTAGCCAACCTCCAATGGGTCCCCTGGCACACATGCCACTAATTTGAGGGGTGCATGTTTGGGACAAGGAGGTTTAAAATGGAGGGGATCAGATTTGGCATGTGCCATTGCTGCTGAACCCACCCTCTTCCCCCTCCTGGCCCTGCAGTTCTCCCATTCCCCACCCACAGCCTGCCCCTGCTGCTGACTTACAAGTGCCAGGGGCCAATAATGCAAAACACCAAGGCCCTGGCAAGGACCAGGCCCTAATTCTGCACCAATTGCCCTTTCTTCGTGGGCAGCCTCACACACAGCATATCACAGTCACCAAGACAAGACGCCACAAAAGTGTGGACCGCTGTGGTCAGGTCCCAATCGCTTGGGTTTGGTTCCAGCTGGTGCACCAGCCAAAGTTGTGGAAAAGCACCCTGATCCCCACCACAGCTGCCCTCTAATGATCTAGGAGCAGCTGTGGATCCAGGAGGACTCCCAAACGGTGAACCTGATCCTGCAAAGGGGGGAACAGACACAGTGGGAGGAAACTGGCCTGCTGCAGGACCTCTTTGGTTGTGCATCTGATTACCATGAAGGAGTGTAGAGGAGCTCAGCGACACAGCCGCAGAGCTACAGCTGCTGCTGCAGAATCAAGTTTTGGTACGCACAGGACACTTTCCATTCTAGTGTGAGTCTAAATATGATGATGCAAATTTTCTGCATGATTTTCTAGATTTAAAAGATTTTAGAGAGACTTAGGAATGTGTTTGGTTTTCTGTATTACTGTATCTAGCTGCCAATACTACATGGGTGGGTAGACCTGGGCTCCAAACACTATTCCGGCTGTCTCCATCCTCCCCCCACCCTGTTTTGCCCCTCCCTGCCCCCATTCTGCTCACCCATCGCCACCCTCCCCCTTTGCAAAGGGGCCCAAAAGAAATTTTGTATCCCCTGATAAAATTCCTCTCAGAGGCCCTGCTTGAGGTTGAGGAGGAGTCTAGTACTGCAAGCCCCCTCCCTGCCTCTGCTCCAAGGCACAGGGAAGGAAGATGAGGAAGGACAGGGAGACAGTCTGGGGGAGACAAGCCAGGTAGGTGTCTGGCCCTAGAAGCTTCTCCTACTTCCCCAACTGGTTTAGGTCAGCACATATGGCTCTTCTCCCTTCCTATGTTATCTGCATAATGACCCTGCTCAGGGAGAGAGAGAGAGAGAGAGAGAGAGAGAACACCAGATCACCCAGCAACCTCTGTGGCCTTTGTGACTGAGCAGGAATTTGAACCCAGCTCTCCAAAGACTTCATCTGAGCCTAGTCTAACCACTACACATGCTGCCTGTTGTGATTTATGCTGACATTGTCTACAGTGAGAAAGGATCAGTGTGATGGGTAGGTTTCATCAACTGCAAGATCTTTGGAGCACTTTTGCAGTGTTGTGAGACATGTGAGAAACTAAATAAGAAATGTTAAATTAAGAACATAAGAACAGCCCCACTGGATCAGGCCATAGGCCCATCTAGTCCAGCTTCCTGTATCTCACAGCGGCCCAACAAATGCCCCGAGGAGCACACCTGATAACAAGAGACCTGCATCCTGGTACCCTCCCCTGCATCTGACATAACCCATTTCTAAAATCAGGAGGTTGCACATACACATCACAGCTTGTAACCCACAATGGATTTTTCCTCCAGAAACCTGCCCAATCCCCTTTTAAAGGCATCCAGGCCAGATGCTGTCACCACATCCTGTGGCAAGGAGTTCCACAAACCGACCACACGCTAAGTAAAGAAATATTTTTTTTTGTCTGTCCTAACCCTCCCAACACTCAATTTTAGCGGATGCCCCCTGGTTCTGGTGTTATGTGAGAGTGTAAAGAGCATCTCCCTATCCACTCTGTCCATCCCTTGCATAATTTTGTATGTCTCAATTATGTTCCCCCTCAGGCGTCTCTTTTCTAGGCTGAAGGGGCCCAAACGCCATAAGGAAGGTGCCCCAGCCCAGTAATCATCTTTTCATTGCATTCAGTGCCCCAGCCCATCGCTCTCTTTTGCACCTTTTCCATTTCCACTATGTCCTTTTTGAGATATGGCGACCAGAACTGTGAGTTTATTTCTAAAAGACACCAACCTACCACAACGCCACATCTTCTGCTCCAATGTCTGTGGCAGGAAATCCACAAGGGAGGGAGAGAGTGGAAAGACGTCTGTCGTGGTCAAGCTACCCACAGCTTGATAGCAGCACTTTGCTACCTGCTTTTCCTTGGGTTCTGCTTTTATGCCCACTGCCAGATTGTGGTGGCGATTGACGCCCCAAGTGCAGAAGGCTTTTTCCTTGCTCTGTAGACACTCCCCTTCTGAACTGCTGACTGGGAGCGCCTGCTCTGGAGAGGGTCAGTCGAGATGTAATGAAGTCACAGAAGTCTCTAGTTCAAGTACAACAACGTCTCTGTTCTCCTCCAAGTCTTTGCCCAGGAGAACCATAATTAGTATATTCATGGGGAAATGTTTCATGTTAGGCTTTCAGTTCTTCAAGACATGTTTTGAAGGTTGCAATCAAGGAGCTATATTAGAAACAAATCCCAGCTGATCCTGGTGCTTGGAAACCGAGACACTGTGAAACTGGATTTCTGGCTTGGATGCACCTAGACTTGGCATTCAGGAGACCCCACGTCTCTCTCTCTGCAGAGCAAATGAGATCTCTTCGTTTCCTTGAGCTGCACTTTAATGCCTGCCGCACTGGAAACCAGTGGAAAGTCAGCTGGGGACAGACAAGGGAACATCTCTCTTCCCAGAATATATAATTAACTGGTGGAATTTGTTGCCAAAGGATGGCGACCAGCGGCTTAGTAACTGGCCTGGAGAAAAGAAGTTGTGAGAGGCGATGGGTCTTTTCATGGCTATTGGCCCCAACTGTGGACTAGACACCTGTGTTCAGAAGCAGGGCTGTGAGGGCCGCATGCATGAACTGTCTTGCCATTGTGTGTCCTTCTTATGAGATTTCTGGGGGAATCTGGCTGGCCTTGTCTGGAGCAGGGAAAAAAAGGGCACCCCCAAAAAGGCCAGGGGAAGGGAGGGAGGTGAGACTTTCCAAATGTGCCTGTGATGTGGGATTTCTTTTTCCCCCAGGAATTATTCGTAATAGCATGCAGTGCCACTTAACTACCCAGTGGCTTCACTAGGGGAGTGCAGGGCATGCAAGCTGCACCAGGTGACGCTCACAGGGAGGGTGATACGCACTGGGGGGGGGAGTGACGCGCTAAAATTGCATTGGTTAAGAATAATATCACCATGTCTATACCGTTGGATGCAGAATTTACAGGAGAATGCAATAAAAAAACCAAAGTGAACTATCTCCTTTTTATCAAAAGTTAAAGGCAAATAACCAGAAAACAAAAAATGCATGGAACCCTAAGGAAAGTGAACTGAGCCGTATCGCATGTTTACTCATGAGTAGGCGAACATGGCAAGCTGAGAGGAATCCAACAACACCAGAATGGTCCTGATCCAATGAATGCAGCCCCCCCAAAAACACCTGAGAAGGAAGTCCCTCCTTCCAAGCAGACAAATGTATTGAGCCCTATGGAAAGCAAAACTAAGCCACACGGTCATGTTTACTAGCGAGTAAGCAAACGTGCCTTAGCGCATGGTCAGGTCAGGCAAAGGGGAAAGCAAGGCCACCAGAATGGTCCCGATCTGATGAAAGTGGAGCTCAACAAATGCTCCAGAAGACAACCTCCCCTCCACTATAAAGGATAGAAACAGAGGCTTCAGCTGCTATGGTGAACTTTTTTCTTATTTTGGACTTGCAAAGCTGGGGGCATCCCGACAGTAATATGGTTTACATAGAAGTTAATTTGAACTGGGCACTGGGTAGTACTGATTTTTTTTTGGGGGGGGGGGGTATTACAGGCAGGCTACAGAGAAAATTCACTTGGTGGAACAGGGCTGGCTTTCCCTTATTTAACTATTTGTTTTATCTTACCTTAATTATTTATTTTAATTTGCTTGATGATGTCACTTCCAGCCATGACATCACTTCTAGTGGGTCCTGGACAGATTGTTATTCTAAAAAGTGGGTCCCAGTTCTAAAAGTTTGAGAACTGCTGCAATAAGGTATTAGTAAGTTGACACCCTGGGGGTGTGTGTTACACCACTAGTGACTAAAATCACTAAAATCAGAGTTTGGAGGAATAATACTATCATGTTATATATCAATCAATGTGTCATTTCATGCAGAATGCAATGAAACAAACCACGTTGAAATATCTGTGTTCTGTCAAAAGGTACAGCCAAAAAACCAGTGGGGTGAGGTGAAGATGCATCGCCACGCCCACCCCCCGGGTGTTGCCACGCTCACTGCATGGGGGTGATGCACTGGCCTCCCACAACAGGTGATGTGAATCCCAGTGATGCTACTGTAGCTACCTCCAGGGTCACCATAATTGGGAGTTCGGCTGTTATGAACTGCTTTTGGGGCCCCTGAGATGAAGGGAATTTGCTGAAATATGCTGGGCTTAGACTCAACATTTCCTGGGAAAAGTCTCACATTTTGCACATTTGGGAGTCTCATCTCAACTTCTCTTGCTGCCCACTTTTGGAGAGCGGATGCTGGACCCACCTTGATCAAAGCCAGCCAGGAGGTTCTCCTGTTTTGAGATGCACAATTGTGTTAATGGTGCATCAGAGGAAGCGGAGGCAGTTGGCTCCCAGGGGCAGGTGGATTGAAAAAGCGTCGGTGGCAGCAGTCTCAGGTTGTGCTTCTGGTCTCCAGACACAAACGTTGCTTAATTAGAAGCAGTGCAGTTTGCAAGCCCCACGAAGGAACTCAGATTATGCGGCAGCAGAGAAATTTGTTCCACTGACTGTTGTAGCATTGCTGAGATTCATGTGAACTGCACACCATGAAACTCCTTCCCATGCACTTTCAGAAATGGTGGCTGTTTGTATACATCAGCATGAAAGTGATGTCTGCTCTGACACCCCCACTAACAGAGCGCTCAGCCAGTTGAAATAATGCCGAGGAATCTGGAACCCCCAGGATTCTTGGGGTTGGATATTCCACCCCCAGTTGTCTTAAAGTCTAATTTAATTTTTTTCTTCTTCTTCTGAGGGGGGACATGATTGAGACATACGAATTATGCAGGGGTTAGATAGAGAGAGACACTCTTTTCCCTGTCACACAACACCAGAACCAGGGGACATCCACTAAAGTTGAGTATTGGGAGGGTTAGGACAGAAGAACATTTCTTTACCCAGCATGTAAGTAGTCTGTAGAACTTGCTCTCCCTCCCCCCACCCTAGTACACCCCCCTCCCGCCTCCTCCGTGCCTGCTCCCTGCCCTCCCCAGACCCTTGCATCGAGCAAGCTCAGCAACCCTCCCTGCCCGAGCCGGCATGGAGACTGGATTCAGTCTCTGCAGGCTGGCATGTGTCCCTGTGCCGGCCCAGCCAACTCTTGAGGAGGCACAAATGTGCTTTATGGCACGTTTGTGACCCTCCTGGGCTGGTGCAAGGGACTTGTGCCAGCCCAAGGTGCACTCAGCATCATACCCTTACTTCTGCCAGTCTGCTAACTCCATAAGCCACCTGCTCTCCAATGGGTCTCCTTGAACCTACACAAGCACTTTAGCTCTTTAGCTGGTGTCAGTCCAAAGAGACACCTGGGGGCAGGTCTGGGCTGGGAAGAAGGGATAGGATCTCAGCAATGGAAGAATGGAAGAATATGCAGCTGTTACTAAGATCATCCCACTCCTGCCCCCAGCCCAGCTGGCTCTTCTTCTTGATTCACCTATGACTGTGCCCCAAATCATACCCACCACTGAGTTACCAGGTATGACGAGGGACAGAGGAGGTTCACTGGCCACTGCCTCCTACATGCAGCCTCCAACCATTTGCCTTGCCTGTCAAGGTCTGCTGGGTTTCCTACTGCAGGTCCGTCAGGTGTGCTCCCTGGGGCATTTGGTGGGCCCAGGAAGAGATACAGGAAGCTGGACTAGATGGGCCTATGGCCTGATCCAGCGGGGCTGTCCTTATGTCAGCTCCATCAGCATAAGCCCTGGATAGGATTGGGCTGCTGGTAGCCCTGGCACATTCTATCCTCATTCTGAATGGTCACTGTGCTACTCTAGCATCATTTTAAGCTTTATGGTTCAGCCCTTTTCATCTCACTGATTCACTCTGCTGTGTTCAGTTGTTTCTTCGTGTATGTCGCAATGTGCAATCCAGGAACGAGATGGGCCTATGGCCTGGTCCAGTGGGGCTGTCCTTATGTTCTTAACTTGCATGCAGACCAAACAGACTGGCGGATTTCATGTGTAATTTACATTCTGGGGTGTAACTACAGAAAGGAGGGCTGCAGTGCATAACTGTACTACGTAACTACATACAGGAGGGCTGCGTCTGACATCTGTAAGCAAGAGCAGCTGTGCTGGAGAAGTGAAAAGAACTGGAACATTAAGGGAGCCCAACAGAAATTAATGATCTCCATGAAAACCTGACAACCTAACAAGTTAATTATCACTCATCTACAGTAATCAAGAGAGGGAAGGACACCGCAGCAAGAAGAGGCAAAGTGGTTGCTGAGATGTGAAGAAGACACAGCTGAAGAGACACTGATAGATCCGCGCGGAAAGAAACTAGCGCAGAGGAGGTCCGAAAGAGCCGGATGGGTCCGAATGGGATGGGCGGAATTTTTCCCCAAGATGAGGCGGATCATGGGGACGATCCTGCAGAGAGGCGAACGTGGCCACCAACGCGGCAGCAAGGAAGGGCCCGGGTGCTGGCCAAGGCCATGTTGCCAGCACTGTGGCCTCTGCTGGTCTCCGCTGCTGCCAGCTTCCTTGCCTCGAAACCCACAGGCCACCTTGGCACCCGCTCTCTGCTCTTCCCAGCCAGGGTGAAAAGGTTTCAAAGGACAATTATGGAAATGTATGTGTGCAATATGTATTTTTTAAGGATTCTCTGGTTCCTGTAAGTGTATGATTGACTTTCCAAAGGTAATCTACAGATTGTGTTTGTGTACTGGGCAGGTGACAGGCACACAATGTTGTTTAAAATGCGCTTAGAGCCATTTGGCCCATTAACTCACATACTTTTGAAGCGCACATGTTGATTGCTTTCCGTGCTACCAGAGAGATGAAATCTACCATAAATTCTATCTCTAAGATTCTACAGGCCTTGGCTGTAAACCTGGGGCTCTGCCAAAAACATCTCCAACTGGGCCCCATGGCTCCTTGTGCTGGCCCTACAGACAGGCCCACTGTGGCCACAGCCTGGTTTGGTCGTCTCCCATTCGCTGTGAACTGAGTCTCTTTCTTTCTTTCTTTTCTTTCTTTCTTTCTTTCTTCAATTTTTCTACCGCCCTTCCTCCAAAGAGCTCAGGGTGGTGTATGCAGCTGCTCCCCTTCTTTTGTCCTCACAACAACCCTGTGAGGTAGGTGAAGCTGAGAGAAAGTGACTGGCCCAAGGTCAAGGCCCAAGGCTTTCCCTGCCTCCCCCTTGTGCACTCCAAACCCACCTTCTCCTGCCACCCTTCTTGCTCCCCCAAGCTCCTGACCTCCATCAATGTGAATGTCCATTTGCATCTCCACATTCTCCTCCCATTTTTAGGAAATCAGACATTCCTCTCACTTGAAACTGATACCACTAACGCTTTCAGCTGTATCTGTGCATGCAGATATAGATCTATACATGGCTGCTTCTTTTAATTTCCCTGCCAGTCACTGTACGTTTATCCCCCCAGTAAATATCTCTGTCTCTCTTGTCCTTGGTAAATGGTGGTGTCCACTGAGGTGTGTCAGGATCCAGCAGTGACGGCCCCTGCACACATTTGTGTTGTGACACAGGTCTTCAGGTACATCTGGCAACTTGTGTTTCCCATGAACCTGGAGGTTTGGACTTTTGTCAGGCACTCTGGGACCAGTGGAAACGAGACTGTTCGTGATGAAACGTGTTCTTGTCTTCCTTCATTTTCCAACTGGAAGTGTTTTGGAGGAAAGCAATGATGACATCCTGATGCCTGGTTGGTTGATTGGCTTCCCATCTTCTGAAGTTGCTGGTGAGATAGTAAGGAGCTGTGCAGTGACCATTAGGCACTAGAGCCCTGGTTCTCAGTTCTGGGTCAGATCAGCTGAACAATGAGAGCAGAGATCCTTCTTACACTCTGATGCCCAACTCTAGGACTGACCACACGGGGCAGTGGGTAGTCCCTCATCGGCCAGGATGAAGCGTGCCAGTCCCAGTGGAGCTGAAGGGCAGGAGCTGTGGTGAGATGCCCCCCCCCCACCGTCACCAAGGCCCACCAAACACCCACCTTCTGTACCTCCTGGGGCTGTTTTCTTATCCCAATGCCACCTGATTTATGCTCCAAAACTCATAGTTTAAGATGAAGTGCATTATCTGAAGCTCTGGGTGTGAGCTGCACTGCTGTAAATAGTAGGAGAGGCCTGAAGTCCTGTGCAGGCTGACTCAGATACTCTGCTCAATTTTATGCCACAGATGGGGAGGGGGGACAGGAGACCCAGCAGTGCGAGCAAATCAGTACCTCTCTCCTCCTGGGGGGGGGGTTTATGATTGAGTCATACCTCCTCCTTCTTGCCATCCTCCACATACCCATCTGGGGGCAGGGCAGGCTGGCACTTTGCCCCTTGACAAATGCAGCACTTGAGCCTGCAAAGGCCTTTGCAACTCAACACCTCTGCTCAGTCCTGCCTGGTCCTGTCCAGAGTCTCCACTGGAAGCCACGTCACCCCTGCAGGAATCAGCATTCCGCTTCCTCCCCACAACCTGCTTTCCGCAGGAGGGGGCCCAGATTGCTTGCTGGAGAGAAGGCAGGGTTATCTGCTTTCTAGGACTCCTCCTCCTTCTCCAGAGGCTGTCCTCTGCTTTGCTCAGAGCTCCAGGGAGGGGCTGCTGTCAGGGGACAGAGCACCTGCTTTGGATGCCGGCCCAATTCCTAACTGCATCTCCAGGTGGTACTGGAACAGAAGCCCACCCCCACTACAGCCTTGGGGGAGCTGCAGGGTCTGCCTGGGCCCCCCAAGCCCTCTTGTGCCTCCCTTACCCCAACAGGCTCCTTTCTCTGTCCCAGCTGTGGCTCCATGACTCCCTCTGGTTCAGGGAGAAAAAGCAGCACAAGGGTGCTAGAGCCTGCTCCTTGCTGCAGTTGTGCCACACGGCTCCCTCGTCCATCAGTATTTCACGACAGAGAAGAGTGAGGCGACTCGCACGTCCAAGGCGAGGCCGATAAATCCATGAGAACTGCCATCACTTGGAAAGGCACACTGCAAGGTCTACTGGGCATTCTACTGCCTTGGTGCACATTACATCATGTGAGCACCAAAGAGCAAGTCCCAAATGCTTCCTGCCTCCCTGGGAAAGTGGTGCTGCAGCCCCCACCCCTTGAGCATTAAGCATTCCAGGGATGCCTGGCCTGAGTTTGGGGCTCCTTTGGAGGAGCGAGTCAGGCTGTTGTCCATACATGGAATGGACAGAGATCAGGCCTGGTGGTGGGGCACCACTGTGTTGTGTGCAGAAGGCCCTGGGTGTAGTCCCTGGCAGCACCTCCCGGCAATGAGGCACGTGGTGTGGGCGAAGGAGGAAGTCTGGGTGCTGGAGGGATAAGAAATGGGTTAGGATGACACCGGCACAGAGGGACCTGGAGAACTGGGACACAGCAAGAGCTGCCCTGAGGCCATTGTGAAGGAGGCATAAGAACATAAGAACAGCCCCACTGGATCAGGCCATAGGCCCATCTAGTCCAGCTTCCTGTATCTCACAGCGGCCCACCAAATGCCCCAGGGAGCACACCAGATAACAAGAGACCTGCAAGGCTTCCTGGGAATTGTAGTTAAGAACATAAGAACAGCCCCGCTGGATCAGGCCATAGGCCCATCTAGTCCAGCTTCCTGTATCTCACAGCGGCCCACCAAATGCCCCAGGGAGCACACCAGATAACAAGAGACCTCATCCTGGTGCCCTCCCTTGCATCTGGCATTCTGACATAACCCATTTCTAAAATCAGGAGGTTGCGCATACACATCATGGCTTGTACCCCATAATGGATTTTTCCTCCAGAAACTTGTCCAATCCCCTTTTAAAGGCGTCCAGGCCAGACGCCAGCACCACATCCTGTGGCAAGGAGTTTCACAGACCAACCACACATTGAGTAAAGAAATATTTTCTTTTGTCTGTCCTAACTCTCCCAACGCTCACTTTTAGTGGCTGTCCCCTGGTTCTGGTGTTATGTGAGAGTGTAAAGAGCATCTCCCTATCCACTCTGCCCATCCCCTGCATAATTTTGTATGTCTCATCATGTCCCCCCTCAGGCGTCTCTTTTCTAGGCTGAAGAGGCCCAAGCGCCATAGCCTTTCCTCTTAAGAAAAGTTAAGAGGAACTGTAACTGGCCCCAGCCCAGTAATCATCTTAGTCACTCTCTTCTGCACCTTTTCCATTTCCAGTATGTCTTTTTTGAGATGCGGCGACCAGAACTGGATACAATACTCCAGGTGTGGCCTTACCATAGATTTGGGGGATGCAATGCAAGAGAGTTGACACCCCCTTTTTCCACTTGGTAATGCTACTCTGGCCAGTTTCTCTCACCACTGAATTTGTCCGGTGAGCACTTGGTCCCCGTCAATTAACAGTAGGGTTGCTTCTATTAGACACTTTGCAACAGTGAGCCAAGCTTGCAAAGGATAAGTGAAGTATATTGTTGGCTCGGTCATGTTGTGAGAATGGATGATGGCCGGATCCCAAAGGATCTCCTCTATGGAGAACTCGTGCAAGGAAAGCGCCCTACAGGTAGACCACAGCTGCGATACAAGGACATCTGCAAGAGGGATCTGAAGGCCTTAGGAGTCGACCTCAACAGGTGGGAAACCCTGGCCTCTGAGCGGCCCGCTTGGAGGCAGGCTGTGCAGCATGGCCTTTCCCAGTTTGAAGAGACACTTGGCCAACAGACTGAGGTTAAGAGGCAAAGAAGGAAGGCCCATAGCCAGGGAGACAGACCAGGGACAGACTGCACTTGCTCCCGGTGTGGAAGGGATTGTCACTCCCGAATCGGCCTTTTCAGCCACACTAGACGCTGTTCCAGAACCACCTTTCAGAGCACGATACCATAGTCTTTCGAGACTGAAGGTTGCCAACACAGAATTCCCCAGGAGGTTTGCTCCTTGGTGGTGCTTTCCAGATGGTCTTCAGGAAAGGCTTTCTGATGTACTCAGCTCCTACTCCAGGCTCTGACCTGCAGTTTGCCTTAGAGAAACGGTCCCTCTCCCCAAAATTCTTTTCCAACTGCCCTTTAAACTGCTCTTTCCCAACTGCTTTCCACCCACACAAGTCCTCCTTTCCTAGAACGGCTCCCGGCTTCTCCCATCCCTCCCTGCTCCCTGGGTGTGCAAACCAGGGCTGTTCTCCACTGTTGAGAAAATCCTCCCTCCAAGTTATTGGTTTGAGAAGAGGAGTTCGATAGTTTTTTTGACGTCCCTTCAGTTGTGCCTGTGGTACTTCAGTTATGCATTGGAACCTCGTGGGGGGAGGGAGAGGGGCTGCACTTCAGGCTCAAAGACTTTCCCTGAGGTATAGCAAAAGGCCTCTGACAGAAAAAGACGGGAAGAGCTGTTGAGACTGAGGGGACCCGAGTGAAGACTTGAGAAAACAAGTCCAGCTCTGAAGTCCTCTCCTTGTATGAGCAGAAGTTTCTGGCCCTGCCCTATACAGGTGTGCCTCACTTCTTGACGGGGATACGTTCTCCAATCCCTGTTTCTACGCAGTTAGGTCATTGGACTACCCTGGACACCCCTCCCAGCAAGACTGAGTGAGAGCTGCAACTCTCCCCCAGTGTGCTTCAGCACAATCAGGTGAGTGGAGTGGGTGGGGGTATTTCTGTGGGGTGTCACATCATGAGGCTGATGTGGGGCCCCCTGCCTTTCCTTGACGCCTCCCTGATCTGTTTCCTCATTTCAGGGTCCCCTTCAGGTTTTTATTCCTGGGGAACCAACCCCCAAAAGTGGAGGAGGCCCCAGCTACAACTACTGGAGGCTATCTGCACATTGAAGGGCTTTCCCTCCATCCGGAGAGAAGCTGGAAGACAGGATTCCCTTCTCTCTCCAGCCGGCTGGTGGCTTGCAGGCCAGGCTCAGGTCAGGGAGCCCCAAGCAGGGACACACACACTTATGCTCCCTGAGGGATGTGAGCCAGCCCTGCCCAGCCCAGTCACTCTTCCTCACGAAGGCCGGTGTCACGTGGTGGTTCAGAGGGTGTGCTGTGAGCCAGAGCACCAACCATGGCTCAGCTCTGGTTTCAGCCCCCAACTTCCTGGCTGGCCTGATCACCCATACAACCCGTCTGTACTGGGGAGATCATCATGAGGCTGATGTGGGGCCCCCTTTTCAATTCTCACTCTTCTCCCCCCCCCCCAGCACAGAGAAGCAGCAGCCTTTCAGGAGAAGGGGCCCCAAAAGTCTACTTCCCATCAATCTTCTACAGCCAGACTGCTAGCAGACCACTCCACAGGAGGGGGTCACGTGGGTCATATGGCAGGCTGGAATTGAGCTGACATCTGGGGTGAGGCCAGGAAGCTGCACAGCCGATCCTACCCCTCCCCATGCGGAGGGTGGCCTGTCCACAGGTGGTTTGATGCCTTCTTGAAAGTGGCCACTTGCCCCCACCTTTCTCCTGGCATGTGACCTATGAAGAGAGATTGGATTTTGCTGAAGCACAGGGGGAAGGAAGGGCTGCTCTTGTGGAGAAAACCTGGGCACCCTCTGGAACACATCTCTTGCCACGAAACCCAAGGATTGCCCGCCTCTGCCAGGCAACTTCCTAGTGTGATGGGGTGGAGTGCGGAGACCCAGAAGGGCAGCTGAGCTCCCGGAGCGGCAGGCTTCCTGGGTGAGTGGCGGAGGGGATGCACCTCTCGTGCCACAGCTGCTCAGTCTGGGCAGTGACAATTCCAAGTCATCATGTTCCTGTTGTGGCCCTGCAAGATGGACATGGGCCACTGCAGAAACTGTGCACCGGCTCATTTCAGACCATTTTTTGTTGTGCCTATTTGGGGTACCCCCACGCACCCACCCCACTTCCACAGTGATTGCAAAGAAATCTCCCTGCTGCCAGTTTAGGTAACAAATTACAGCAGCCAAGTGACAGGCAGTGGGAGATCATAAAATGTACTCCCTTTCATTAACTTTGGAAAGCTTACTGAGGTTGGAGAATTGTTGCTGCAAATCATAAATGATGCCTGAATTAAAACATTCTTGCCCACCGACTGCACAGGGAGAATGAAAACCCGACTCCACCACCTAGCCTGCCTGTTTGCAAGGAAGAGTTTCTCTGTGAGGAGTTCCAGCTGAGACCACACACTGCAGGACAAGATGCTAAGGAGCCTCAGATGCACCATCCTAAACTCCTGGAACCACTTCTGACTTCACCAAAGGCTTCAGGTGGCACGGTCGTTATTCCTGGCCATGCAGGGATCCAGCAGTTTGGGCCGAGAGAGCAGGAACTTACATAAGAACATCAGAAGAGCCCTGCTGGATCAGGCCAAAGGCCCACGTAGGTCAGCTCCCTTATTTCACAGGGGCCCATCAGATGCAGCCTGGTGCCCTCCCTTGCACTTGGCCTTCTGCGAGTCAGTGCAGGCAACAGTGGGCCAGGTGAACCAGGAGCGGACGCAGCAGGAGGCATCTTTGCACACACCTATTGGTTGGACAAATAAGCAAAGAGCCACAAATTAAAAAAGCCCTGACCTGGACACTTGATTTAGATGCTTGCCAAAATGCCACCCTCACTGCCCACCTGAAAGTGACCCTCTACCTTGGATACCACATCCCCGCCCTGCACACATCAGCCCTGCCAACGTGATGGTAGTGGCTTGTGTGGCCCTGGCATGGCCCTGAAGCCAGGGCTTTAAAGAACTATGCCAATGCAGGTGATTAAGAAGCAGCGTAGCATACCCGGATCTCACAGGAGCTCTGTGGCTGTCTTCAGGACAAACGCAGTTTTTGGATTGCCTTCAAGAGCTGCCCCACAGTCGTCCATTTTAGAATGGTGATAAGACATATTAAGCAGCAGGCACCAGGTGGACAACCTCTGGAGCTGTGGCAGCAGCTCTAAAAATGCCCCATCCCTGTCATTTCCTGCCTGACCTTTGAGTTTAAAGAACAGGGGGCTTCCGGGTTTGGCTGTAGCCTCAAGTTCAGAAAAGGGGGCACCAGCCAGGGACTGTCCCTGGGAAGAATATTCTGCAGCCAGTATGAAGGCAATACAGATTTTGCAGGTGCTGTTGAAATGTCCCAAAAGTATTTGTTTGTTGGATGCACGTCCCACCCAGTCTCAGTAACATCAAACTTTGAAGCTCCTTGGCCAAACGTGAACACAATGTTCTGCTCTGCTTTCCTCAAACACTAGGAATGCTTTATTTGTAAGTTTCCCCCTTGATGTTTCAGTGCCCACAAAACCATGAAGTGGGAAACTAGTTTGACCATAGGTGGTGCTGGGGGTTGATAATCTGAATCATCATCAGAAAACCAAATCCCAGAGTGTGTCAAGTCACAGGTGAGTGCAACAGAAGAAAAGATGAACTCAGTGTGTCGAAATGTATCCTCAGTCTTGCATGGTATTATTTGCAACATGTTGGCCCCAATCCTGTTAGGGTTACTGCATTCCAGCCGTGCAGGGTCCTTTACAGCTGTTGAAAAGGCGACATACCATTCTGCATAGCTGGGCTGCCACAGTAAATAGCAAGTAGCCACAGCCACTCACCAGTGGGTTGCAATGACTCCCAGCACCCGTAAGTCAGCATGGGGGGTGGAAGGGAGGCGGTGGGGGAGAAATGGGTCAGAGACCAGGGCAGGGAGAAGGACAGATCAATGCCAGGGATTGGGTGGTCAGACTATCAGGATGCTGGGGACAGAAGAGGGTTGTTGAATTTAATGTCAGGTACTTTTTCTCTCTAACCTTTTTAATCAACTTGGAATACTTCCAGGACTGGCTGGTGGGTGAGGAGGGTGCAGGCCCAGCGCTCAGCCCTAACCCAGCTTGAGCTTTTATTCCATCTGCCCCCCAAAGAGCTCTGCTATTTCATCCCTCCCTAGCATGAGGGAGGCCAGGCTGACTGGTGGTGATCGACCCAAGATCACCCAGTGATCTCCACTGCTGAGTGGCTCCTGGCCTCCATGCTGAATGTCCCTCTCCATCAGGGAGAACTGTCTAGACCAGGATCACGGCTTCCAGAGATGCTTGAGTCTCAGCACCTCTTTCAGCATAGCTTCCCTGCCCTTATCCTTCATCCAGTCCCTGGAGAAAGAGGAGGAGATTTCATGGTTTTGATGCCAGCCAGACCCACTCTGTGCAGAGCTGCATATGGCTGGTGAACCCGGCGATCTGGGCAGGTGCAAAGCATCCACCCCGTGAAATGTCTCCTGCCTGGAAAGACCCTCTTAACAAGAGCCTCTTCGTCAAACTGACAGTTCTTGCCTGTTGTCTGGAGCAGAAATCTTGGAATGTAATAAGGCCTTTGTAAGTTAATGCAAATCAACCCGATAAACAACCGGAAGATCCCCGAGGGGGCTTGGAAACCATCTGTGATGCTCTTTCTACCACCTGTAAGTATGTTTTATGACATCGCCTTGCCGTAAGAAGAGGATTTGCTGCTGTCCAGGAGGCAGCCAGAATGACTGCTGGGGAGGTGGAGGTGGGAACAGCAGAGGCTCTTCCACTCTTGCATGGGTGGGAAGAAGAGGAGCACCGTCGCAGAATGATCCCTGCCAGGCTCAAGGCAGACCTCAACAGCCAGGACTTTCCTGCAAACACAAACTCCGCCAGCTCAGCTGCAAGTCCCGAACCCACAAAAGATGCACACTGGCTGCCTGGAAGGTGGAGAGTGAGCAAGATGCGCAGGGCGCCAAAGACTTCACTGGTGGGCAGCTTTGCACAGTAGGAGAGCCAGGCCTTTGCCCCTCCCCCCACACACCAGCCCCTCCTTCAACTTCCCTGATTTGATCAAGTCTGTGCAATCCTTTTAGGAAGCAGCAGTCATGAGAGAGGCGCAGAGCCGAACCCCCAGAGCTGCCAGTGATTGAAAGTGGGTCCTTCCATATGCAGCGCCTCCAGCTCTCAGCATGTAGTTAGTCTATAGAACTCCTTGCCACGGGATGTGGTGATGGCATCAGACCTAGATGCCTTTAAGAGGGGATTGGACAAATTTCTGGAGGAAAAGTTCATCACAGGTTACAAGCCATGATATGTATGTGAAGCCTCCTGATTTTGGAAGTGAGTTACCTCAGAATGCCAGGTGCAGGGGAGGGCACCAGGATGCAGGTTGTGCCTGATGCCTTGTGTGCTCCCTCAGGCATTTGACGGGCCACCATGGGATACAGGAAGATGGATTAGATGGGCCTTTGGCCTGACCCAGTGGGGCTGTTCTTATGTTCTCTGTGGTCGTCCCACCCCAGAAGGTGCATTCAGGAACACACTAAGGAACATATGAAATGGTGATGCCAATTTGGCAATCTAGAATACCTTCCAGAGGTGATCCATTCCCTGCTTATGTTTCAGGAGGCGACGGAAGGCCATGCCTGCCATCTGACACAACACCCCTGCCCTTGCATGCTCCAGGGTGATAGTTCCCATCTCCCACTGCACCTTTCCCTGCAAGAGTGGGCAGTCCTGACAATGCTGTGCTTGGAGGCATAGTTGAGAGCTGCCTTAGCAAGTGCTGGCCCTGAATGGTTGAGATTCCAAGACATTTACCAGCCCATTTTGAGACAGCAGAGGGGTAAGTGTGGTGTGCCCCCCCCCATCCAGTGAGATGTGATGCATGCATGAGGCAGTCCATGCACAGATTGCCCTACATTGTTTTCAGAGTCAAAAGCAGCCACAGGAGGCCTCAATTCAGGTATGGAGGAGGTGGGTAGGAGGGCTTCCCCTTTCCCACTGTGCTCCTTCATGTTGATATTAGCTGGGGGGGGGGATGTGACAAGAATGGTTGCTGAGCATTTCTCTTTGTGGGGCAAACAACAACTCTGGATGCAGATTTGAATTGGGAAAGGTCAGCCCTCTTTCCCACCCATTCCATGGCACTGATGTGAATCAAGACTCCCAGAGACTGTATTTCACAACAGTAGCAGTTAGTAGTTGGCAACCTTCAGTCTCGAAAGACTCTGGTATCGCGCTCTGAAAGGTGGTTCTGGCACAGCGTCTAGTGTGGCTGAAAAGGCCAATCCGGGAGTGACAATCCCTTCCACACTGGGAGCAAGTGCAGTCTGTCCCTGGTCTGTCTCCCTGGCTGTGGGCCTTCCTACTTTGCCTCTTTGCCTCAGACTGTTGGCCAAGTAGATCTTCAAACCTACCCACCTCCTCCATACCTGAATTGAGGCCTCCTGTGGCTGCTTTTGACTCTGAAAACAATGTAGGGCAATCTGTAGGGCACCACACAATGTAGGGCACCACACTTACCCCTCTTCTGTCTCAAAATGGGCTGGTAAATGTCTTGGAATCTCAACCATTCAGGGCCAGCACTTGCTAAGGCAGCTCTCAACTATGCCTCCAAGCACAGCATTGTCAGGACTGCCCACTCTTGCAGGGAAAGGTGCAGTGGGAGATGGGAACTATCACCCTGGAGCATGCAAGGGCAGGGGTGTTGTGTCAGATGGCAGGCATGGCCTTCCGTCGCCTCCTGAAGCATAAGCAGGGAATGGATCACCTCTGGAAGGTATTCTAGATTGCCAAATTGGCATCACCATTTCATATGTTTCTTCTTCAAACTGGGAGAGGCCATGCTGCACAGCCTGCCTCCAAGCAGGCCGCTCAGAGGCCAGGGTTTCCCACCTGTTGAGGTCCACTCCTAAGGCCTTCAGATCCCTCTTGCAGATGCCCTTGTATCGCAGCTGTGGTCTACCTGTAGGGCGCTTTCCTTGCACGAGTTCTCCATAGAGGAGATCCTTGCGGATCCGGCCATCGCCCATTCTCACATGACCAAGCCAACGCAGGCATCTGTTTCAGCAGTTTTTCAGCTGGGGATTCCAGCTCGTTCCAGGACTGTGTTGTTTGGAACTTTGTCCTGCCAGGTGATGCCGAGAATGCGTCGGAGGCAGCGCATGTGGAAAGCGTTCAGGTTCCTCTCCTGTTGTGAGCGAAGAGTCCATGACTCGCTACAGTACAGAAGTGTACTAGGGCCTAGGGCCTGCTTGATGCCATCATACATCCCCTTGATGTTGCCTGTGTCAGCTGCTATCTGTATCTGGGAACAGAGCTGGAGCCAGTAGTTGTTAGCACATCTCCTGGCAGCCTGCTGGACTTTGCTTCGAGCAGCTCAGAGGGCCTGCAGGTTGCACTCACTGGGACAGGCCTTGTATGCTGCTTGAGCCCTCCTCTTTTCCTCAGTGACTGGTGTCAACTCCTCAGAGTGGGCTTCAAACCAATCTGCCGCCTTGTTGGTCTTCTTGCCGAATATGGACAAGGCGGTGTTGTAAACAGCATTCTTGAAATGATCCCATCTGTTGGATGGAAGAGATTCCTCAAGCGCTCATGCAAATTCCTCCACAACAACGACAACCCTCATATCGGAACGTTAAGAACAGAAGAGCCTGGCTACAACAGGCCAACAGCCCACCTAGTCGAGCTTCCCATATCTCACAGTGGCCCACCTGATGCTTCAGGGAGTGCACAAGACAACAAGGTACCTGCATCCTGGCGCCACTTCCTCACATCCGGCATGTCACAGAGAGGCTGCTTCTAAAACTGCCTGTGAACAAAGCAGGTGCCCTTTGGTGCAGGTTCATTCTGCAGGAGAGCTGGAGGCCAGCACCCCCTCCCAGGGACAAGAGGCAAAGATTATCCCAAATTTGGTTGCTGTTAGCATTTCTTTCAAAGGCAAAAGTGCTCACCTCCCTCGCCAATCAGGCAATCTATGCATATTCACAGACATTTATCAGAGTGTTTGTCTCATTGCAATCAAGTATCCAGAGACAATTGATTCCCTTCTCTGATGTGAACATCAGCAATAGCCAATCATGTTCAATTTGAAACACAATCAAGTCTCTGCTGCTACTCAGTGTGAATTTGAGGAGATGCTCCTACCTACAAGATGGACTTGTGCTTTCTGAAGATACTGTGGAGTGGACCAGCCCTGGGGGTGCCTCCAAGCTGGGTTTAGCCAGGAATGGCTGGAGCATCAGAGGCTCCTCTCCGCCTGTGCCTTGAGATTCTTCTCATTGTTGCTCTGCTGTTCAAATACCCAAAGCACTCACTTCTCCCCAAAGCACTCACTTCCATGGAAGAAAACATTGCGTCAAGCCAGGCCCTTCCTTCAGGCTTTGCTGGCCAAGTTGGCAGATGACACCAAACTATTCAGGGTGGCTGAAACCAAAGCAGGTTGTGAAGGGCTCCAAAGGATCTCTCCCAATTGGAGAGATCTCCAGTCAGCTAAATGAGAAATACAGTTCAGTGTTGACAAGTATAAGTTGATGCACAGTGGGGCAAACCCTCCCCCCCAACTCAGGAACACATTGATGGGGACTGAGCTGCTGGGGACAAAGTGGGGAAGAGCGCTTAGGGTCATGGTGGAGGCCCCGTATGTGGCAGCTGCGAAAAAAACACATTGCACACTTAGGGTCATCGGGAAAGGGCTTACTCAAGAACAAGACCACTAATATTATCTTGCCCTTCAGAAATTTGTGGTATGGCCCCATTTGGAATACTACATCCAGGGCTGGCTGCTGCACCTCCAGAAGGGTGTTGTGGAGCTTGAAAAGGAGGAGAAGAGAGCAGACAAAGGACCAGGAGTGAGAACAACTCCTCATGAGGCAGGACGATGGCACTCAGGGCTTTTTAACTGGGGGAAATGAGATCAAAGCAGGGGACATGACTGAGGCTTATAAAGTCCTGCGTGGTGTGGCCAAGGTGGGTGGCAAGGATATTTTCTCCCTCTCCCAGTACAGTGGACCCCTGGTATCCTTGGGGGATCAGTTCCCAGACCCCCTTCCCGTGGATACCAATTTCTGTAGATGTGGAAAGCCCTTAAAGGACCTCCCAGATGCGACTGGAGTGCCTTCCAGTCATGTCTGGGAGTCCCTGAGGCCAGTGGCGCCACTAGGATTCGAGTCACCCGGCGCGGGAGGCCTGCGCATCACCCCATGTAGTGGGCAGGGCAACGCCCCAGGTGGTGGGTGTGGAGATGTACCATCGCTCCGCCCCCACCAGTTTTTTGGCTGTACCTTTTGTTAGAACACAGATATTTCCATGTGGTTTGTTTCATTGCATTCTGCATGAAATGCTGCATTGATTGATATATGACACGATGGTCTTATTCCTCCAAATTCTGATTTTAGTGATTTTGAAAACTTGTAGAGTCTCTCTCCTCCCCCACCCCCCGCCATGTCAACTTACTAACACCTTATTGCAGCAGTTCTCAATCTTTTAGCACTGGGACTCACTTTTTAGAATGACAATCTGTTCAGGACCCATTGGAAGTGATGTCATGGCCAGAAGTGACATCAACAAGCAAATTGAAATAATTATCAATAATTAAATTAAAATAAAATAATTACATAAGGGGGAGCCAGCCCTGTTCCACCAAGTGAATCTACTCTGAAGTAAGTCCTATTGTGGTCAATGGGCTTACTCTCAGGAGAGTGTGGATAGGATTGCAGCCTGTGAGCCCAATCCTATGTACATCTACTCTGAAGTAATTCCCATAGTGGTCAATGGGGCTTACTCTCAGGAAAGTGTGGGTAGGATTGCAGCTTGTGAGCCCAAGCCTATGCATGTGTACTCTGAAGTAAGTCCCATAGTGGTCAATGGGGCTTACTCTGTAGTCTGCCTGCAGTAAAAAACCCCCAAAAGAATCAGTGAGATTTCTAGCCCTCCCAGTGCCCAGTTTCTATTTCAGTTTCTATTTCAGGCACATCAATACAAAGACGCTCCTGCCTTTGCAAGTGCAAAATAGAAAACTTTCCCCTTACCATTCAAGCCTCTTTTTTGTCCTTTTCAGTGTGTGTGTGGGGGGGGGGGAGGCTGCCTCTGGACATTTGTTGCACTCCAGCTCCATCGGATCAACAATTCTGGTGTCCTCACATTTCCCTTTGCCTGGCTTGACCACCAGCCAAGGCAGGTCTGCCTACTCGTGAGTAAATGCAACATGAGGCTGCTTCATTTTCCATTATGGCTCCATAGACTCGCAGTTGGGAGGGGGGAACTCCTTCTCCGTGTTTTTGGAGGCTGCATTCATTGGATCAGGAGCATTCTGACCTCTTTGGAGTCCTCTCTGCCTGCCTTGACTAAGGCAAGTTTGCCTACCCGCAAGTAAATGTGACCAGGTGGCTTCGTTACCGGCTCAGACCTGCAGCTGGGAGGGGGGAGTTTCTTGGGTGTTTTTTGGGGGCTGCATTCATTGGATCAGGACCATTGTGGTGTCGTTGGATTCCTCTCAGCCTGCCCTTTCCAACGGAGTAAGCAAATATGCCTACTCATGAGTAAACGCATGACACAGTTCACTTTCACTTTCCATAGGGCTTCCGGAGTTTTGGCCATAACTTTTGAATGAAAGGAGCTATTGCAATTCTTTTTTTTGCACTGCACTCCGCCCGCCATTCTGCATCCAACAGTGTATGGCATGAAGGGGTAGCTCATAATGCCACGAAGTTAGTGCAACCTCCCCCGGGGCACATCCCCCCCCGGTGCATCACCCGGTGCGGCCTGCACCCCCCGCACCCCATAGTGACACTAGTGCTTGAGGCACTTCTGATGTGGGTTTGGCACCCGCATTGGGTCAAGTCCACAGTTGCTGAACCTATGGATGAGAAGGGTTGAACCAGGCTGGGTCATTCAATGAAACCAATTGGTGGGCGATTTAGGGTGGACAAAAGGAAGTCTTCACGCTGCATATTGTTCTGCCAAATCCCAATCCAAGCTCTGCCTGGAGAATTATGCCCACATTTAGCTAATTAGCTCCCCTTCTTTCCTCAAAAATGTCCCTGGTTCTGCCCTGCAGTCCTGCTGGACCCCACCTCCAGGGTAGCTCGCCTGTTCAACCTGCAGAGGTCCTCTCTCCTGCCAGCAGCCTCCCACCACTACAGCAGCCCCTTGGTCCTCAGCAGGTCTTGGGCACAGCAGCCACACACCAAACTCCAGTGTCTCCAGCAGTCTGTTCCAGCAGTCTCCAAAGTCCATTCACCAGTCAGTCCACCAGTCAGTCCATTAGCCATCAGTTCCTTAGTCCATCAATCCCGTCTCCTTTCTTAAACTTTCATCATTCTGCTACCCACACCCAACTCCCCCTTCATCAGGTGCTTTTATGCCTGAGGGCCCTATTGCCTTCAAGTGGCTGTGGCTGTGCAGCACACTCTGCTGGATGCCCAGGCCTTGCCCTTAAAAGGGCCACTGCTGACACCACAGCCTACCTCCTTGCCAGATCTTCCCCGATTCCAATACACATATATTTTAGTCTGTGGAATTCCTTGCCACAAGATGTACTCATTACTGATGGCTATTAACTTGGATGGCTCTGAAAGAGGATTGGACAAATTCATGGAGGACCAGAGGTCTATCATGATGGCTAAACATGATGGCTACATGCTCCGTCTGAATTACCAGTTGCAGAGCAGAAGTGGCACAAAAGGGGATGCTTTGTTCTCCTGCTTAGAAGCTCCCTGGAGGCAGCTAGTGGGCCACTTGCCAGCAGAGGCCAGTGCTGCTGCAGTCCCACAGGCAGCCCTTCCCAAAGTATCTCCATTGCTGACCCTGCAGACAGAGCCGTAAGTGAAAGAGGCCAGGGAGGCAAGTTTCCAAGGCGGTCTTTTGAACACGTGCAAAGAGCCAGGTCCCCAGCAGCACGCAAGAAACCTCACTGCACCCAGAGAGACACTGTGGTATGTCCAAAGGATGCTCAAGCAGGACGCCTGGCCGGTGTTTGGGTGCAGGGATTTTATGAGGCTGAGAGCACACTTGATGCTGCACTACACATCAACCACCTTGCACGCAGGTGGCAGGATGAATCTGGGTTGCTCCTGACTCAGATGTTGCCATTGGCCCTCGGAGAGGAGCAATTCCCCTTTCAAGCCAGAAGGGTCCAAATGAAGGGACAGCCTTTTGAGGCTTGAGACCATTGCCCAGGTTCATGTAACATGCTGCAGGCGCACAAAAGCCTGAGCACCCTTTACCGACAGGGTCCCCTGGGGGAGCCAGCTCCCTTCCCTGACACACCACAGTGTTGGAGGAAACCGCTGGGGAAATGGCACTTGGCAGCCTGCTCTTTCGCCACCACTATCAGGTCGCCACCCGTGCCTCAGTCTCACCACAGGGAATATTCTGATCGGGAACTGCATCTGCAAAGGGGGGGCCACTCCAGAGGCTGCCACCTCTCACCTGCTTGGCAAAGCAATTCTCCTCCATTCACGGGCAGCCGTAATAGCAAATCATTATTTCTGGGAAAGAGGAATGGGCTTGAGCGGTGCCCAGAATCCGGAATCCCACACTTAAGAGATAAAATGCAATCTGGGGAAATATGAAAAGCACATCCAGGTAATTAATGGGTCTATCAGACGGAAATGGTAGGCAAACAGCAATGAAGAAATCATCATTCAGCAGGAACTGTGACGCTCAAACCCAGTTTCCCCTTCAGAGGCGCTCCAGCACCTGCCTTCAGAGTGAAGGGGCCTGAAAAGGCAATGCCACAGGCACCCCTCAGGCAGTGTGCCCCCCAAGTGGCGCGGATGCAGTAACACACCTCCCAAGTGGGCTGCGCGCAGCTCGGAGCTCTGTCGACCCAGAAGTCGGCAGTGGGGTGATGCTGCTGTTGCAGACTGCCAGGAAGACTCTGCCCTGCAGCCTGCAGGCCTTTATTTCTCAAGGCCGGTGCAAAGTGTCTACCCAGACTCCCAATCCGCACCCCATGCTTTGGCTTAAGTATTTCTCTGCAAATCCAGAAGTGGGGGGGGGGGCGGCAGAAGCCCCCTCTGACAAGAAAGGCCCTCTGGTGGGTGTCGGCCTGCACAGCTTCGCTCCAGCACCACCGTTCCTCCCCACTTTCACCCTCCAAAGGCCCAAGGTGTGCAGTTATTCTTCTTGGTGACCCACAGTCCGGTGGCCACTGGGCTGCGTGGGGGTCTACACTGTCTTGCCATCAGGGGACACACACGGAAGGTTCACAAATCCAGGGAAGTCTATTAATTCACAGATATTCAAAGCAAGTCCGCCACGCACCACAGCCGAAGAAATCCTAGTCCCAGCACTTGATCCCGTGGCATCCACCTGTCTGTGACTGAGTTCAGCCTAAATCAGGAGTAGTGCTTGCCCAGACCCCAGGACCATCTGCATCCCCTCCACAGTAATGAATGGCATCCTGAGTGAGCATGTGCACCCCCTGAGGATGAGGGGAGGGCAGGTGGGGAAGAAAGGCCGGTGGTTGGGTGAGGCAGGCACCTCTTGTGGATGGGGGGAGACAGGCCCACCCCCTTCCCTATATTGGCCCGACCACAGGCTGCAGTTCCCCCTCCAGGACATCCCTGTTTTGAATGCATGTGAGTAGCACATGCCAGGTTCCAAGCATGCTCCGTTCCTGCTTGTGGGAAGCAGAAGTGGCAGGGAGGAAGAGTCTGTGCGTCACGCTCCTGGGAATAGGAGGGAAGGGAAGGGCTGTGGGTCAGTGAAGGAGGGCTCCACATTGTTTCTCCAGGTCCACTTGGCACTGGGCAGTGGGGAGCGGCCATCTGCAGCCAGGCAAGCTTTTCCTTCCCCCTCCTTCCTCTCGCTGCACTGGGGGGAGGGCAGGGGACCCTCTTCTGACTTGCTCCCTGTTGGTTGGAGGAGGACTGGGGCACCTGCCCTCATCCATGCACAGCCTTCAGGGCCTTGCACTGGCAGCAGCTCTCCACAGAACAGTGAAGAAGCCGCCACACCAGTGGCCCACAAGATGCACAGGTAGACTGTGAGATCCCACGGACAGGGCTGGGCCCAAGTAAGGCCAAAAATGGTTCACAGGGCACTCTGCCTTCAGCCCTTGAAATGCTCTTAGTGTGCAGCTGCTCCTGAATGGATGTGCATGTGCCGCCCCTCTTGCTTTCCCCAGCAGCCTGTCAGCTGTTTTTAGCCAGCTACAGTTTCCAGACTGTCTTTGGGGTGGCCCCGGTAGGAGCATTGCTGTCATCCAGCTTGACTGTCACCAGTGCTGGTCTGCTCTTCCAGGGAGGGTTGGCGCTGGAGAAGCAGCTGGCGCTGGTGGGAGGCACTTCTGGCTCCCAGTGGCTGAAGCAGCTTTGCAAGCACTCTGTGGCTCATTAAACAACACCGGCTTCTCTTTGGGGAAGTGCCACTGCAGATAATTGCCACGTAACTGCTACAAATGGCTCCCCACTTACCCAAAATAGCTGTGAATTGACAGTGACGTTGCTTTTTGTAGGGGACCTGATAAATGAGGCTGAAGAAATGGAAGACAACTGCTGTAATAGGCCTCAATTGCCTTTCATGCTTCGCCTCCACAAAACAGACCTTTTCATGGCTGAAAATCCCCACTAGTCACACTTCTGCTGGAAGCCTACATTAGAGCATATACCTGAAAGGGGAAAAATGGCTTTGAAACAAATCCAGCATTCCAGGGTGCACACATAATGGCACATGGCTAAGACATCCACAGTCTCCCAGGGAGCTGGATGTGGTCTTTGTGGAAAAGATCCACAGGGGTTGAGATCCTAAAGCACGCTGTGGGGCAGGGGGCAGGCTTGAGATGTTGCAAACATTCCACCCTGAGCTTGAAATATTGAACTCATTGCTCAAATGTTTGCAAGCAGAATCAAGACCGGCACAAATGTGCCCACAGGAGTTCCAGCCTTTGCAAGCAAACGCTTTCATTTGAACCTTTGCGAAGGTTGATGTTCAGAGGTTTGACCTTTTGCAGGCACAGGTGAGCTGTTGCAAGTGACTGAAAAGATGGCTCACAAAGGCTCCAGCTTTCACAGACATTTGCTTGGAAAAAGTTTGCACAAAAGCTTGCCTTGATTTGAGGTCCAACACTAGGATTCTTGTGCATCCAAGTACACTTCCTGGACCCCAGGAACAGAGCCCCTCACAAATCAGGGTAGTGTTAGCCCTCCTCAGGGCTCATGCCCAGGATTCCTTTTCCAGAAGCCCCTGTGCAGCCAGAGGAGATCAGCCTGCCCAGAGGACTCCTTGGAGGAAGCCACAAGGGAGCTGCAGTTTGGAAACTGAACGCTTTCCACATGCGCTGCCTCCGGCGCATTCTCGGCATCATCTGGCAGGACAAAGTTCCTAACAACACAGTCCTCGAACGTGCTGGAATCCCTAGCATGAAAGCACTGCTGAAACAGAGACGCCTACGTTGGCTCGGTCATGTTGTGAGAATGGATGACGGCCCGATCCCAAAGGATCTCCTCTATGGAGAACTCGTGCAAGGAAAGCGCCCTACAGGTAGACCACAACTGCGATACAAGGACATCTGCAAGAGGGATCTGAAGGCCTTAGGGATGGACCTCAACAAGTGGGAAACCCTGGCCTCTGAGCAGTCCGCTTGGAGGCAGGCTGTGCAGCATGGCCTTTCCCAGTTTGAAGAGACACTTGGCCAACAGACTGAGGCAAAGAGGCAAAGAAGGAAGGCCCATAGCCAGGGAGACAGACCAGGGACAGACTGCACTTGCTCCCGGTGTGGAAGGGATTGTCACTCCCGGATTGGCCTTTTCAGCCACACTAGACGCTGTGCCAGAACCACCTTTCAGAGTGCGATACCATAGTCCAGGGGTCGGCAACCTTAAACACTCAAAGAGCCATTTGGACCCATTTTCCGGAGGAAAAAAACCTCAGGAGCCACAAAACCCTTTTGACATCTAAAATGAAGATAACACTAGATATATAGTTTTTTTTTACCTTTATGCTCTTATAGGTCCCATTTTTATAATGTAGCCCCCTCTTGTAGCTTTTAGTTAGTTTTGTCATACATTCTTGTCCTGTGTTTTCAGATGCCTGGTCCTCTATGGTGTTTTGCCTGATTCCAAGCCCATTCTCTGCCTGGAGAATTATGCCCACTTTAAGCAAATTAGCTCCCCTTCTTTCCCCCAACAAATGACCCTGGTTCTGCCCTGCAGTCCTGCTGGACCCCACCTCCAGGGTAGCTCGCCTGTTCAACCTGCAGAGGTCCTCTCTCCTGCCAGCAGCCTCCCGCCACTACAGCAGCCCCTTGGTCCTCAGCAGGTCTTGGGCACAGCAGCCACACACCAAACTCCAGTGTCTCCAGCAGTCCATTAGTCGCAGTCAGAGCATCCAGGGCAGAGTCCAAAGTCAATAAGCCAAGTCACAGTCCAAGGTCAGATTCCAAAGTAAGTCAGTCAAATCAGAGTATCAAAGTCAATAAGGCAAGCCAGTCTCCTCTCCAACCCACATACCCCTTCCTGCCTCAGGTGCTCCTTATATCCCTGAGGGCCCTATTGCCTTCAAGTGGCTGCAGCTGTGCAGCACACTCTGCTGGATGCCCAGGCCTTACCCTTAAAGGGGCCACTGCTGACACCACATCTACCTCCTCACCAGATCTTCCAGGATTCCAATGCATATGGCGGTTATGACATCTGCTTATCTTACATGGGTACTAAAGAACTCCCCCCCACCTTCCAGAGGCACCCTGCTGGAAGGAAGAAAGGACACAGACTCCAGAGGTGGGGAAGAGAAGAAGCCAGAGCTGGGGGGGAAAGGTAGGGGGCAGCCACAGGCCAGCTTCTGCCCTGCCTGCCTGGCCTCCCTCACTCAGGCTGCAACCCTCTCCACACTTTCCTAGGAGGAAGCCTCACTGACTACTTGTGAGTAGACCTGCATAGGAGGGGGCTGAGGCTGCAGCCCTCCACACCTTCCTGGGAGGAAGCCCCACTGACTACAGCAGGGCTTACTTGTGAGTAGACCTGCACAGGAGGAGGCTGAGGATATAGCCCTCCACACCTTCCTGGGAGTAGCCCAGGGACTACATCGGGGTTTACTCTGGAACAGACCTGCACTGGCTCCCACTCACCCGTCCTTGTGCTTGGCCTTGAGCCAGCTCCAAGGCTGCCATCCCAGGCACCCTTTCCTGGGAGTAAGCTTCCTCTGCTGTAATGGGGCTTACTACTGAGTAGACACACAGGATGTCTCCTCTGCTGCGGAGGAAAAGCCTCTCCTTGCACTGAGTGGGGACCTGCTCAAGGAAAGGCGGGCTGCAAGGGCTTGCAATGGCTGAGATGGAGGAGGCTCAGGATTGGCTGGTGGTCAGCCAGTGAAGGGCCCTGAGCCATTCCAACAGAAAAAGCCAGGAGCCTGCTGGATGCTGATTGGCTGAGCCTGCTGGAGAGTTGGGGAAGGGAAAAACAGGGAGCTTAAGCCTGCAGAGCGGGCAAAATTGAAAAGGGAAACCAATGCGGGGCAGGTGGGGGTGAAGGGAGAGGAGGGAAGCAGCCCGCCCTCCCAACACAGGTGCCTCCTGTTACCCCCTTTGCCACTTTCACCGGGAGGAGCCGCAGCAGACAGCTGAAAGAGCCGCATGCAGCTCTAGAGACGCAGGTTGCCGACCCCTGCCATAGTCTTTCGAGACTGAAGGTTGCCAATAGGAGTCAATGTGTGAGAATTCAGGCAAGGGGCCCTTTAAAACTATGGTAGGTGAGAAGGGGAGGAGCCTTAGGGTTAGGGTGTGTGGACACACACACACAAAGCAAAACATAGTGACTTGTGCAAGTTATTATGCCAGCCAGTTATAGTGGGGAAGGATGGCCAATAGTCAGATACTCTGCAAAATACAGAACTATTTTGATGGATAGTCAGCACTTGTTCAAGAAGAATTAGAACAGCCTGTAGAGATCAGCTGGAAAGATTCATTCTAACTTGTGAAAACTTTCTGTGACATGACCGCACATTGGGGCAAAAAATCAAAACTTTAGATATAGGCTGATGGGTTCTGAGCTGTCTGTGACAGATCAGGAGAGAGATCTTGGGGTGGTGGTGGACAGGTCGATGAAAGTGTCGACCCAATGTGCGGCGGCAGTGAAGAAGGCCAATTCTATGCTTGGGATCATTAGAAAAGGTATTGAGAACAAAACAGCTAATATTATAATGCCGTTGTACAAATCGATGGTAAGGCCACACCTGGAGTATTGTGTCCAGTTCTGGTCGCCACATCTCAAAAAAGATATAGTGGAAATGGAAAAGGTGCAAAAGAGAGCGACTAAGATGATTACGGGGCTGGGGCACCTTCCTTATGAGGAAAGGCTAGGCGTTTGGGCCTCTTCAGCCTAGAAAAGAGACGCTTGAGGGGGGACATGATTGAGACATACAAAATTATGCAGGGGATGGACAGAGTGGATAGGGAGATGCTCTTTACACTCTCACATAATACCAGAACCAGGGGACATCCACTAAAATTGAGTGTTGGGCGGGTTAGGACAGACAAAAGAAAATATTTCTTTACTCAGCGTGTGGTTGGTCTGTAGAACTCCTTGCCACAGGATGTGGTGACAGCATCTGGCCTAGGTGCCTGTAAAAGGGGATTGGACAAGTTTCTGGAGGAAAATCCATTACAGGTTACAAGCCATGATGCGTATGCGCAACCACCTGATTTTAGAAATGGGTTATGTCAGAAGGCCAGTGCAAGGGAGGGCACCAGGATGAGGTCTCTTGTTATCTGGTGTGCTCCCTGGGGCATTTGGTGGGCCGCTGTGAGATACAGGAAGCTGGACTAGATGGGCCTATGCCCTGATCCAGCGGGGCTGTTCTTATGTTCTTCTATTCAGCTGCTTTTCAAGTATCGTGAGTGAGAGCCCCCAGAAGTCCAGCCATGGGGCAGAGGAGAGGGACCAGACCTGGGTTACTCTAATTGCCTTCACATCCATCAGAGCTGAAAGGAAGGTGCAGACATCATTTTGGTTCCTGTTCCTCTCAAGTGCGTCCACCACAGAAGCGTTCCCCTCTCCACTTTGCTGCTGTTTTATCAACAGAATCGCACGACTGAAAATGGAAACCAGGACTGCAGGTCATGCGTGGAGACTTATCAGCACAATCTCTCATCCTGCAGCAGAGAGATGATTGAAAGAGCTCGAGCAATTCCCTAATGCGTTGTGGCCGGCTTGATTGTTCGTTGCCTCTGCAGCGGGGCTGGGGAGGGAGAGTTGTATGTTCTAGTTTGAGGAATGGCAGGGTGGAAGAGTCATCTACAAACAGAGGTGCAAGGCACTGCCCAGGTGCCGGGGCAGTGATGTCACAATGCCGTGTGACAATGTGTCATGTGACATCACTTCCGGATCCTTCCCAGAGGAGGGGCACTCACTGCAGCGGCTTTCTTCTTCCCTCCCTCCATTCCTTCTCCTGTGGAGCTTGCACCCTAGTTACCTCAGTGGACAACATGCCAGTGGCACATGGCACACTGACTGTTGGTCATGGGGAGAGCTGGCCATGGATGGCTTCAGCCTACCAGACAAGTGTTCCAGGCGCCCACGGGCACCCATTCCAGGAAGTACCACAGAAGTCTGAACACTGACATGCGCACGCAAGTGGAACAAGATTCTTGTTCTCAAAGCTGGAGTTTGGTGGGGCATTTGGTGGACCGCTGTGAGATACAGGAAGCTGGACTAGAAGGGCCTCTGGCCTGATCCAGTGGGGCTGTTCTTATGAGTTCCAAGAGGCCACACGCGCTTCATGCCAGGGGCAGCCCCCTCAGCTGAGAGATGCGCTGTCCAGGAGGCTGCAAGGAGGAGGCAGTGACAAGGGTGCAGCTCTGTCTTGCTCCCTGACAGCCCTGGGGAAGGGAAAGCTGCTCCCCTGGAAGAACTCAGTGGCTCCTGCTGCCCACAGCAACTGAACCACACATAGGCAAAAAGTGGGGGGAAGCTCAGGTGCCAAGCCTTGCTCTCAGGTAGACCCTGCTCTTAAGCCCTCCCCCCCCACACTCACAAAGGGGGAGAATTCTGCCCCCCTTGGAGGGCTTTTCAAAGTCCCTCTCTTACAGGAACCAGGACAGGAATGGCCTCCTGCTGAGTTAGGGCTGGTCCAGTCAGCTCTGGATAGTTCTCACATTGATGGGCAGCGGCTCTCCAGGGTCCTGTTCAGAGAAAGAAGGTCTTTTCCAGTCCAACCTGGAGATGCTGCTACCAGGAACTGGACCCAGAGTCCTCTGAGCGTCAAGCTTGCCCTCTGCTGCTCAGGTGCATCTCCTGCGGTAGCATTCCAGAGAGATGAGACCCTGCCCAGGGTGCTCCCCTGTGCGTTAGGTTTTCTTTCTGAACGCAGTCCTAACCGTGCCCTGGGCCAGTGCGAGTCCCCTTGTGCCATCCTGGGACGGTCATAAGTGTGCCGTAAAGCATGTTTGTGCATCCATGGGAGGAAGCCTTGCCAGCACACAGTGGTGCACCAGCCCATGGAGGCCAAATCTAGCCTCTGTGACAGTGAGGAAAGGTAAGTCCACATTGACCACATTGAGCTTGGCCAGCGCAGGGGTCTGGGGAGCATGTGGGGAGGAGGCATTTGGAGTTGGGGGAGGGAGGCAGCAGGCGGTTCCGTGGGTGGGTGGCGATCAGAAGGCGGGGGCAGGATCCTAGCCCCGTTCCTGGGCAGCCTGGGCCAGCCCTGGGCTGTTCAGATGATGATGATGATGATGATGATGATGATGATTAACAACTGTATTTATATACCGCTTTTCAACTAAAAGTTCACAAAGCGGTTTACAGAGAAAAATCAAATAACTAATGGCTCTAAACTAAATAACAGATCTGCACTATCTCTATAGGTGATGCAGAACTGAGCAGCCTCATTGGGGCTGCTGCAGTGTTACCCAGGGTGAGGGGAATTATTTCCCCTTGCCCCAAGCTGGCCTGCACTCAGCCCCCAACTTGCACTGGATACAGCGCAGACTCGCTGGCCTGCCTGTTCCAGTGCAAGTCAGGATTGCGCTGTGGGAGAACGAAGATGGTACAAGACACACCCAAAGCTAAAACACGAGAGCTGGCTTCCTAAGCGTCCTTGACCAATCTCTCACCTGGTGGAGGCCAAATCCAGCCTCCGTGGCAGTGAGGAAAGGTAAATCCACACTGACTGAGCTCAGCCAGTGTGGGGGTCTGGGGAACACGTGGGGAGGAGGCACTTTGGGGCAGGGGGAGGGTGGGTGGCAGGTGGCTCTGAGGGCAGGTAGGTGGGGAGCAGGAGACAGGGCCAGGATCCAGCACCAACCTCTGAGCATAAGCAGAGTTGGCTCTCTAACACCATGACGGGCAGAACCAGGACTTCATGATGCAACCGTCAGGAGCTGCCTCCTCCCAACCGAAGGACTCCTTTATATCTTCGAGGTAGTTACCAACCGGTTAGAAACCAACCAATTGAAACTTCTGGAAAGATGATACAGTCTTCTGGGCTACCACTAGTCACTCAGTCTCAGCCCTGCCAACTGCAGAACCACAGCACAACCTGGAGAAGGGCTCGGCTCCAGTGAGCTTGTTCTGCACTGGCCGGGATGCACCAGGAGACGGCCAAGCCTCTCTCTCCGGCAGTTCAGTCAAATTCCCTTCAGCTGCTGGAGGACGGCTGCAGCCCCACAAAACGGAGCCGGGCTTGGATCTCACCAAAGAAAGCAGTGCTTCAGAAGAGCAGCACCCGGGGAGAATGGGAGGTGCCGGCAAGAGGAGCTGGGTGTCCAGCCAGGCACGTGTAGGGAACCGATTGTGACAGCTGAAGTCCCACCACCATCGCCTGCCTCTCAGGAATGCTGGTCGTCTGCTTGCAGAAAGCCTCGCTGGACTTCTGCTCGGCAGCGTTCTGTAGCCAACACCCACAACAGAGTTGCTCCTATTCTCACCCAGACACTTTCTGTTGGTCTTCCATGTTTGGATTCTGGATTTCTGTGCAGGTGTCCACATTCTTCTGCCTGCAGTGAAACTACACCTCCCTTCCTGCAGCGCCTGTTCCTTCTGAACCAGTTCTCCCCTTTCGTTCTCGTGCCCTGCTCGTGGATTTCATCAGCAGGCTTCCCCGATGCCCACTGGCCTTCCTGAGTTTGGATTTCAAACCTGTCCTGTTCCTTTCCCCGAGTCTGTGCCTCTGTATACACACATGGGAGACGAGGGCTGAGGCCGCCTTCTTGCCTCTCTCCTGCTACTTCTGGTGAGGGGAGAAGGCACTGGTTTCGGCACCCCCCCCCCCAGCGTGCCCTGGATTCATGCACAGGACTCACTTTCTGAGACAACTGGTCTGCACACCACTGCCTCGGTCCCCTCCCCACCACCAGAATCACCTCTTGTGCTGCAGTTTGGGTTCCTCCTGCCTGCGGGCAACCCAGAGGCCTCCTCCCTGGTCTGTGGAGCTTGGACTGGCAGCTGCCGTCCAGATAATTCCCTCACCGCAGTGAAAGTCTAGCTCCACAATGCCTCCCAGTCCACTTGTTCCCTCGTGTAATCTGCTCCCTGCCTCCACACTTCCCTTCCCCTGCAGTCACCCCCTGCTGCTACCCCCTTCTCAAAGTGCTCCTTCAGTCTTGTCCAGGAACTCTTCAACCACCCACACTGGCATCACTAGGGGGGTGCGGGCCACACCGGGTGACACGCCTGTTCTGCCAGATTCCCAGTCCAAGCTCTGCCTGGAGAATTATGCCCACTTTTAGCTAATTAGCAACCCGTTTTTTTACCCAAGAATGACCCTGGTTCTGCCCTGCAGTCCTGCTGGACCCCACCTCCAGGGTAGCTCGCCTGTTCAACCTGCAGAGGTCCTCTCTCCTGCCAGCAGCCTCCCACCAGTACAGCAGACCCTGGGTCCTCAGCAGGTCTTGGGCACAGCAGCCACACACCAAACTCCAGTGTCGCCAGCAGTCTCCAAAGTCCATTCACCAATGTCTCCAGTCTCTCCTCAAGCTTTTCCTCCTTCTGCTACCCACCAACCCTTCCTGCCTCAGGTGCTTCTTATATCCCTGAGGGCCCCATTGCCTTCAAGTGGCTGCAGCTGTGCAGCACACTCTGCTGGATGCCCAGGCCTTACCCTTCAAGGGGCCACTGCTGACACCACAGCCTACCTCCTCACCAGATCTTCCGCGATTCCAATATAGCACCCTGGCAGGAGGACGCGCTGACATCGCGGCTTTAGGAGCTACCGTGTCATGCCATACAGCGTTGGATGCAGAATTCCCAGTGGAGTGCAGTGCAAAAACAGAATTGCAATTGCTCCTTCCGTTCAAAAGTTATGGCCAAAAAACTGGAAAGAACACATGCATGGAGCCCTATGGAAAGTGAAAGTGAGCCGTATCGCGCATTTACTCACGAGTAGGCATACTTGCTGTAGTCCGTCGGAAAGGGCAGGCTGAGAGGAATCCAACAATACCACAATGGTCCCAATCCAATGAGTGCAGCCCCCAAAAACACAAAAGGGAGAGGGAGGTCCCTGCCTCCCTTCCAGCTGCATCTATTGAGCGGGAAACAAAGTCACGTGGCAGCGTTTACTCGCGAGTAGGCAAACTTGCCTTAGTCCATAGGAGAGGGCAGGCAGAGAGGACTCCAAGGACTTCAGAATGGTCCTGATCCAATGAATGCAGCCTCCAAAACACCTGAGAAGGAAGTCCCTCCCTCCCTCCTGCAGTCTATTGAGCTCTATGGAAAGCAAACTCAACCAGTGGTTGCGATTACTCTTGAGTAGGCAAATATGCCTTGCCTTTTGGTCAGGCCAGACAAAGGGGAATGTGAGGACACCAGAGCTGGAGTGCAACGAAAGCTCCAGAAGGCAACCCCCCCCCCCCCAAAAAAAAAAAAAAGGACAAAAAAGTGGCTTGAACTGGCAAGGGGAATGTTTTCTATTTTGCACTTGCAAAGCCAGGAGGTCGTTATCTTGATGTACCTGAAATAGAAGATCTTAAAACTGGGTGCTGGAGAGGGCTGGAAATCTCACTGATGATTTTTTTTATTTGGGGGGGGAGGGGTATTGCAAGCAGGCTACAGAGTAAGCTCCATTGACCACTATGGGACTTACTTCTGAGTAGACATGCATAGACTTGGGCTCACAGGCTGCAATCCCACCCACACTTTCCTGAGAGTAAGCCCCATTGACCACAATAGGACTTACTTCAGAGTAGATTCACTTGGTGGAACAGGACTGGCTCCCCCTTATTTAATTATTTCTTTTATTTTAATTTAATTATTGATAATTATTTATTTTAATGTGCTTGATGATGTCACTTCTGGCCATGACATCACTTCCAATGGGTCCTGGACAGATTGTCATTCTAAAAAGTGGGTCCCAGTGCTAAAAGATTGAGAACTGCTGCAATAAGGTGTTAGTAAGTTGACATGGGGGGGGGGAGAGACTCTACAAGTTTTCAAAATCACTAAAATCAGAGTTTGGAGGAGTAAGACCATAGTGTCATATATCAATCAATGCAGCATTTCATGCAGAATGCAATGAAACAAACCACATGGAAATATCTGTGTTCTAACAAAAGGTACAGCCAAAAAAACCAGTGAGGGTGGGGCGATGTTACATCTCCATGCCCACCACCTGGGGCGTTGCCCTGCCCACTGCATGGGGTGATGCGCAGGCCTCCCGCACTGGGTGACACGAATGCGGGTGATGCCACTGGCCACCCATGTGAGTCTTGCATGGAGAGGCGTGCCTCAGGCACAATCGCCTCTCCTCCAGCAAGGAGACTCACTTGTGTTTGACGCAGGTGTGCTTCATATCCACTGCAGCAGGAGACAAGCATGACACGGCCCCTGAAAGTCACCACCTCTGTTGTCCGTGTTGCCTGTAGCTGCAGAATCTTTGCCCCCTCCATACACTCTTGTGTTTCTGATAGCTGGCCCTGCTCATAAATTCACAGCTTTGCTCTGGGCCTGTTCCAAAGAGCTCCAGCAAACTGTTCCCACCTGAGAAATGTGGCACCTTCCCTAAACCAAACAGGGAATCACTAAGGACTCCTCCCTTCAGCTCCACCCACTGACTGTAAAACTCTGCATGTTCCTGATAGGGTAGTTCTAGGCTACCGTGGTTTGTGGAGCAGCTCCAGTGGGGCTGCATCTGCCTGCAGCTGGCACTGCGGTTGACCAGTCACTTTTCTCAAGACCCCTCCAGTCTGGAACCAGAGCTCTGCGAGTGGCTGCCTTTGGGCACGTTGGCAGGGGCCTCGCCAAGAGGAGTTCCAGTTATTATTTGCAGCAGGCAAAGGTCTGTGGCTGTTCCTGCGATCCTCAGTGCTTCTCCCCTTTGCTCCTGTGATCCCGGCCCAAGTTCCTCTTGCTCGTACAGAGTGTCCAGGAGGCCTGACTGCCTGCTCCTTGGGTACCTGCTCCTGTGCGCCATGCTTGGAGCCAACCTGCTGCTGCACCCGGCAAGCCTGGTTTATGACTCTCCTTCGGTGTCCTTTGCAAAGGTCAGGCTTGCCTCATCAGTGGTGCACTAATGGCTCTTCTCAGCCATCCTTTATTTAATGGTCTGCTTTCCAGGGCCTCCGTGTGAGCCATTAAACTTCAGAGGATTCATACCTTTAATGCTCTGGCTCTGTGCGTGGGGGTGAAATTGGAAGGGAAACCAACGGTCCTTTAAGTTTGATCCCTTGTGGCCCAAGTCTACGAGGGTGTGTGTGCGAATCACGTGCCCGTCTTCTTTGTATCTTCTGGTTGAATGCTTACCTAGTTATGAGTTAAAAGCCACCATTTATGCTATTAGACAAATACTATAGGGACTATCGGGTTTTAGAATTGAAAGGGCCTTTCAAGGTCATCCAGTCCCACCTCCTAATGCACTATGAAAGTGCCATTGTGCTATTTGAGTTTAGAAACTAGATATATGACCCATTCCCCACAAAACCAACCTGCAGTAAAAACAGCAGCATCGCAAGAGGAGTATCCAGTAGACCACAGCCAGCAGTGACGCAGCCTCAGACCTCTCTTGAAAGAGGTGTTTGCGCCTTCCAGGAGGTGCATGCAGATGGAAGTGTGCCCACTTCTCCACCTGCCTTTGGCACTCTCCTTAGATGGGCACTTCTGCTGCGACCATTTCTAGGGTGCGTGTGAAACCCCAGGAGTCATCTTGCCAGAGGGGCTCCCCCACTCTGCTGTGAAAGAGCCTGGAGGAGACTGCGCTATGGAGACTGCCCACGTGGCATCCCTGTTCAGCCAGGGTGCAAGAGGTGGCACTCCTGCCTTCCTTCCCGTCCTGCCATCAGCCCAGCCACGAGGGCAGTACCCACACAGCAGCCTCCTCCAGACCCTTCCTGTCGCCACCGAGATCCCTCCAGCGTTCATTTTCCAGCCCTGAACTGCTCTCCTCAGCTGTTGTGACAGATCAGTCTGGTGCGGCCATTATGGTTCCACCAGTGATCTTTCATCGCGCAACACATGTTAAGTTCCTTGCTCAGTGCTCTGCTGAGTGTCACAGCAGCGGCCTGATGGCCGTCCAAGAACCTAATCAATCAGGCCGGGCGGCGGCTCCTTCAGCAACCACGGGCTTGTATTTGTCGGCCACAGGGTTTGTTGAGATATCGGGGCAGTGGGTGGGAGGGGGAGGAAATACATTAGAGGATGTCAAACAGCCGGGAGCACATAACGGATAGGCATTACTTAAGCCCCATCAATTTATAATGCTAGCTTTCCCCACGCACCAATTAATCTCTCCCCTTCCCAGAGTCACAGTGCGCTGCTCTTGCGCCGCATATGCAAAGCGTCTGTCACTTTGCAAAGCAGAGTAATTTTGTTTGTGGAGAGACAGATTGTTAGGAGGGCATCATCTCAAGAGCGACTGGGCTGCTGCTCACAGACAAGACACACGTGTTGAGAATGCACCGGGGAGGCGAGGCCTGTCGGGATCTGGACAGCACCAGTGAAGCACCCGGAACCCGGGACAGCCCCGGGAGAGGCCAGGGAGCACTGGGTTCCGCTCCCACAAGGAGGGACACCTTCACTGCACATGACACAGGCACCCTCTTAGAGCATGACAGCAGTGGCTGTCTCGGAGTCTGCTCTTCCTGTAGGCGGACCTGGTGAGTCCTCTGCTCTTTCATAAGGAGAGGCTGCTTTGCATGCAGAAGGACCCCAGTCCCACCCCTGGCATCGCCACTCGGAGCAAGCAGCACTGGGCTGGGTGAGGCAGTGGCCTAACTCAGCACCAGGGCAGGTGGCAGTCCTACCAGAAGAGCAGAGCACGTAAGCCCACCAGCCACCTCCGCCCTCGCCCCTCCTCCTGCTTTTTCAGGACATGCATGGAGGAGGGGAGGTGGTAGAGATGCTCTGTGACCAGGTGCTTTTCAAAGTCCCCTGGGCTTTTCAAATCAGGGGTGAGGAGGAGGAGCCTGAAGAATTGTCCTGAAACTGTTGTTCCATGTAAGGCTTTGTTTTTCCATTGGCGTTAGAGTAGTTGGGACTCCTTCCATGTAAAAGATCCAGGTGAGAGGGGCTGAGTTTATTAGTAGAGTAAATAAAAACCTTTAGAGAAGAGACCTTTGCTGCCTCCTTGGTGGATGAGATCTGAAGGAGAGGGAGTGTCACTGTGGTACTGTGACTAAGAGAAATTTAACCAAATCTGACTAGTCTTGGTTTTAGAGGCAAGCTACCTCTGATTGCCAGATGCAGGGGAGGGCACCAGGATGCAGATTGTGTCTGTTGTCTTGTGTGCTCCCTGGGGCATTTGGTGGGCCGCTGTGAGATACAGGAAGCTGGACTAGATGGGCCTATGGCCTGATCCAGTGGGGCTGTTCTTATGTTCTTAAGGTTAGATGGTGTTTGGGATTTTATCTTTTCTTTGTAGTTGTTTTCTTTAGCAAGTACATAAAAGGGTTTTGCCTGGGGGGGGGGGGAATCCTGCAGGTTTGGGAGCTTCTTCTTATAGTAGTGCTTTAGCCAACTCCATATTTGGATTTATATTAAAACCTTTTATTTGGTAATGGATCTTAATAAATTCTGTGTTCCTCATTCCTTTTTGTTTGGGCCTTATTGAGAGATCTGGGACCAATACTCCCTTCTTTTAAAGCAGGGGTGTCCAAACATTTTGGCAGGAGGGCCACATCATCTCTCTGACACTGTGTTGGGGGTCCAGGGAAAAAAAGAGTTAATTTACATTTCAAATTTGAATAAATTTACATAAATAAATACATTAGTAATGGAACTTATATGACTGAATGAAGGTCTTGCAATAGCTCCTGATCTATAAAAGGCCTTGAACAAAGCAAGGCTGGCCTTTCCCTTGCTGCCACTGCTGCATCACAGATGTGAAACAGCAAGCAGTGGAGGGAGCCCTGGTCCCACAGCTCACACAAGGGGTCAAAAGTTGGCTGTCAGGCTGAGAGCAGTTGTGTTGGGCCAGCACAGGCTCCAGCAAGTCTCCAGAGGGCCAGAGCTCATTGGAGCCTGGGGGCTCTCAATGGGCCAGATTGGGAGTCCTTGAGGGCTACAAGTGGCCCCAGGGCCAGGGTTTGGGCACCCCTGTTTTAGAGAGTAAAAGAGAGGAACTAAAGAGGACCCACTAAAGGGTTATGTTATAAAGAAGGGGGATTCAGCCCAGGGAATCCCCCTAGTAATCCTGGTTCTTGGGCTGGTGGTAGCAGGGTAGCTACCTGGGGGTTATTCTTCCTCCCCCCCCCCCAGACCCTGACAAGAATGAAGTAGAAAAAGGAGGGGAGAGGCATGCAGAGCACAAGAGGAGGGGGAGGAAGGGGCCCTTGCCAAATGTTGGGGACTCACACTAGTGGCAGGGGGAGCAGAACTTAAGGTGACTTCTGGTGCCTGCTTGATTTGGGCTCTCTTGGGCTAAAGCCCCACAGAGATCACTGCAAATGGCAGAGTGTTAGATTTTGGAAAGGACATTGGAGGTCATCTAGGTCGCCCTTCTGCTCAGCGCAGGTGACTTCCACAGCATTTCTGATGGGCAGCTGCCTAGACTCTGCTTGAGACCCTCCAATAAGGGAGAGCCCCCAACTGTCCAAGGGAGGCTGTTCCAGGGCCTGTGAGGAAGCAGTGAGGAAAGCCTCTTTTCTCTTTTTTCTGTGAGGAAAGCAGCCTCAATCTTGTGCCTGCAGTTTCAACCCACTGGTTCCAGCCCTGCCCTCAGGAGCCACAGAGAGGGAGTCCTTCTGTGTGATGGCCCTTCCAAGCCCTGAAGGCACTCCCAGCACGCCTGCTCTTCTCCAGGCTACGTATACCAAGTGCCTCTAACAATTTCTGGCAGGACTCAGTTCCCAGACCCACTCCAGCTCACTCACTCTTATATGACATGGTGCCCAGAACTGGATGCATCATTTCACAAGTTCCCCCTGCCTCAGCTCCAGTCCTGCTTACTGCCTCCACATAACTGACTTTCAAGCCTGCTGAGCTTCATCTCTTGACATGTACTGGAAAAATCATTATCTATATATGTTGGCTCCTTCCTGAGCCGAAGAGCCTCCTTCCAGCAGAAGCACAAATGCTGCAAAACATCAAAAGATGCTGGGAGTTTCTGCTCCCAAGACAGAGAAATTTTCCCAAGTTTCTGAGGCAAGCCCTCCTTGGCCATCAGTGACACGTGGATAGCGTTGCAGAGAAGCCCCTGCTCTTCTGACATGGCTATGGGTGTGTATGAGCCACCATGTGCATAGGCCCCTTTGACCCTGGAGTAAGTCGGTGGATGTGGGCTTCCAGCACACCAGCTGGCTAAAGCAGGAATCATTCCAGCCCAAGCCTATCCATGTTCTGGGGCAGTGAATCTCACCATCTACTGCCGTAAGTTCTGGTCTGGTGCTGCAAAAGCCCGATGCTGTTACGTGCTTTGGGGACATGGGCACAAATGGTTGGAGCTCAAGCACACACCACCGGCTCACCCGGCCCATGCCAGGGCAGGTAAGGTGGCAGTGGGGATGGTCCGAGGGAGGATTAGGGTGGGGCACAGGTGGATTGGGGGTAAGAGGGGGTGCAGGGAGGAGGGTCCAGGGCACAGTGCTGCATGCCAAAATTCTATCCCCATTTTCCCATCCCCGAGTAACCCCAAAATAAGTCATTGTAGGATTTCTCTTCCTTCAATATTTGCAGTTGCAGCACCAGATCTTGAAGCTCTCTATATAGCTGCTCTGTTGGATGCCTCCTCTAGAGAAAACCTTCAGCTGGGCAGTGGGTTGCAAGGAGCATGTCCCGTCAGTGTGTTGGCACCTGCACTGCTGTCCAACTGCCTTCAAGACACACTGTGTCTTGTGCAAACCTTGGCACTACCACCCAGGCCTGGGAAGTTGGGCCACCGCCAGGCCACCGCCCTCCTCTGCAGGATTGCCATGGATTCTAGGCTCACTTCCTGGAGCATCAAAGCATCTTGGCTTTTGCATGGAAAATCAATGGAGAGAAGGCTGTCCTCGCCCAACCTCTCTGCATCATAGTCAGGGAAGCAAGAAGCAGTTTCTGAGCAGAATTGGAATGGTGGCCATTCATAGTCCGCTTTTCAGGACAAAAGTTAACAAAGTGGTTTGTGTAGCAAATGGAACCCAAAAGTTCCCTGCCTCAAAGGGGGTCAGAATCTGCAACACCAGGAGGGACAGTTGCTGTGCCCCTGCTCAGGGAGAGAGGGAAGCCCCTCTTTCAGGGAGGAGCTTCTGGCCTGCAGGGCATTTGCAGAAAGTCTGTCAGGAGGAGGAGGAACATGCATCCTCACAGAGCCTGCCGCCTCTGCTTCTGCATCCATAAATGAAGCAAGTGTTGCAAAGACGCTCCAAGTTGCCAGGGTCCTCTCACCCAAAGGACACGAAGTCCCGAAGTGCCACCCTGGGACGTTTTCACTGCTTCATCTTCCTTGTCACTTGTGCCTAGTGAGCAGTCCTGGCGGAGTGCAGCTTTATTAGGTTTGTACCTCATACTAAGAGGGTGCCTTGGAGCCTGTCACTTTCTCAGACTGCCTGCCCCTCTGTCCTAAGAAGAACTGTGGCGGCTCACAGCACTGCCCTGCAATCTACCTTGAGAACGGTGGCCTGCAGCATTCATCGCAGAGATGAGCACCATCGTTCCGATCTCTCATCTGGGCCGAGATGACTCTGCCCGTCTCCCAAGGCTTGGACAAGCCTCTCTCCCTCCCTGTGGCTGAGCAGCATCAGATTTATGACCCAATCCGCTCATCTCCTGATGCGAGCACACTGCCAGGTATGCCGGCACGAGGCCCCACTGGTGCAGCAGCCTTAAAGTACCCACCAACGGCACAGTGCAGCCCCCACCTGGGCAGAATCCCCCAGGCAGGCAGACAAGAAAGAGAAGGGGATGCAGGTGGGGCAGGAGGAGGCAGAACTGCTGGCCACTGGGTCCCCAACACCTGTCCTGGGTTGAACGTGACCCAGAAGACTCTCTAGAGTCACACTGGCAGCAGAGCTATCATAGCTCTGTGCAGGCCCATCAGGGACCAGAGGGGGGCTGACACTGAGATTAGTATCCTCCTTTCCCACCCCTCTTGCTGGCTTCTCCTGCGGGATGATGCACTGGACGCAGCGGACATTGCTCCGGTGGACCTGCAACCAGTGCAGCACCCCTGAACAGGAGTCCCAGCAGTCCCCAGGCGTTTCTGTGACTGGAACCACATTGTCTGTTCTATGCCTGTTCTATTCCCAAGAACCTGGTAGAAGAGAAGAAGAATCTCCCCTTTGGCCAGAGATGGGGTTGGGCTTCCAGCTCATCTTGAGGTAGTAGATCAGTTGACTGCAATGGAGGTTGACCCAGGGCCCTTGGGTGAGAAAAGCAGCTGCCCTTCCAAGGGGGGTGTCCGTCTCCCCCTGATCTTTGGGGCCTCAGCACCAGGCACGCTTGCTGCCCACACCCGTCCTCCCTCCCTGACATCATCACTCAAGAGGGCATTTCTTAAGTGAAAGGCGTCCAACATTCTGGAGTTGCTGAGAGAAGCCAGGCGACAGGGGCTGTCTTCTGGGCTGGCCCCGGCCCTCCCTCTCCCGCTCAAAGGATTCATATTTCTCAATTACCTCTCCCCACACCAGGAGACGGGTTCAGTGCATTAATGCACTTGCAGCTGTTTATGGAACACAACAGATTGTAGCACAAAAACCTCTGTCTAAGATCTCGCTTGAAAGAGCCCTAATCCCCTTTTCTAATTCAATTACTTCGTAGCACTCGAGTCAAATGGGTGTTCCAGCTCCAGACGGAATGGTGCAAATACCTGTGCCGGGAGCAAGATGCTCATGAAATGCGATTTCTATATCATGTTTGCCGCACGAACATTCCTGCACCGCTCCCATTAAAATGCCTCCTCACTCCGTCAAATTACCTGCTAATCAGAAACACTTCATGGTACAATAAGCCGGCAGAGGCTGCTGAGGTTAATGGAGTCTTCCAGGCGCCGCAAACACGACGGAAACAGGTGTGGTGGGATGCCGGCCAGATGCTGCCCCCCTCCTGGGGAGAAAGAGTTTCTATGTGGGGCAGGAACTGCCAGTAGAGTGGGCATGTGGGGGCACATATGTGCTTCTAACAGTGGGAGGGACCATTCTCATTTGTTGAGCAAACGTGGGCACTGACAGCCCCTCCTTTCTTATAGGAAACCACTGCCAGTGTCAAGGGGCTCTCTCCGCTTGGCATAGACGGGTCAGAAATTTGAGGAGGCCCCCTTGTCTCCCTTCCTCCAAGTCTTTGATGAAGATGTTAAAGAGAACTGGGTCCAAGACAGAGACCTGGGGCACCCCACACCTCCAGGCTGATGCAAAGCCATTGACCTGTACGGCCATCCCCCCAGTTGCAAATCCAGCTAACGATAGTATTGTCTAGCCCATTTGTTTACCTCAAAGTTAGGAAGTCCCCAGGATGTTGCAGTGTTCACAGGGCTCAGTGGGATGGCCAATGCGGGTGCTCAGAAGGCTTCTCACGAGCCAGAAAGAGACTGGGGGGAGTGGTGAACCACAGTTTGGCCTTTTATCCACAGGCCTGTGGGGACTGAGGGCTCCGTGCCATCAGTTCAAGCAAAACAGCATGGGACTGGCCTGGGTCACCCTCCCATGTCATGCACACAGCACCACATACAGGCACACATAAATACACCAGGCAACTATGTGAGGCTGATTTCCTGAACCCCCCGTCCTCCTCCTCCTTTCCTACAGACCATGTGCTCCAGCACCTTTGAAGCTGCAGAGGTATTTATTCTCAGCTGTAAATGGATACGTATTCTCAGTTTTAATTAACAGTAATCACTACGTAGCTCTTTGCATGCTGCCAGGCTGCAACTGTATCTGTCTGCTCTTTTCCCAGTGAAAGGAGGAACGTCTCAGCCCTTGACAAATCTCGGATTTGCTGCGTTCACACAGGTTTCTATGCAGATGGGCCCAGCCTACCGGTGCCGCTTGGCCAGTCATTCATCTTCATGGATTAATTGCTGTTTCCACCTCGGCACAAGAGAGCCGCTCTGGAGTGAAAAAAAGAGACCACATTAAATGTTAATTTAATTTAAATAAAAACTTAAGTGTACAATCCAAATGTATTTCAGAACTTAATTTTTTTTTTAATTAGATTTTTGGAGGAACACAGAAATTGAGAAGGGTTAAGTCTTTATAAGGCAATATACCTTGTGGGAAAAATGAGAAGCAGGAGAATTCTGTGTGCAAACCAGTTTGAGTATGGAACATATTGAGATTATGCTGCAAAGAAAGTGAGCTCCCCTCCACCGCCATACCGGAGTGAGTTGGGTGGTTTGTCCAGTGCAGTTACTGCCTCATGAAGAGGGCGCTGTATGGACCGATAGATCCAGGTAGGCTTGAGCTAATGGATGATGAGTTGGCAGCCAATGGGATCTGGCCCACGGATCTCCTGGCTCACTTTCTTAACCACTATGTGACAGCAGCTTTGAATACCCTTTCTCCAGTTCTTGAGATTTTGGGGGCAAAACTGTTCTGCCACCCCCAGCACAGGAGGAAGATGGGGTTCCATTGAACTTTAGAGGCTCCATAAATGATGATGAAATGAGGTTGAATTTAGGGGGCTCTTGCTGGGCTATGCTTGCGGAGGGTGGGGGGATAGAGAGATTCCAGAAAACAGAGAGTGCAGAGCTGTTGTGATTCAGGCCTGAAGCCTCGAACTAGACTTGAAGGGGAGCCCCTTGCCTGGTGAGGTGGGAAGGGCAGAGTCAAAGAGCTCCTCCCAGAACAAAGATCTTAGAGATCATCACCAAGGCCCCCTGACATCATCTTGGAGTTGGGTGGCCCAAAACCTTTGGGCTGACTACTCAGGGCTCCCTTGACCTGGCGAGAGTGGGACCAACCCTCAGAAATCACAGTGATGGGCTTTCTGCCACCCCCCGCCCAGCTTCGCAACAGCGGCATGCTGCTGCCGCCATAGCAGTTGAGGCCGAACCAGGGCATCCCTGCAGTGAGCCCTGGGACTGCAAATGGCTTCTGTTGCCCACTCAGGAGAGCAGCCTGAGACTGGCTGGTTGTCTTTAGGAGGGGGAGGAGGGACGTTTTGCTCTCTAGTCTGATTGGCCAGGACATGGGTGTTTTTTGCCTTCTCCAGACTGGTTGAATGGGTCAGGGGCTTGCTAACCAGGTGGGCACAACTGGCAGGTATGGTGCAGGCTGGGGGCTTAGGGATTGGAGTGCAGCTTGAGAAAGTGGGATGGGGGAACGGGGGGGGGATAGCTGGTCCCAAGAGGCTGTTCGACAAAGGGAATCCTGGCTGGGAATCCCTTGTCCAGGGACTGAAAAGTCAACAGGGGGTTGGTCTGGATGACCTCTTAGCCCCCTACCAACTCTTTGATTCTATGATCTATGAACCTCAGGGCTGTGCAGTGCAGTCAGATCTTCCATGATCCCTTTGGCATTGAGAGGCTGTGGTGGGCGAAGGGGATTGTGTGTGTGTGTGTGTGTGTGTGTTAAGGAAAAGGCTGGCCTGTTTGAAAGCTAACTTTGGGGGCCTGTAAGCAGCAGGCAGGACCAGGCTGTGCAAGGCCCCCTGTTTCTGTTGAATTATTCCATCGTTTCTTTTTTCTTTTCTTTTTTAAGTCACTTGTTTCTCTGTAAAGGCAGCTGCTGAAAGAAGGCCTGTCGCTCCTTTTCAATCGCCAATGACTACAAAAGGGGGGGGAGGAAGGAGGCCATTTGCATCTGCCGCCAAGCTACACATAAGCCCCCCACCCCGTGAAGGCAAGAAAGTTTGTGAATGAAACACATGTGATGTGACATATATGTAGCTATGTGCATTCGGGACTGTTTCCCACTCATTGTTTAATGGTTGAAAGAGGCCTCCAGCAGGTCCAGTTTGGACCCACACTTCCACGGCCCTGCAGTGCCCTACCATAGCCAGCAATGGGGTCCTTCCCTTGGTCTCGTCCATGCAAAACTAGTCTGTGCAGATTCTGGAGCCTTCCTGCTCCAGGAGACAGAGGCGGCCTCCTCAGGAATACAGCAAAGAGACAGTTTCATCTTTGCCAGGAATAAATACATTTGTTGCAGTTGTGAATTGTTTTATCACCATGAAAATGATTTAAGAAAGATTTGAGCTGCTTCCTCACAGCATTTTTCAGCGCCTGTAACACAAAATGGAAGGACTCGTAGATCTCTGCCTGATTCAAATTTAATCCCCCGATAGGAAGAGCTTCTTTTTCTTTCATGTTTTAGAAATGCCTGCTGAGAGAGGATTCCTGGGCCCAGGTCATCTCTGTTCCTCTGCAGCTTCCAGGACTTGGGTGGAACTGAGAACAACCGGGGGGGGGGTGACCACAAATGGGAACTGTGTTGCCAGCCTTGGGGGCTGTGGGTTCCAACTGGAAACTTTTTGGGCAAGACCCTACAGCCAAGGTCTGCAGAATGCTAGAGATAGAATAAAATGTATCATAGACTTTATACCTTTATGACAGAATGGAAAGCAATCAAAATGTGTGCTTCAAAAGTGCATGTGAGTTAATGAACCAAATGAATCTGAGCACATTTTAGTAGAAAATTGAAGACACGAAAGCCTACAAGTAAACAAGCAAAATGTGTAGATTTTCTTTGAAATGTAACTAGCTACAAAACCACTCACACACACACACACACACACACACACACACACACACACACACACACACACACACACACACACACAGGGAGGATGGTTGAGAGCATGGCTAAGGGGGTTTCCTAGGCAGTGACCAGGTCTGTGCTCCCCTTGAAGGATCAGGTTTCCCACCTGGGAGTGTCTCCAGAACCAGCTTTCTCGCTGGAAGTCTTAGTGGCCTCTGTGGCGTTTCAGCACACTTGCCGTCTTCAGCTGGTGTGCCAGAATCATAGATTCATAGAGTTGGAAGCCAGCCAGAATCATAGAATCAGAGATTAATAGAGTTGGAAGGGACCTGCAAGGGCATCTATCCCAACCCCCTGCCTGTAGCTGGAAATCTTCCTAGAGCATCTCCAGCAAGTGCTTGTTGAGCCTCTGCTTGAAGATTTCCAGTGAGGGAGAGCCCACCACCTCCTTTGGCAGATGTCTGCTGCTGAACCCCCATGACTTTCCTGGTCAGGAATTTCTTCCTGATGTCCAATCAGAATCTCTTCTCCTGCAGTTTGTAACCCTTGGATCTAGTTCTACTCTCAGAGGCAGGTAAGAACAAATTTGTTCCTTCTTCCACATGACAGCCCTTCGGGTATTTGAAGAGAGCTCTCATATCCCCTCTCAGCCTTCTCTTCCCAGGTTGAACACACCAAGTTCCCTCTACCTTTCCTCGTAGGACTTGTCCTCCAGCCCACTGATCATCCTCGTCGCTCTCCTCTGAACCTGCTCCAGTTTGGCTGCGTCTTTCTTCAAGTGGGGTGCCCAGAATTGGACACAATACTCCAGGTGAGGTCTAACCAGTGCAGAGTAAAGCGGAACCACAACTTCTCATGACTTGGAAGCTACTGTTCTACTGATACAGGCTAAAATTGCATTTGCCTTCTCTGCAGCCACATCACACTGCTGACTCAGGTTCATCCTGTGATCCACTGCAACTCCAAGAACCCTCTCACATGTTGTGCTGCAAAGCCAGGTGTCTCCCAGTCTATACCTGTGTCTTTGGTTATTTTGGCTTAAGTGCAGGACCTGGCATTTGAACCTTCGTCTTACTCATTTCCCCCCAGTATTCCCTTTTGTCCAGGTCTTCCTGAAGGCCTCTACTGTCTTCTCTTGTGCTTGCTGCAATTATAATTGCAGAATAGATGGCTGCTTTCCTCTCCTGCTTGTGGGCTCTCCAGGAGTAGCTGGTAGAGCCAGTGTGGGGAATGGACTGCTGGACTAGATGGGCCCCCACTGGCTTGATCCCATATGGTGTTTGTTGCATAATGCTGAGTTGGACTTCCTGAAAAGCAACTCATGGGACTGAAGATGAGGGAAAATGATTAATTGGGGCCAGCCTGGGCACAGGAGATGCCTTGGGTCCTCTCCTTGCATTCTGCAACATTGCACACTGATGAACTCTGCACAGCCAGCTTCCCAGAGGGGCACAGGTTCACTCTGGAATGGACGGGGACTTTTGCAGAGCAGAAGAGCTTTCTTCCCTCCCTGCAAAGTAGCCATAATCAGCAGCCTGCAAGGCCAGCTTGGCATGGCAAGTCTGGATGTGAGTGTATTTTCTCCCAGTTGAACAGATGGCCCTGTGGAGGAGCAGATCCCTGCCAGGAAAAGAGCAGTCCCCCCTGCCCCACACCCAGACCCACTCAGCCTCATCCACATGGCTCCTGGGGCCATCAGCCCCACCTTTGGAGCAAAGGGACTGCTGATCCTGCCCTGCCACTTGGCAGCATTTCCATCTGCATAATCCCCGTTTCACAGAACCTGCTTGGAAGGGAGGCAGAGTTGTCAAAATCTTGTCACTTCTGCAGCAAGGTGAGCACCGATGTTGATCCTCGTCTCCTCTCCTCGGTGAGCTGAGCTTTTGTGCTCCGCTTGTCTTTAAATAGGTCACAGATTTCTGTCAGACAAAGGGAGAGTTGGCAGCAGTGATCTCATCTGGATTTACATAACGCTGACAGGCAGATTAGACCAAAACCTTACTGCAGGCCTGCCAGTCACAGCGCCAGAGTCCCGATTCAGGCACTGACCGCGCCGTGTGTAGGCAGGTTATTCGATTCAGTGGCAGAAAAAGGCAACTCCAAGCACAGTTCATGCAAAAGGCGTATTTCACAGAAACGGATGCAGAGATGGAAGCAGCCCAGAGCAACCCCTGCCTTCAGCAAATGGTCGCCTTAACTCTGCCCTTGGCACTGGTGTGGTTGGACAATCCGTAGCCTGTCCAAAAACAGTCTATTCATGGAACTCCACATTTGAGATTCACAGGTGGACTGACATAACGTCCCATAAGGAGAGCTCTGCTGGATCAGGCCCACAGGGGCCCAGGTGCAGAGGCAAAGGCAGACCCCACTGCCACCATTACTCCCCTCCAGCTGAGATCCAGAGGCAGACTGCCTGCCACGAAACCCGGAGGTTCTTATTATTATGTAGCACAGTTCATGCTGGACTGATTATAGCCTGCATTCGGGGTCTAGCCAGGATCCTGGGAACCTGTCACCCGGGCACAGCCCAGGCTCCAGGGGTCTCCTCAGGAGCAAGGGTTTCCTTAAGAATAAGGGAGCTCAATAAGTCTGGCCAGGATCCAGACCCCGTGCAAGGGACCTCCCTGGAAGTAGGGCCGGGGTCACATGGCCGGAAGGGGTGGAGCAGGGAGAGTCAGCTGCTGGGCTCATAAGGCTCTGGTTTTGGAAGGAGGGCAAAGGGAAACAACCTCAGTACTTGCTCTAGACTTGTGCCTGGCCTTGGTAGGCTCAGAAAGCCCCAAGTTGGGGTAATCCTGAGGGGAGAGCTGGCCCCAAAGAGGATGAAAGAGCCCCGATGTTGGGCCTGCAAAGGTGTCAGGGTTAGAACAGAACCCAGGGTAAATTTGCAGGCCTGAATGAGGCAGGGCCTAATTGTTGTGAGGTGCTGAGTCACCAGGACTCAGGTGTAAAGGGAGCTAGCGGATGAGACAGGTGATGAGCTAGCATCATGAGACAGGGTGTGGCAGGAGGAGGAGACACCACCCATCCTGATTTGTGCACAGTGCTTCATAAGGAACTGTGAGAGCCCTCATAGGGGGTTGTTAGTGGTCATGTGTGTTGTATATGCTGCTATTATTGTAAACTTGTAAATACAGACTGAAGTGGTGATGGATTGCCTTGTGTCTGTGTACTCTCTACGTTGTGGGCTGTGTCCTTGAAGCTGCATTCCACTGGAGAACCAGATAAGGAGCTACTCCCTTCTTGACAAAAGGCTATCCTGGAGAATCTCCCACCAGGCTCCTGACAACCTGTAGGAAGCCTGGAGAACCCAAGGGGAGCAGCAACCAGCATCCTGGGGCAGCGAGGCTTGCCACCTGCAGCAAACAGCCACAGTGCTGGCCAAGGCAGCAAATCAGAATGGAGGGGCAGATGCCCTGAAGGCTTGCTGCTTTGCCACGAGATGCCTCCATCCAACAACATTTACCAGAGGGCAGTGGTCCTCCAGCCCTGGACCCCACAGCCAGTACATGCAGCAAAGGGGAGGGAACTCTGAGTATTCCAGCTTACATAGACTAAGGCACTACTCAAGCTAAAGACTTGTGAAGCAACAAGATCCCGATGAGTGTAAAATCTATAACTAGAATAAACTGTAGACTATCTTCACCGGCTTCTCGTCTCCTTACATGTCAGGGTAAGTCAGCTGCCACCTGTACTGGCTCAGCAGAAGCTCCACCCCTTGGCCCTACCCAGGGGATGGATGCGACAGAACCACAGTGGTATCTTCACTGGATTCTTGCTGTTCCAAGCAATGTTGTTTCCTGGAGCTGAGCTGGTGTTGTTTGCTCACAACCAAGGATGTTGAGGGGGTTCTTCTCAGGCTCCAATGACAACTGGCCAATGTTGACCTTCTTCTCCCAGAGATGCCCAAGTTATGATTGGGGGTCTTGATATCTTGACTTGTTCTCATGTTCTTTATCTTCCATTTACTGTCACCTGGTATTAGAATATCAATTATCCAAACTTGACTTTTTTTTTTTTTGTCAACTACTGTCATACCTGGTGTATTGTGTATTGTGATGTTTGTCTGCCTGTAATCTGAAGTCCCAAAGGATCTTTGCTTGGCTTGACTCTGTGAATTTACCAGGTTCATGATCCCAGGAATTTCAATGTACAGGTAAATTATATTGTTTTCAGGACTCCAGTGAAGAGAAGCTGCAACCCTATTGTGAAGTTCTTTAGAGTTGGTTTGGGTGATTTTACTACAGGTGTTGACCAGACGGTCAACTGCTTCTTCTTTCATCCTCCACAGTCAACATTTGCTATTGTCACTGGTCTTCTGAGTCTTTACTTTGATAGTGCTTATTGCACGTGCCTGTTCCTGGGTAGCTCGGATGAGACCTGCTTCTTTCTTTAAGTGTGCTTTCTGCAGCCATTTCCATTTCTGCAGCTTGTTTTCTTTATCAATTTTATTGTCCATGCCATTCACGTAATGCCCATGAAGCTGTTTTCTAGGTGTGTTTGAACCTCAGCCTTTGCTGTCCATCACTTTCAATCAGCTACCTTTAGAGACTTCAACCAGAAGTCCTCCTTTACTCTTCTTGAGGTAAACATTCCACACTCATTTCTCTTCCTCAATTGTTTGTTTAGTTTGAAACATATGCCATCCACCTGATTTTCTTGGTAGGTAAAATCTGTCAACATCACTTCTAGGATGTAGGGTGTGATCCAGTCAGATCTGTGAACAGTGAAGATCTGTGAACAGTGAAGGAGACGTCTCTAACTTGCAAATTCATACTTTAAAACACAAGTGTAGGAATCCAAGTGTGTTGGTTTTGGCATTTGCAACATGTGTACACACTCAAAAGTGAACGGGATTCCATTTTGTTAACTTTGTTGGATGCTTCAGAACCAACTGAATCCAAATCTAAATGAATCCAAATCCAGAGTGACAGCCCATCCGACTGCTTGCTCACCCCCCACTGCTGGTATCCAAATGTCTGCAGCCCCTGAATATGCAGACTGTGTTGAGCTAACATGGCTGTGGACCATCCTGTTCTCCAGGGATTTGTCTACCTCCCCCTTAGAAAGAACATAAGAACAGCCCCACTGGATCAGGCCATAGGCCCATCTAGTTCAGCTTCCTGTATCTCACAGCGGCCCACCAAATGCCCCAGGGAGCACACCAGATAACAAGAGACCTCATCCTGGTGCCCTCCCTGCATCTGGCCTTCTGACATAGCCCATTTCTAAAATCAGGAGGTTGCGCATACACATCATGGCTTGTACCTCGTAATGTATTTTTCCTCCAGAAACTTGTCCAATCCCCTTTTAAAGGTGTCCAGGCCAGTCACCATCACCACATCCTGTGGCAAAGAGTTCCACAGACCAACCACATGCTGAATAAAGAAATATTTTCTTTTGTTTGTCCTAACCTGCCCAACACTCAATTTTAGTGGATGTCCCCTGGTTCTGGTGTTATGTGAGAGTGTAAAGAGCATCTCCCTATCCACTCTGTCCATCCACTCTAACCACCCAGGCTGCTGCATCCTGCACTAACTGAAACTTCCAAACCATCTTCAAAGCCAGCCCCACGTGGAGTGTGTTGCAGTAATCCATTCAAAGTCACTAGGGCATAGAGAAGCATGGTCAGGTCTGACCGACTCAAGTATGGCCACAGCTGGCACACCAGCTGGAAGTGGGCAAGTGCACCCTTGACCACTGCTGCCACCTGGGAGTCCAGGAGCACTCCCTATCCACTCTGTCCTTCCCATGCATAATTTTGTATGTCTCAATCATGTCCCCCCCTCAAGCGTCTCTTTTCTAGGCTGAAGAGGCCCAAACGCCGTAGCCTTTCCTCGTAAGGAAGGTGCCCCAGCCCCGTAATCATCTTAGTCGCTCTCTTTTGCACCTTTTCCATTTCCACTATGTCCTTTTTGAGATGCAGCGACCAGAACTGGACGCAATACTCCAGGTGTGGCCTTACCATAGATTTGTACAATGGCATTATAATACTAGCCGTTTTGTTCTCAATACCCTTCCTAATGATCCCAAGCATAGAATTGGCCTTCTTCACTGCCGCCGCACATTGGGTCGCCACTTTCATCGACCTGTCCACCACCACCCCAAGATCTCTCTCCTGATCTGTCACAGACAGCTCAGAACCCATCAGCCTATATCTAAAGTTTTGATTTTTTGCCCCAATGTGCATGACTTTACACAAAGAAGTTCTGTTTAAATATGAAGAGTGAGGATATGGAGGGTAAAATCTGTAGTTCACTAGCTGAAGAATTGTCCACTCTAGCGAAAGCCTTTCAGCTTTGAATATGGACACAAACTCTCTCTGCCACTGAGGAGCTTTCTGTCCAGCACATCAGAGTCTGGGCGGTCTCTGTGGGTAATTTGTCCACTTGTTTTTAAAAACAGCACAGATTCATGGAATGTCAGGGCAGCTGCCAGACGGGGACTGTCTTGCCAGGGTCAGTGACATCTGCACTTGGCAAACTGCCTACCTTGCTGCCAGTGATCCCACAAGCCCTGCATTCCCATGAGGTTCCATGAGGAACCTTCTCTGAGTCGCCTAGAAAAGTTTAGACCCCCCCCCCCCAGCTGTTACTGGAAGTGGCTTTTTGAAACACATGTCATGTGCAGAGATGGCACATCTGCGTAACTTGGTGGTGAAGAGATGACTGAGGCCCAATTAATGTCTCCTGTGCACTGAACAGGGGGCTTGACAAGAACTCTCTCAATGATCCCACTCACTCTTCTCCTACAGTGAGAGGGGGAGGGGGGATCTAGTGCTGACAAGGACACAATAATTGAGCCCATTGAAGACTGGTTAGGGGGAGGAGAGAGGAACTCCTGAGCTGGTAAAGGGGCAGAAAAGGAGGGGGGGATGTGGAGTGAAAGGGGAGTCATTAGATTCAGTGGGTTCCCAGGAGAACCCAGAGAAGAAAGGGGAGGTTATGGGGGTGCAGAGATGGAAAAAGAGGGGGGCTGGCCAAAGGAATTAGAAGAACATGCACACACTCACACAAGAAAAGAGACGGGGGCAATTCTTGAAGGCTGTGCTTCCCAACTTGGCTGGGTCACGATGCCCCCCACACCCTCTTCTGCCTGGCTCAGCCAGCCGCCACCATTATGGCTCTTGAAAAAATTTCACAAGGTCCAATATGGCAGCTCCCAAACCTCATGAGATTTTGTGCTATCCAAAATGGAGGTGTCCAGAAGAACAGGTAGGAGGGGCCACCAGGGAATCCTGTGGCACCCCACGAGTGTGGTGGGACGGAGTGGCTGCCACCTTCTCCCCCACAAGTGCAAGGAGTGCATCTTCCACTAGGGATTTTATAGCTGGCTTGCATCAAGGAATTGCTTGGGCAGGAGGTCTGGTCTAGAGGGTTGAGCCTCCATTTGCCTGAAGATAACATCCACAAGGTCGCCAGTTCGAGGCCACCGGCACCGTGCGACCTTGAAGCAGCTGACAAGCTGAAGCCGAGCAATTCCATCTGCTCTGAGCGTGGGAGGATGGAGGCCAGAATGTGAAACCAGATCAGAGTGAAACATCTGAATGTTGTGGTTCTTGAAAGAAAGAACCTTCTTTCAATTGTAAAAATCCCTATTTAATAAGGGATTTAAATAAAGCCTGCCTATGTAAACCGCCTTGAATAAAGTCTTGAATTTGTTGTTGGCAACCTTTAGTCTCGAGAGACTCTGGTATCGCGCTCTGAAAGGTGGTTTTGGAACAGCGTCTAGTGTGACTGAAAAGGCCGATTCGGGAGTGACAATCCCTTCCACAACGGGAGCAAGTGCAGTCTGTCCCTGGCCTGTCTCCCTGGCTATGGGCCTTCCTTCTTTGCCTCTTTGCCTCAGTCTGTTGGCCAAGTGTCTCTTCAAACTGGGAAAGGCCACGCTGCACAGCCTGCCTCCAAGCGGGCCGCTCAGAGGCCAGGGTTTCCCACCTATTGAGGTCCACTCCTAAGGCCTTCAGATCCCTCTTGCAGATGTCCTTGCATCGCAGCTGTGGTCTACCTGTAGGGCGCTTTCCTTGCACAAGTTCTCCATAGAGGAGATCCTTTGGGATCCGGCCATCATCCATTCTCACAACATGACCAAGCCAATGCAGGCGTCTCTGTTTCAGCAGTGCATACATGCTAGGGATTCCAGCTCGTTCCAGGACTGTGTTGTTTGGAACTTTGTCCTACCAGGTGATGCCGAGAATGCGTCGGAGGCAGCGCATGTGGAAAGCATTCAGTTTCCTCTCCTGTCGTGAGCAGAGAGTCCATGACTCGCTGCAGTACAGAAGTGTACTCAGGACCCAAGCTCTGTAGACCTGGATCTTGGTATGTTCCGCCAGCTTCTTGTTGGACCAGACTCTCTTTGTGAGTCTGGAAAACGTGGTAGCTGCTTTACCGATGCGTTTGTTGGAGAAGGAGAAGGAGATTGGAGATTGGAGAAGGAGCAGTGGTGAGACAAACGGGATGCAGGGGGAGGGGCAAGAGAGGGGCTTGTGGGTATCAGGAAATTGGAGAAGGAGCAGTGGTGAGACAAAGTCTTGAATAAAGACCAAGAAAGGCAGTATATAAATACATGTAATATTATTATTATTATTATTATTATTTTTTTTTTTTTTTTCCCCTGGGTGCAGCCTGACTCCAGCCAGCATGCAAACATCCTTGGGTTTAACATAGCAGCGCAGCGTGTTGGGGAGTGTGTGTGTAGCCATGTGTGGATGGTCATTGTTCCTGAGCAGCACCTCAGTTTCATCTGCTGGGTGGTAATAGTTACTGCACCCACTTGCTCAAGCCTGTAGCTGGATGCCCTAATTTGAGACCTGCCCCTCTACAGTGAGCCAAGCAGGGTCACACATAACAGGAGACTGGCCAGAAGCTCACGCAGCCCCCTCCCCAGTACCTGCCATGACATGAGATGTCCAGGTTTGCTGGGGAAAACATTCTTCAGAGCCCCAACTCCAACTGAGCAAAAATTCTACAACATTTATGCAGCATCAAGTGGACTCTCTGGACAGGCCCAGAGCCCAGCATGGGAAACCAGCCCTGCCGGAATGAGAAGGGAAGAGTTCTTGGCGCTTTTGAGGTCAAGGTGTTATGGGACACTCAGTGACTCTCCACGTACCCGGCTGGTGGAGATGATGGGAGGGAGGCAGCTTTGACGCCAGCCAGGCAGCAGGAGCCAAAGAGGGATTAGAGGCCAGCGGCAGGACTCTTGAAATTACACTTAAGGACAGGTTTCCGACAAAGGCATCGGCACTTTGAAAGCCGATAGAGTGAATTGTGGTTCTTTTTTTCCCAGCAGCGCCAGCTCCCAGACAGACAGCCAAAGTGCTCTCCTTGTTTGTGGAATCAATGCTACAAATTGTTCCTTTGTACCCTGGAGTCACTGATGCAACAAAGTGACAAATTAGAGAATTGCTGGGGAGAAAAGCAGAGAAATCTCCCAAACCAACATTTGCACAAAGATGGGGGAAGTGGAACGGAAGAATTTGCAACAGTGTGGCCAGATGAATCCCCCCAGGTCTTCTCCCAAGCTGGAGGGTCAGGATCTAGCCCCCGTGCATGAAGGCAGCACCTATGTGCTGCTGCCTGAGTTTTCTTTTTATTTTGAGGTGGGCAGAGCTTGCATGTACATGTACCTGGTGCTGGGTGCCTGCCAGCGCGGCCTGGGTCAGCAACTTGATGCTAGTTCCTGGACCAATGGGGAGAGGCCTTAGCCCCACAGGAAGAAGATCACACGCAATCATCTCCCCACCATCAGGCCAGCTTGGATAGCACCTGACCTGTTCTGTGGGCAAGTCCTTGAGCAACTGCACTTGTTTGCACAGCAGATGGGATCCTGTTAGCCAAAGCCACCTCCTGGGACTTCCTGACTTGGGAAAAACAAGTTGTTAGCAAAACAAAAGAAGGCGACCCCCCCCCTGCTCTAGTGGCCCCCACCAATTCCATGGCTAAACCCAACCTGGAATCTATTCAGGAAGAACAGATGTGGTAAAAGGGGAGGGGGTGGAATTTGTTGGCGTCCTTCAGTCACGCTCTGAATGGTGGATCTGGAACAGAGTGTCCTCTCCACTTTCCCCCTTTTTCCATTGTGAAAATTGCCCATTGACACCCACTCTCTGCTTCCTGGCCTCCAACCAGTTCCCAATCCAGGAGAGGACCTGCCCTCGAATTCCCTGACTGAGGAGTTTTCTCAGTAGCCTTTGGTGAGAGACCGTGTCAAACACCTTCTGAAAGTCTAGAGCAGGGGTGCTCACACTTTTTTGGCTACTTTGAAACCCAGCAAGGCCCGGAGATCTACCGGGGGGAAGGAAGCGTCTGACAGACACCCCCTTTAATGTATGGAGCCCCTGCTGGAGTCTAGTCAGTTTCGTCAGTTTTGTTGCTGCATGCCTGAAGAGCAGCTAAAGTGTCAGTTTCAGTGTCAGTTTAGTGTCAGCTAAATATGTCCTCTAGTCACTAGACGAAACTGACATATTAACAGTTTGGAGAGACAGGGCTCCGCGATCTATTCATTTTGCCTCGCGATCTACCGATAGATCGCGATCCACCTATTGAGCACCCCTGGTCTAGATATATAATGTCCACGGGTTCTCCCGCATCCACATGCCTGTTGACCTTTTCAGATAATTCTATAAGGTTAGTGAGGCAAGACTTACCCTTACAGAAGCCATGCTGACTCTCCCTCAGCAAGGCCTGTTCGTCTTTGTATTTTAAGATTACTGGACTGGGGCACCCCCTTATGAGGAAAGGCTACAACGTTTGGGGCTCTTCAGTCTAGAAAAGAGATGCCTGGGGGGGGCATGATTGAGACATACAGAATTATGCAGGGGATGGACTGAGTGGATCTCACATAATACCAGAACCAGGGGACATCCATTCAAATTAAGTGTTGGGAGAATTAGGCCAGACAAAAGAAAATATTACTTTACCCAGTGTGTAATTAGTCTATGGAACTCCTCATCACAGGAAGTAATGATGGCATCTGCCTGGATGCCTTTAAGAGCGGATTGGACAAATTTCTGAAGGAAAAGTTCATCACGAGTTACAAGTCATGGTAGGTATGTGCAAGCTCCTTGTTTTAGAGGCAGGCTGCCTCTGATTGCCAGATGCAGGGGAGGGCACCAGGACGCAGGTTGTGCCTGTTGTCTTGTGTGCTCCCTGAAGAACTTGGTGGGCCACTGTGAGATACAGGAAGTTGGACTAGATGGGCCTTTGGCCTGATCCAGCGTGGCTCTTCTTATTTGATGCTAGAACTTCTGGAACATTTTCATCATTGTCTTTAACAATTTGTTAATGCTGAATGATGTTATTCAATGTTCTTTATTTTATTTTACTGTCAGTTTGATGCTAAGTGAGCCTTATGGTGCTACCGGAACGAGCATTCTGGCAGCATAACGTCCTTTACAGCTGTCACAAAAGGTGTCATGCAGTTTTGTGCAGTCAGGCCACCTCAAGTAGCAAGCAGCCACAGCAGCACATCAGTGGTCTATCTGTGTCCCTCGGCACTGGGAAGTCAGCATGTGGTGACTTCCCAGTGGAACAAGGTGGGAAGGGAAAGGAAAGGGGAGGAAACTGGGGTGGGGAGGGGGATTGAGGGGTGGGGTGGATTTCCTGGAAGTGGGTAATATGGGTGACAGCAGCCTCAGTCCCCCAACCCACTTGAACTTGTGCCAACTGCCCTTGTGTTTATTGCACTTGTGTTTTTATTGCAGTTGTTTCAGATTGAATGTTTTGTGGGTTTTAGGTTTCAGTGGTGATTTCATGATTTTTTGTAATTTTTGATTTGTTGTAAGCCACTAAGGGTCCCCTCAGGGGAGGAAAGGCAGGATACAAATGCAGCACATCAATCAATAAATTAAAATATACGGCCGACTCAGGTCCCAGGAGACCAGCAGGGCTGTGCTGCCCCAGAGCAGGGGTGCAAATGTTCCCTTCCCTTCAGAGGACTTCCTGACTTGCGCCCCACTGGGGGATCTAGTGTGCAGTCCGCTGTACAGCGTGTGGGGAGTCAGGTCAAACTGGGCTGCCTGCAATGCAGTTTTTTTCTTATACTATTTGGTGTTTAGGGTCACTTTGGGGGGACTTAGAAAAGCTTTGCAATCAGCTGGAATTTTTCTCATTGACTTAATATAAATTTCACTCCAAGGTTTTCACTCCTCATTTTCACTCCAAGGGCTGTTTTCAGGAACGTGCATTAACGAAGCATAAAGAAGGGAAGGCGCATTCAGCACAAGGGGGGCCCAGCAGAAGCAGCACTGACTGCACGTCCAGCCCAGCCTGCTGCCCCCAAGAATGAGTGACCAGATGCCTCCAGGCCCCGTTCAGGCACTCCCTGGAGCAACAAGCCTTCCTCCTCTCCTGCCTCTCAGCAACTGGTGCCACTCGGAGGCTTCTCTTCCACGGGCTCTGTAAAGAGCTGTCATGGCTTCTGGTGTTCTCCCTGGGCATTTGGTGGGCGGCTGTGAGATACAGGAAGCTGGACTAGACGGGCCTATGGCCTGATCCAGTGGGGCTGTTCTTATGTTCTTAACTACAATTCCCAGGAAGCCTTGCAGGTCTCTTGATATCTGGTGTGCTCCCTGGGGCATTTGGTGGGCCGCTGTGAGATACAGGAAGCTGGACTAGACGGGCCTATGGCCTGATCCAGCGGGGCTGTTCTTATGTTCTTAACTACAATTCCCAGGAAGCCTTGCAGGTCTCTTGTTATCTGGTGTGCTCCCTGGGCATTTGGTGGGCCGCTGTGAGATACAGGAAGCTGGACTAGATGGGCCATTGGCCTGATCCAGTGGGGCTGTTCTTATGTTCTTAACTACAATTCCCAGGAAGCCTTGCAGGTCTCTTGTTATCTGGTGTGCTCCCTGGGCATTTGGTGGGCCGCTGTGAGATACAGGAAGCTGGACTAGACGGGCCTATGGCCTGATCCAGTGGGGCTGTTCTTATGTTCTTAACTACAATTCCCAGGAAGCCTTGCAGGTCTCTTGTTATCTGGTGTGCTCCCTGGGGCATTTGGTGGGCTGCTGTGAGATACAGGAAGCTGGACTAGATGGGGCTATGGCCTGATCCAGTGGGGCTGTTCTTATGTTCTTAACTACAATTCCCAGGAGGCCTTGCAGGTCGCTTGTTGTCTGGTGTGCTCCCTGGGGCATTTGGTGGGCTGCTGTGAGATACAGGAAGCTGGACTAGACGGGCCTATGGCCTGATCCAGCGGGGCTGTTCTTATGTTCTTAACTACAATTCCCAGGAAGCCTTGCAGGTCTCGTTATCAGGTGTGCTCCCTGGGGCATTTGGTGGGCCGCTGTGAGATACAGGAAGCTGGACTAGATGGGCCTATGGCCTGATCCAGTAGGACTGTTCTTATGTTCTTAACTACAATTCCCAGGAAGCCTTGCAGGTCTCTTGTTATCTGGTGTGCTCCCTGGGGCATTTGGTGGGCTGCTGTGAGATACAGGAAGCTGGACTAGATGGGGCTATGGCCTGATCCAGTGGGGCTGTTCTTATGTTCTTAACTACAATTCCCAGGAAGCCTTGCAGGTCGCTTGTTGTCTGGTGTGCTCCCTGGGGCATTTGGTGGGCTGCTGTGAGATACAGGAAGCTGGACTAGACGGGCCTATGGCCTGATCCAGCGGGGCTGTTCTTATGTTCTTAACTACAATTCCCAGGAAGCCTTGCAGGTCTCGTTATCAGGTGTGCTCCCTGGGGCATTTGGTGGGCCGCTGTGAGATACAGGAAGCTGGACTAGATGGGCCTATGGCCTGATCCAGTAGGACTGTTCTTATGTTCTTAACTACAATTCCCAGGAAGCCTTGCAGGTCTCTTGTTATCTGGTGTGCTCCCTGGGGCATTTGCTGGGTCGCTGTGAGATACAGGAAGCTGGACTAGATGGGCCTCTGGCCTGATCCAGCGGGGCTGTTCTTATGTTCTTAACTACAATTCCCAGGAAGCCTTGCAGGTCTCTTGTTGTCTGGTGTGCTCCCTGGGGCATTTGGTGGGCTGCTGTGAGATACAGGAAGCTGGACTAGATGGGCCTCTGGCCTGCTCCAGTGGGGCTGTTCTTATGTTCTTATGGCTATCAGCCCTTGAGGGACCCGCCCACCTCCTTCGGCAGGGAGTTGCCTCAGCTCCTGCTAGAGCCGTCCATCAATACTACTTGTGGCTGTGAATTCCAGAAGTCAGTCATGTGCCATGTTCAAGAGGACTTTCATTTGTCCGGGGAGTCTGTTTCCTGCGCAGGCCGTGCTTTCCAGTGCTCTGAAAGGAGCATTTTGTCTTCTGCCCGTGTCACTTCATCAGCAGCTATCCCATCCAGCTTCTCTGTGCTTGAGAATCCCATTCCCTTTCACTTCTCTTCTTTTGGGGAGGTGCACACCCCTTGACCCACAGCTTCCCACACCTTTTCCAGCTCTTTGCAATCAAAAATACCAGGCACCCCTTGCTATGCCCTGAATATGACTGGTCCAGAGTTGGAATGATGAAGAGGAATCTTAGGACTAGTGCAGAATATTACCAGTCAGGGAGCAGCACTGATTCAAAATTGATTCCCCCCCCCCCCAAGTGATTTCTGTCTCCACGGCTATTTGTGGAATCCTTTCTCAAAGGAAAACATGTTGTGATATTTAGAAACAGTCATATCAGTCAAAAAGCTTTCTTTAAAAATAAATCTGCATAACACTTTTCTTATAAATACCCTGCATTTGAATATTGAGCAGCCTTCCAGGTCTAGTGCATTGAATCAAACTATTGGGGGTGGGGAAACGATATAAATATGTATTTAACCACTTGGTTAGAGAGTGTACGTGGCAGGGAGGGAGTTTTGGTCTGCGCGCGTCTTAAATTTTAAATGTGGATTAAGCATTGCCTAAAGAAGGATGTAGCATATCATTATTCCTGTGCATTGAAGAGAAGAAGCACAGAGTTATAGAAGGTGTAAGAGAAAGACAGAAATAAAACGAGAGCAAAAGTGTAAAAGGCAGATGAGCAGAACTGGCTTACAGCAACTGTTACCCTGCACATGCCCGATCTCGTCTGATCTTGGAAGCTAAGCAGGGTCAGGCCTGGTTAGTGCTCGGATGGGAGACCGCCTGGGAATCCCGGGTGCTGTAGGCTTATACCACAGTCTTTCCAGACTGAAGGTTGCCAACCAGAGCTGACTTGTTGAAGATGCATCTGCTTCCAGACACTGCTTCCATGACCCCTGGTCTTTCATCTGTATGCAGCAGCACAGTGCAGAGTGCTGTCCCTCTCAGAGTAAAATCCTTTACATGTCTACTCAGAAGCAAGTACCAATAAGTTCAATGGGACTGATTCCCAGGTAAGTGTGGATAGGATTGCAGCCTCATTTGCACATCTAAAACTGCTTGCCCGTTGTGACCACCTACCTTTCCAGGCAGCCAGCAACACAAAATTCTGCCTCTGGGCCAATGGAGGGACCAAGCCCTGCATTGGCTGAGCTCCAAAAATGCAAGGCTCTGGGGTGGGTGGGGAGGAGGAGGGAGGGAGGTGTTTTGGGGTTGCGTGAGGGTGGGCAGTGGGCAGCACTGGGGGAGGCAGGCAGGTAGGGACTGGGAGGTGGGGCTGGGAGCTGGCAATTATGCTGGATCCTAACCCTGTTCCCTGAGCAGTGCAGAGTGGCTTCAATTCACTCCACTGTCCTCAGACTTCTGCCACCTCAGGAGGAGATCCATAGGGGCTGCAGTGGTTTACCCAGGGGTAAGAGAAAGAGTTTCCCCTTGCATTCGGCTGTGCCACTTTGTAGTCCTACCTTGCGCTGGATACACTGCAAGCCTCCTGGCTTACCTGTTCCAGAGCAAGATAGGATTGCGCTGTTCCTTAAGCTGTTGTGCCCTTTCTGGATGGTTTTAATGGAGCCCTTTTGGGACAGGGAGCCATTTGATTGTTTGATTTTCTCTGTAAAGCGCTTGTGAACTTTCTGTTGAAAAGGGGTATATAAATACGATTGTTTCAACAACAACAGCAACAACAACTATATTGTGACTTTTTGAGGTTATTTCTTTCCAAACCATGTCTAATTTCAAGACATGTCTTCCCCAGTCTTAGTTCCCAACCACACCTTTTAATTCTTCCAAAGTAAAATGCCCCTCATCACCTTGGTAGCCAGTCTTTGTACCTTCTTCACAATATCCTTCCTGAGATGGCACAGCAGAACCATGCCCTATTCTGCCACTCCTATCACACACACCAGGAGGGTGGAGATGGAGTCCAGGGGAGAGATCGAGAGGCTGAACAGAGAGTAAGATGAAAGGGCAGCTGCCTGACTCATTGCCATCTTCTTGTCAATCATCTTAAGCCCCACCTCTTCCACCCCAGTACAAACTTCAAGTTTTTGGACATGATTACTACTCTTGGTGCAAAGCATTGGATTCCAAAACCCTCTGAAAACTCTGCCCATAAATAATTGGGTGCCTTCACATTCTGGTAAAGCTCCAACCACTCTTCAAAACATCTAGTTTAACTGGACTGGGTCCCTTTCCCAGTCACTAGAGGACTCCCGGGGGGGGGGCGCCTTTGGGTAGATCCTAGGTCAACTTATTGCTGGGTATCCAAGACCACAGACAGAACAGGTGTGCATGAAACGGCACCCCTTGTTGAGGCATCTGGCCTTGTCATTGAATTACCAATGGACCAGATGGGGTTGAGCCTACTGCTCTGCTGTCCCTCCCCTAGAAGTCCTCAAACTGCCTGGACAGGCAACTAGATGTCCGTGGTCAGACCTATCACCTCCAGTGGGCCAGCAGGCACTGTGATCTGCACCTACAGCTCCTGCTGCTGCAAGACTAGCGCAGGGTTAAGGGCTACCCTAATTCTGAATTACTCACCAGAAGCCAGCCAGGCTGGGCCTGTGCAGTCCACAAGTATCTAAATATTTAATGAGCATCAGTGTCTTGGCATGCAGAACCGGAATCTTGACCCCCGCATAAATTACATAACCTAACAGACAATTGGTCTGTTTCTTCTGTGGACCACCTCTTGGTCATGCGCAGGATCCCCAATTTTTGCTTAGGTGCATGTACATTGCTGCAGCCCCTAAATGTAACAGCAGCAGCCTCTGTTCAAACAAGCTGGTACTCACAGAGAGAGAGGAGGTGTCACCATGGAAAGGGGAGCAAGGGAAAAGCAGTACAACCATTGCCCCCACATGCCTGAATGGGCTCAAGGAGCATTAGCCTGCCTTGTCTCAAGGGGATGGAGAGGGACTCTCCTCCTAAGGGTCAGGCAGGTCTGGAGAGCAGCGCACTTGGATGCAGCCTTGCTGCTGGCAGGTGTGCAGGAGAGCTATTAGACGGGGGCTGCGTTATCTGGCCATGTGGTCCTACAGAACACCCTGTGGGACAAAACTGTAGATCTGATGCCACTGGAGTCTCTTGTGACCAGCTGCCTCAGATTGTTTCCAGCCCTGTGAACAACAATCTGCTTCAGAGTTTGGGACCAGATGTCCAGGGAGGAAATCTGTTGAATGCTAGACAGGGTGACCATCAGTCATCTCCTTCCGCCATCTGCTTGGCCATTCTTTTCCTGCCTCCTTTTGTTCCACTGGTTTTCTGGATGCCCAGATAAGGGTCTGTCTGATGAATTCCAGAGCAGCAAAGACAATGGATGGGAGAAGTGATGGCCTGGAATAATTACCTTTCTGGATGTCTGTGACTGGAGTGATAGTCAACTTCCCAGCTGCTTTCTCTATGCCTGGAGCCAAGAACAGGTCATTGAATAACCTCTTCTTCTTTTTCCTTTTGCCACCCCAAACGACTGCTGCTTTCAGGAGCCTGCCAGGGAGGCAGGTTTCGTTCTTCATTTTCTTCCCGGTCCAAAACTATTAACTCACCAATGCTTAAACGGAATAACAAAATGCCGTTGAATTCGGCACACATCAGTTTCGAATTCAGAAAGAAACTAAGACAATTATATTTCCTGCTGTGAGTTCTAGTTTAATTGATTGAACCAGGCAATGAGGCCATTAGCGGTTCCCAAACAACTATCACAGCACCCAAAACATAATTATGGGACCTCTTTCTCACTTGCTTCAGAAGCTCTGCTGGGCTTGCAGAGTTGAATGAAAAGTTTGCATTCCTCTGGAATGTCTCTGAAGCCTTGCCTGGCTGCCCCAATCCAGTCCAAATGATCAGGAAGGTCCAACCCTGCAGAGAACTGCTGTCCACGTCAATGAGAACAGCGTTTGGCTTCTCCGAGGGTGTCTCCAGAGTCTTTGCTTTGGTGGGGTTCTTGTGCGTCATTGTGCAGTTCTTTCGCTGTATCTAGCTGACTAGACTTGTCCTGCCTTTGCAAGAACCAGTTGGCTGAGCTGCCAGAACAGGCTGTCCTGTCATGTTTGCACTATGGGCTGGACTCTTCTTGACATAACCTGAGAATTGGAGGCTTGGACTTTTGCAGCCACAGTCAGTCCTGATCATTGCCTGTGGGCACAGGTGGTGAACTAGGAAGTGATCGGGCCACAGGCCCATCTAATCCAGCTTCCTGTATCTCACTGTGGCCCATCAGATGCATCAGGGAGCACACAAGACAGTAAGACACAATTACAAATGTAATTGTATTTTTTGTGTATGGGAGTATTGGGTTGCATGTGGTCCTTGGCGTCTCAAAATTTTGCCTTAGTGGTCCCTGAGCTCCTAAAGGTTGAGAGCCACTGCAATAGAGTATCATTTTAAAAAGTGGGTCCTGGTGCTAAAATGTTTGGGAAGCACTCCTCTAAGGAGAATACCACTTGGGCCCCCAGGTTCTTTCACCCTCCTGCCCAGAATCTCATAGTCTGAAATTAAGAAAGTATGAACATAAGAAGAGCCCCGCTGGATCAGGCCACAGGTCCATCTAGTCCAGCTTCCTGCATCTCACAGCGGCCCACCAAATGCCTCAGGAAGCACACCAGATAACAAGAGACCTGCATCCTGGTGCCCTCCCTTGCATCTGGCATAGCCCATTTCTAAAATCAGGAGGTTGCGCATACACATCATGTCTTGCAAACCATAATGAATTTTTCCTCCAGACATTTGTCCAATCCCCTTTTAAAGACATCTAGGCCATCTAGATGCCATCACCACATCCTGTGGCAAGGAGTTCCACAGACCAACTACACGCTGAGTAAAGAAATATTTTATTTTGTTTGTTTTAACTCTCCCAACACTCAATTTTAGTGGATGTCCCCTGGTTCTGGTGTTGTGTGAGAGGGAAAAAAGCATCTCCCTATCCACTTTATCCTTCCCATGCATAATTTTGTATGTCTCAATCATGTCCCCCCTCAGGCGTCTCTTTTCTAGGCTGAAGAGGCCCAAACGCCGTAGTCTTTCCTCATAAGGAAGGTGCCCCAGCCCCGTAATCATCTTAGTCGCTCTCTTTTGCACCTTTTCCATTTCCACTATGTCTTTTTTGAGACGTGGCGACCAGAACTGGACACAATACTCCAGGTGTGACCTTATCATCGATTTGTACAATGGCAGTATAATATTAGCCGTTTTGTTCTCAATACCTTTCCTAATGATCCCAAGCATAGAATTGGCCTTCTTCACTGCCGCCGCACATTGGGTCGACACTTTCATTGACCTGTCCACCACCACCCAAAGATCTCTCTCCTGATCTGTCACAGACAGCTCAGAACCCATCAGCCTATATGTGAAGTTTTGATTTTTTGCCCCAATGTGCATGACTTTACACTTACTGACATTGAAGCGCATCTGCCATTTTGTTGCCCATTCTGCCAGTCTGGAGAGATCCTTCTGGAGCTCCTCACAATCACTTCTGGTCTTCACCACTCGGAAAAGTTTGGTGTCATCTGCAAACTTGACCGCCTCACTGCTCACCCCTATCTCCAGGTCATTTATGAAGAGGTTGAAGAGCACAGGTCCCAGGACAGATCCTTGGGGCACACCACTCTCTCATTGACATTGCCCATTGACACCCACTCTCTCCTTCCTGATCTTCAACCAGTTCTCAATCCATGAGAGGACCTGTCCTCTAATTTTCCAGTAGCCTTTGGTGAGGGACCGTGTCGAAGGCATTCTGAAAGTCCAGATATATAATGTCCACAGGTTCTCCTGCATCCACATGCCTGTTGACCTTTTCAAAGAATTCTATAAGGTTCGTGAGGCAAGACTTACCCTTACAGAAGCCAGGCTGGTTCTCCCTCAGCAAGGCCTGTTCGTCTGTTCATAGCTGTGCTGAGCAGTATCATTAGTACCTACGTGGATTAGCAAAAAGGGATAGTGATTTGTGGGTTTGATCAGACTTGGCAAATTCTCTGTCACGTCCCAGATCCTGGCATCAGGGAGACGGCACACCTTGTGAACAAGTGGGTCAGGTCAGCACACAGCAGCTTTGACGCCCCTTAGCAGGGAATCCCCAACCACCACCACCTTCCTCTTCCTCCTCCTCTCAGGTCAAGATTCGCCACCCTTTCTTGTTCTGGTTTTGCTTGGCGGCCTGCCTGTGTGCAGAGGAGAGCAGAGGGAGGCAGTCGCATGACCAGTCACCCAGGAATGAGCCCAAGAGCTGAACAAAAACACCTCTGGCACAGCAGCCAGGAGGGCTGTGAAAGGCCAACTGCACCACTGCACAGCTGCAGTCCTGATCCTGCGGAGACACTGGAGGGAGCACCAACAGGAAGAGACAGGGCTGGCTGAGGAGCTTCCGGGCCCAGAGGCATCTCTGCTGCTTAGCCACCTCTGCTGCCAATGGAGATCTGCATTCTGGAGTTGAGGATTGCTGCAAATGGAGTCGGGTAATGGACGTGAGGCCCACTTTTTGCCCAGGGCACACCTGCCCCCCCCCCACTGATGTCTCTGAGCATGACAGTTGACTGCAGCCTGCAGCGGCCAATTCCTCCTCGGCCTCCACCTCTGGTGACCTTTCAGCACTTCCTGCGGCAGGCTGAGGCTGTGCCTCTCTCAGCAGGCTGTGCTGGAGGCAGTGGCCATCGGGGAGGAAGAGGTGCCTGTTCCTGGGGGGGGGGAGGCTGGGGCCCCTCCCACTCCCTGGACCTCCTTCCAGGCCTCATCAATGGAGCTTGATTTTTTGCTGCTTCGATGCTTTAATCACCTCTGCTGCTTTTATTGGTGGTTTGATTGTTTGTAATCAATTTGAGCTGCCTTGAGCTCCCTGGCTAAAGGTGGAGTGTAGGTGGTGATGTTTTAAAACAAATCAGAGCCCCCAGCACCCAGTGCCCTCCCTCAGACCGTGCGGGACAGCAAAGGCACAGAAATGGCAGGACAGACCAGGCATAGCCTGCACTGTGCCTGAAATGGGTCCCCTTCACACACTGGGGAGGCCATTTCTACTGCCCCTGGAGTTCTTTACAAGCAACGCCCCCCCTCCCCCCCGGAAGGTTCTCAGTGACTCCCACAGGTAAGGAAGGGATCGCGTGTTTGGAGATCACGTAATAGTGGAGCTGGTAAGAACCTGGAGGAGGTCCTCAGTCCCAGCCTGCTGTCCCGTCAACTCAGACAGTGACTGCAGAACCCCTGCCAGCCAGTGTTTCCCAAACACTTTGTTCCCAAACTGTGACCCACTTTGTCGGCCATGCCGGCTACGCAGCACCCCTGAATCCCTTGCAGCACCACAACTGGCACTGACCTGCAGCTTTTTCACAACGCACCAAAAACCAGCTTGTGACCCACTGGTGGGTCACAGCCCACAGTTTGGGAACTGCTGCTGTCATGCACATTGGGGCAAAAAAATCCAAACTTTAGTTATAGGCTGATGGGTTCTGAGCTGTCTGTGACAGATCAGGAGAGAGATCTTGGGGTGGTGGTGGACAGGTCAATGAAAGTGTCAACCCAATGTGTGGTGGCAGTGAAGAAGGTCAATTCTATGCTTGGGATCATTAGAAAGGTACTGAGAACAAAACGGCTAGTATTATAATGCCGTTGTACAAATCGATGGTAAGGCCACACCTGGAGTATTGTGTCCAGTACTGGTCGCCGCATCTCAAAAAAGACATAGTGGAAATGGAAAAGGTGCAAAAGAGAGCGACTAAGATGATTACGGGGCTGGGGCACCTTCCTTATGAGGAAAGGCTACGGCATTTGGGCCTCTTCAGCCTAGAAAAGAGACGCTTGAGGGGGGACATGATTGAGACATACAAAATTATGCAGGGAATGGACAGAGTGGATAGGGAGATGCTCTTTACACTCTCACATAATACCAGAACCAGGGGACAGCCACTCAAATTTTGTGTTGGGCGGGTTAGGACAGACAAAAGAAAATATTTCTTTACTCAGCGTGTGGTCGGTCTGTGGAACTCCTTGCCACAGGATGTGGTGCTGGCATCTAGCCTAGACACCTTTAAAAGGGGATTGGACAAGTTTCTGGAGGAAAAATCCATTACGAGGTACAAGCCATTATGTGTATGCGCAACCTCCTGATTTTAGAAATGGGTTATGTCAGAATGCCAGATGCAGGGGAGGGCACCAGGATGAGGTCTCTTGTTATCTGGTGTGCTCCCTGGGGCATTTCGTGGGCCGCTGTGAGATACAGGAAGCTGGACTAGATGGGCCTATGGCCTGATCCAGTGGGGCTCTTCTTATGCTATAAGACATACCACAACATGATATGATGTAAAGCACAAGGCAACTAGTGTGAATCCACCAGAACATAAGAACAGCCCCACTGGATCAGGCCATAGGCCCATCTAGTCCAGCTTCCTGTATCTCACAGCGGCCCACCAAATGCCCCAGAAATTAATGGATTAATTATTAATTAATTAATTATTAATTAATTAAAAAATTAATGAAATTAATTATAGGAAACTATAGGCCGGTCAGCCTAACATCCATACCAGGTAAGATGGTGGAATGCCTCATCAAAGATAGGATCACAAAACACATAGACGAACAGGCCTTGCTGAGGGAGAGTCAGCATGGCTTCTGTAAGGGTAAGTCTTGCCTCACAAACCTTTTAGAATTCTTTGAAAAGGTCAACAGGCATGTGGATGCGGGAGAACCCGTGGACATTATATATCTGGACTTTCAGAAGGCGTTTGACACGGTCCCTCACCAAAGGCTACTGAAAAAACTCCACAGTCAGGGAATTAGAGGACAGGTCCTCTCGTGGATTGAGAACTGGTTGGAGGCCAGGAAGCAGAGAGTGGGTGTCAATGGGCAATTTTCACAATGGAGAGAGGTGAAAAGCGGTGTGCCCCAAGGATCTGTCCTGGGACCGGTGCTTTTCAACCTCTTCATAAATGACCTGGAGACAGGGTTGAGCAGTGAAGTGGCTAAGTTTGCAGATGACACCAAACTTTTCCGAGTGGTAAAGACCAGAAGTGATTGTGAGGAGCTCCAGAAGGATCTCTCCAGACTGGCAGAATGGGCAGCAAAATGGCAGATGCGCTTCAATGTCAGTAAGTGTAAAGTCATGCACATTGGGGCAAAAAATCAAAACTTTAGATATAGGCTGATGGGTTCTGAGCTGTCTGTGACAGATCAGGAGAGAGATCTTGGGGTGGTGGTGGACAGGTCGATGAAAGTGTCGACCCAATGTGCGGTGGCAGTGAAGAAGGCCAATTCTATGCTTGGGATCATTAGGAAGGGTATTGAGAACAAAACGGTTAGTATTATAATGCCGTTGTACAAATCGATGGTAAGGCCACACCTGGAGTATTGTGTCCAGTTCTGGTCGCCGCATCTCAAAAAAGACATAGTGGAAATGGAAAAGGTGCAAAAGAGAGCAACTAAGATGATTACGGGGCTGGGGCACCTTCCTTATGAGGGAAGGCTACGGCGTTTGGGCCTCTTCAGCCTAGAAAAGAGACGCTTGAGGGGGGACATGATTGAGACATACAAAATTATGCAGGGGATGGACAGAGTGGATAGGGAGATGCTCTTTACACTCTCACATAATACCAGAACCAGGGGACATCCACTAAAATTGAGTGTTGGGCAGGTTAGGACAGACAAAAGAAAATATTTCTTTACTCAGCACGTGGTCGGTCTGTGGAACTCTTTGCCACAGGATGTGGTGCTGGCGTCTAGCCTAGACGCCTTTAAAAGGGGATTGGACGAGTTTCTGGAGGAAAAATCCATTATGGGGTACAAGCCATGATGTGTATGCGCAACCTCCTGATTTTAGGAATGGGTTAAGTCAGAATGCCAGATGTAGGGGAGGGCACCAGGATGAGGTCTCTTGTTATCTGGTGTGCTCCCTGGGGCATTTGGTGGGCCGCTGTGAGATACAGGAAGCTGGACTAGATGGGCCTATGGCCTGATCCAGCGGGGCTGTTCTTATGTTCTTATGTTCTTATGTAATGGTGGGTGCTTCTGTGCCAAACCACCTGGGTAATTAAGTCCCAACTCCTAAACCACTTTCCAGCACTGGCATAGCTGTGCCAATGGGACACGTGCTGCATCGTGCCATTGAGGGGCACTCATGGAGTCCTCCTCAAAGTAAGGGAATGCTTGTTTCCTTACCTAGGAGCTGCATTGCCCTTATGTTGGTGCTGGAAAGTGGGTAGGATTGCGCCCTAAGCTGCTGACTTGGAATGACAACTGAGCAGCTCTGATGTGTCATGAAAACCAATCGTCCACAAGTGGACACTTGTCTGCCCGCAAGAGTTGGGCCTTTGTGCCAAAAATTGAACTTAGACAAACTTGGCACCAAGTATTAGAAAAGTAGATATTTTGTTAATATTAATTAGCCTTTCCCGAGCTGTTGTCTCTGCATAGATCATCACCACCGTGGCTAATTAGGGCTTGCCGAAGCACTTAATTTTTAAATTTGTTGATGGGAGTAAGCTAGAAATGGACAGGAATAGCAGGGGAAGGTCTGGGGGGGGGGGCGAGGGGAAGCTGCTGGAACACTAATGACTGTGCCCTATTATGCTTGCAGACTTGTTAACATTCCAGTGTGAGATGCAGGGAGCTGCAGCCAGGCTCCGCACGGGAGGATTCTCACCAGGAGACAGAGCCTTGGCCTGTCGTTGGAGGAAGGACAGAGAGCAAGAAGGGTGTTTTACGAGGCTCTGGGCCACTTCAGTCACAGGAGATCTGGAAATAATTCAGCCTCCCTCTTCCTGGCAGCAGTGACAAAGCTAATCTGCAACACGTCCCCATTATCCGTCAGCCAGAATACCTTTGTGCAAGGATAACAATGGGGATATTTATCGTCCCTATTACTCAGCCTGCCTCTCGGCCCTTGCAGCGCATCCAAGACATGCTGTGATCTCCCTGAAAGGTGGGGTCTGAAAATCCTGATTGATAGCAGGGAAATGAAACCAACCCCTTTCCCGAAGGGAGTGGCAGAGACACAGGCCAAAGGCAGGGAGGAGCCCCGGGCAGGGCACAGCATGGCTGCTCCCGCCAGGATTTCTGCCTTCTCAGAAGCTGAAGGGCTTGGGCCGAACATTCAGGAGACTTTGTCTCTGGAGCGGTGCCTCTGTGGCAGCAGCGTGGACCCTGGAGGAGAGGTGCTGTGGAGCTGCCCTGAAGTGACAGCTAAGGCAGAGGGAGCTTGGGACCCCTGCCAGGAAAGCGCATGTGTCTATGCACCATGGCACTGGCTGCGGTCAGCACACACACTTGTCTCTTACTATGCACATGCACACACAGTCTGCCTGGCCCAGGAATAAGCTAAGCTGGATATCTGAGAGTCAAAGTCCAAGACTGAGGAGCATCCAACCTCCAAGTGCCTCCACTCAGGCTAACAGGGAACCACAAGGCTGAGTGTTCCAAAAGAAGATGGTCTTATTAGCAACCCAATCCTTGCAGATTATTAGCAACCCAATCCAAACTGCAGAGTGCCCGTGTTTTCTACTCTCTGACCTGCTCTGGCGGGGTGGAGGGAGAGTCCTGGCCTTCCTGCCAGGGTCCCAGCAGTGTGCTGTTCAGTGCACGGCCAGCAGGCGCTTTTCCGCAGCCTCCAGCAGTGGAGTGTGCCTTCCACTGCCTGCAGAAGTCTGCTTGCTCTGGTCCATTGGTCAGTCCTGGCCATTTGAGCGTAACTGAGGGGAGTCCAGGGAGTGGTGAGTCTGGAAGACAAGGCAAAGCAAGTCAGCTCACGAGGGAAACGGCCTGGGGCACTCACACCCGGACTTGCTTCCATGTGCTTCTGACTTCAAGACCTGTTTGTGCCGAGTGTTGGGTGCCTGTTTCAAAAATATTGAAGCCTGGCCTAATTTCCTTTTCTACCCGTTTCCATTTTAATACCCCTGAGTCAACATGCTGCCCACTGAAATGTGAGAGCAGTGAGTCTGCATGTCCAAAAAGAACATCCAGAAAAATACCCTTCCTTTATGAAAGGTTCTCCTCAGAAATGCGTCTTTTCATGTCATCAGAATAGCGGCTATAATAGCGCATTAGCTCAGCTTGATGCTCAGATGCAGTGGGGCCGCTTCCTTTTTTCCTTTCCCTCTGCAGCTATGAATGTGCCTTGCAGGTCCACCCAAGGAGTGCTGCTGTGCTCAGACCGCGGAAGTTGGCATTCGCTGCTGACTAATTGGGCAGTCTCACAGAGGGGAGAGCAACACTCTTCCCACACAGCAGAGTCTGAGTGAGAAAAGCTGGCTTTGTGCTGTGAGGTCTGGTGCTGGGAAAAGTGGGGGCTCCTTGACTGGAACTGAGCTGGCAAAAGTTAAGGAGGACCCTGCATCATGCGGTTCAGCCTGGAGGGGAGCCCTGAGTGGGGGGCTGCAGCACTGGAGTCGCTAGAGGGGTGCGGGGGGTGCGGGCATCGCGGCTTTATGAGCTACCGCGTCATGCCATACAACGTTGGATGCAGAATTCCAGCAGAGTGCAATGCAAAAACAGAATTGAAATAAGAACATAAGAACATAAGAACAGCCCCACTGGATCAGGCCATAGGCCCATCTAGTCCAGCTTCCTGTATCTCACAGCGGCCCACCAAATGCCCCAGGGAGCACACCAGATAACAAGAGACCTGCAAGGCCTCCTGGGAATTGTAGTTTAAGAACATAAGAACAGCCCCACTGGATCAGGCCAGAGGCCCATCTAGTCCAGCTTCCTGTATCTCACAGCGGCCCACCAAATGCCCCAGGGAGCACACCAGATAACAAGAGACCTGCAAGGCCTCCTGGGAATTGTAGTTAAGAACATAAGAACAGCCCCGCTGGATCAGGCCAGAGGCCCATCTAGTCCAGCTTCCTGTATCTCACAGCGGCCCACCAAATGCCCCAGGGAGCACACCAGATAACAAGAGACCTGCAAGGCCTCCTGGGAATTGTAGTTAAGAACATAAGAACAGCCCCGCTGGATCAGGCCAGAGGCCCATCTAGTCCAGCTTCCTGTATCTCACAGCGGCCCACCAAATGCCCCAGGGAGCACACCAGATAACAAGAGACCTGCAAGGCCTCCTGGAATTGTAGTTTAAGAACATAAGAACAGCCCACTGGATCAGGCCAGAGGCCCATCTAGTCCAGCTTCCTGTATCTCACAGCGGCCCACCAAATGCCCCAGGGAGCACACCAGATAACAAGAAACCTGCAAGGCTTCCTGGGAATTGTAGTTAAGAACATAAGAACAGCCCCGCTGGATCAGGCCAGAGGCCCATCTAGTCCAGCTTCCTGTATCTCACAGCGGCCCACCAAATGCCCCAGGGAGCACACCAGATAACAAGAGACCTGCAAGGCCTCCTGGGAATTGTAGTTAAGAACATAAGAACAGCCCCGCTGGATCAGGCCAGAGGCCCATCTAGTCCAGCTTCCTGTATCTCACAGCGGCCCACCAAATGCCCCAGGGAGCACACCAGATAACAAGAGACCTGCAAGGCCTCCTGGGAATTGTAGTTAAGAACATAAGAACAGCCCCGCTGGATCAGGCCATAGGTCCATCTAGCCCAGCTTCCTGTATCTCACAGCGGCCCACCAAATGCCCCAGGGAGCACACCAGATAACAAGAGACCTGCAAGGCCTCCTGGGAATTGTAGTTAAGAACATAAGAACAGCCCCAGTGGCTCAGGCCATAGGCCCATCTAGTCCAGCTTCCTGTATCTCACAGCGGCCCACCAAATGCCCCAAGGAGCACACCAGATAACAAGAGACCTCATCCTGGCGCCCTCCCTTGCATCTGGCATTCTCACACAGCCCATTTCTAAAATCAGGAGGTTGCGCATACACATCATGGCTTGTAACCAGTAATGGATTTTTCCTCCAGAAACTTGTCCAATCCCTTTAAAGGCGTCCAGGCTAGACGCCATCACCACATCCTGTGGCAAGGAGTTCACAGACCGACCACACACTGAGTAAAGAGCTCTTCCCGTTCAAAAGTTATGGCCAAAAAAACCGGAAAGAAAAAATGCATGGAGCCCTATGGAAAGTGAAAATGAGGTGTATCATGTGTTTACTCATGAGTAGATGTACTTGCCATAGTCTGTCAGAAAGGGCAGGTTGATAGGAATCCAACACCACCACAATGGTCCCGATCCAATGAGTACAGCCCCCAAAAACACAAAAAGGAGGTCCCTGCCTCCCTCCTAGCTGTGTCTATTGGGCCGGAAACAAAGCCACGTGGCCGCCTTTACTCACGAGTAGGCAAACTTGCCTTAGTCCATCAGAAAGGGCAGGCAGAGAGGACTCCAAGGACATCAGAATGGTCCTGATCCAATGAATGCAGCCCCCAAAATACCCGAGAAGGAAGTCCCTCCCTTCCTCCTGCAGACTATTGAGCTCTATGGAAGGCAAACTCAGCCATGTGGTTATGTTTACTCGCGAGTAGGCAGATGTGCCTTGCCTTTTAGTCAGGCCAGGCAAAGGGGAATGTGAGGACACCAGAAGGGTCCCAATCTGATGGAGCTAGAGTGCAACAAAAGCTCCAGAAGGCAACCTCCCCCCCACTAAAAAGGACAAAAAAGTGGCTTGAACTGGTAAGGGAAACTTTTCTATTTTGCACTTGCAAAGCCAGGAGGGTCTTTATCTTGATGTGCCTGATATTTCTATTTTAATTTTAACTGGGCACTGGGAGGGCTGGAAATCACTGATTCTTTTTTTTTTGGGGGGGGGGGGGGTTATTGCAGGAAGGCTACAGAGTAAGCCCCATTGACCACTATGGAACTTACTTCAGAGTAGATTCACTTGGTGGAACAGGACTGGCTCCCCCTTATTTAATTATTTCTTTTATTTTAATTTAATTATTGATAATTATTTATTTTAATTTGCTTGGTCTTAGTAAGTTGACATGGGAGGGGGGTAGACTCTGCAAGTTTTCAAAATCACTAAAATCAGAGTTTGGAGGAATAAGACCATCAAGCTATATATCAATCAATGCGGCATTTCATGCAGAATGCAATGAAACAAACCACATGGAAATATCTGTGTTCTATCAAAAGGTACAGCCAAAAAACCAGTGGGGGCGGGGCGATGGCACATCACCACGCCCACCACCTGGGGTGTTGCCCCGCCCACTACATGGGGTGACACGCAGGCCTCCCTCACCGGGTGTCATGAATCCTCGTGATGCCACTGGGCTGCAGGGCTCTGCCTTGGGCCCCGCGCTGTTCCAAGTTTTTATGAAGGGATGCAGTGGGGAATGTTTATCACGGACACAAAGCTAATGCTGTGGAAGACCTAATCGAGATTCAGTGAGACCTTGACAGTCTTGGTCACTGAACCCAGGCCCACTAGATGGTGTCCTGTGGGGACAAGCATTAAGCCATGCATGTGCAGGTACAAAAAATCAGAGGCACAAGCATGGGGGCGGCATGTGAAATAGATCTAGGCATCTTACTGTGGGATCCTGCCATACGGTTAAATAAATAAACTGTGCAATCCTATGCCTACTCAGAAGTAAGTCTCATTGTATTACTTCCAAGTAATCTGGGAGTACTTTACACATATTCCCAAGAAAGTGTGTCTGGTGTTGCAGCCCTCGTGGACAGTAAGCGGCATGTGAACCAGTGGTGTGGGGTGATGCGCTTGGCTGCATTAACAGAGGCAGCAGAAGTTGTCTTTCTTTCCATGCTGCGCTGCACTGCACTAGTCAGACCTCACTTGGAATCCTGCAACCAATAGTATGGAGGGCACGTGGTTTGGCCTCCAGGCTAGAAACCAAGAAACCCTATGAGGAATAGTTCAGTTACCCTGGAGGAGACTAAGGGTGCAATCCTATCCTTTGCTGGAACAGGCAAGTACCCAGCGCAGGATAGGTGCCCAAAGTGGCTCCGCCAGAGGTAAGGGGAAACTTTCCCCCTTGGCTGGCAACCTTCAGTCTCAAAAGACTCTGGTAGAAGCCTACAGCACCCGGTACTCCCAGGCAGTCTCCCACCAAGTACTAACCAGGCCTGACCCTGCTTAGCTTCCGAGATCAGACGAGATTGGGCATGTGCAGGGTCACAGTAAACCACCCTGGCCCCTATGGGTCTCCCCGGACTTGCACCACCTCTTGAGTTCTGTGCTGCTAGGGGAACGGGGTCCCAGCCTCTCTCTCTCTCTCCCCCCACCCTCCCGCCCCCGGGGCCGCCCACCACACGGCCTCCCCCACCGCCCCAGAACACCTCCCTCCCCCCTCCTCCCCGCCTGCCACAGAGTCTCGCTTGGTGCCTCAGTCAGCGCGGAGGCTTAAGTCAGCCTCTGCAGGCCAGTGCGCCTCCGTGCCTTGTGGCATGTTTGCGGCGCTCCTGGGTCTGTCAGGATTGTGCTGTAAGGGCCCAATCCTATCCAACTTTCCAGTGCTGGTACAGCCGCAACGCAGTCTCGAGGAAAGGAAACCAACATTCCTTTACCTGGAGGTGGCCTCCATGACTGCCCTCCCCCCACTGGAGGATACACCAGCACTGGAAAACTGGATAGAATTTGGCCCTAACAGCCCAATACAATCCATTACCCCCCCATTAATGCAGCCGAGCCAAAATAGTGATTGCTGCATCCAATCGTGGGGGGGGGGGGCAGTTGCAGATGTCTTTCTAGGTATTGGAACATTTGTTTCCTTACACAGATGTAAGCCTCTGTGGTGACAGGGGTCTACTCGAACCTGAAATAGCTAAATAGCAGATGCAGGTCTGCATGTACCTGTGCTGCAGGACTGGGTCTGAGAAGGATGTCCGTAGCACCAGCACCACTGAACTTGCTTCTCTCCTGAGCCAAATCTGCCCATCACCTGCCCTGTTTTGTCTCCTCCACACTCTTAATGGCTGCAAGCTATTGGCTTCTCTTATTGGTTGCATGTGACTTGATGTGCTCCAAGACACATGTTATCATGTGCATACATGGGAGACCAAACATGTGTGCAGGAACCTGGTTGTGACTGCAGTCCGCTGGGGATTGTTTCTGCGCAGCCAGGCCAAGGGCTGCACTGGGGCGGGCGGCAGCGTCCAAAGAGTGACCAGGCCGAATGCATTCAGGCAACACTGATCCACAGCGTGGTTTGCCCCCGCCCTGTAACACCCCTCTGCAAAGGAAGAGAGGCTCTTTGCCCGAGAACGGCTCAAGGAGCTGGGGGACTTCCCCTGACTCACAAAAGGCACCATCAGGAGCCGTGGAGGGTCTGGGCCTGGAAGGGTCTGATGAGTGAAAGGACCTTCAGCCTTCAATTTGGAAGCACCAGCTGACAGCGCAGGCTTCGCCATGTCTACTCGGAATTAGATCCAGTGGGTCTCAGTGGGGCTTACTCCCAGGTAAGCATGCACAGGATTGCAGCCTGACAGGCTCTCTGCTAGCAGTTGGAAAAGTCACATCTCTCCTCTTTTGGAGCCAGAGGTGCAAATGGCACAGGCTGCTCTTCCTCTCTGCACGGGTCACGGCTGATGGTGCTCTTTAAAATAATAACTGCTGATCTCTCCAAATAGATCTGGCTTGCTGGAAATGCCACCTTTACAGCTGAACAAAGTGGAATTAGCTTTTAAAAGTGACAGAATTGCTAATGCCACATCACACAAACGCAGAAGCAGCTTCAGCAAGGCCATTTGGCAGCAGCAAAGCCTCCTCCCCAGGGGGCCTCCTGCTTCATTTCCACACTGCTTTACTCCATCTTTGAGTAAAGGTACAATGAAGCAGCCTCCAGGATAAGAGTGGCCTTTTTCTTGTGAATGAATATCTAGTGGTTTGCACAGCCCTTTTTCTTTCTTTCTTTGATCTTTGTTTTTGGCAGTGAGCAGTTTCCCATCCCGCTCCCTCCAGAGCCAGCCATCTCTCCTCCAGGAAGGTGCAAGCTCTGAATTTCTGCCAAGCCCAGTCCTGGGCCTTGTTCTGGGGAGGGGAGACTGAATGAGAGCTTGGAACATTTGCCTCTCACTGCCTGAGTGTGTGATGCGCTTCCCATGCATTCATTTGATGCTGTCCTTGCCACAATTCTGTCAGCAAGGAAGCGGCATTACTCTCACTTTGCAATGGGGGAGCTGATGGACTTGTCCAAGGCCATCTTGCCAGAATTTAGCCCTATTTGTAACTTGCACCCTTAGCCATGTTGCTGCCTCAGCTCTCACTGGTGCATCCTTCCCATCAGTAAATGTGACGCATGAAGCACTGACCTCACGCTGTCTACGCTGACCCTCCAATATTAGCCAAAATGCCTGGTTTGGTTGGATTTTGTCCCTGTGACACAACGTCCACAAGACGTCCCTGGTAGGTGGAGAAGCAGCTCTGGGAGAAGGTAAGAAAGACAGCAAGCAGTGCAGCTGCTCAGAGGGCTGGTGCACAGTGAGAGACACTCATGGGGTCTCCAGACCCAGCGAGCATCATTGCCTAGAAGTGGGGATTTGACTCTCTTCTCCCTTCTCCCTTCTAGTCTCCTGTGATTTCCAAGGCTCCTTGCAATCAAGACTTGAAAGGCATTGCTAACCAAAGGAGACCTGGGTGTCAGATGGATAGCTGTGCATCAGATATTGCCTGATCATGACCATGGAAAGCTGCCTTCTCTTGAGTCTGACCTGTCCTTTGGCTTTGACAAAGGCTCTTCCAGGTTTTGAGGATGGGTTGTTCCCAACCTATGGAGCAAAAGCTTTTCAGCAGGCAGCACCATGGATGGATCCCAGGGCAAAGCAAGCACTCCCCCATCCACCATGGGCCTTGGGAAGGGGCGAGGGGGGGGTCGGGAAACAGATTGGAGCCCTGCAGACTTCCATCAGAAGACGCATCTGTGGAAATGAGGAGAGAAACAAACCTGCAGACAGAGCCACGTACTGCCAGACCCTGAAGCTGCAGAAATGTTGGCCCAGCAGGTGTACCCGCCTAATGGTGCCATTTGCTGCCTCAGATCCTCAGTGGCACAGTGGCCGTTCTAAGGGACACATTACATACGGTATTTTCATCAGAAGATCTAGAACAGTGTTTCTCAAACTGTGGGTTGGGACCCACTAGTTATTTTCAGCCATTCATTTCAATATTTTATTTTTAATATATTAGACTTGATGCTCCCCTGGTATGTGACTGTACCTGGGGAAATGCTACAGACCTGTACTTTGAACAGGCCACTATGCATGGGCTTTAAACAATGATAGTCAATGTGGGTAGGACTGCAGCTTACATTGTTAGAAATTGTCCTGCCTGATGATGTCACTTCCGTTCATGACGTCACTTCCGGTGGGTTCTGTCATATTCTCATTCTAAAAAGTGGGTCTTGGCGCTAAATGTGTGAGAACCACTGATCCAGAAGATTGGAGTGGAAAGTGCACTATACATTCTACTTCAATGAGTACTCCAGGTCCAGAAAAACCTGATGCAGCACCGACTTCAACATGCACCTCAGGACAGAGATGGGGCCCCATGGCAGAGCATCTGCTTTGCAAGCCAGAGAAGGGACAAGTCCTGGTGGCACACCCAGGTGGGACTGAAGACCTTTCCATGGAGGCAGTTCTGGGCCAGAAGGCCCAAGGGGTCTGACTCAGGAGAAAGTGGCCTTCTGTGCTGATCAGAGTTCTCCTAAATAAACTCTGCAGTGGATCCCACCTCCTTCAGAGGACAGATTGTCTCCTCCATTAATAGAGCGCTCTCTGTCGCTGCTGCCCTTGTTCAGGGAATTCATTAGCATTTGAAATTTGCCAGATAACGCTGGACCACTGCGAAGGGCCTGCTGGAGCTTTTCTTCTTAAGCAGGCTTTTAACCTCCAAGTGTGCTGAAGTTATTTTGGTTGGCTTGGTGTTATTATCCCTGCTGTTAAGAAAATGCTGCTGATTTGTTCTGTGTTTTCCAGAGAGAGAGAGAGAGAGAGAGAGAGAGAGAGAGAGAGAGACTCTTTTGAGTTGAAAAGTAGGCTCTAGAACAGGGGTGCCCAAACCCCAGCCCGGGGGCCACTTGCGGCCCTCAAGGCCTCTCTATGTGGCCCTCAGGGAGCCCCTAGCCTCCAATGAGCCTCTGGCCCTCCGGAGATTTGTTGGAGCCCACACTGGCCCGATGCAACTGCTCTCAGCATGAGGGCAACTGTTTGGTCTCTCAAGTGAGCTGTGGGATGAGGGCTTTCTCCACAGCTTGCTGTTTCACATCCGTGATGCATTAGCAGCAGCAAAGGAAAGGCCAGCCTTGCTTTGTGCAAGGCCTTTTATAGGCGTTGCACTATTGTAAGACCTTCCTTCATTCATATAAGTTCATCTTTAATATATTCATTTATGTAAATGTATTCAAATTTGAAATGTAAATTAATTCAGCCCCCGACACGGTGTCAGAGAGATGATGTGGCCCTCCTGCCAAAAACTTTGGTCACCCCTGCACTAGAACCTCAGATAAAGAAGGACCTTCACTATGCTTGTCCCCCTTAAGGGTGAGAAGCTCAGGGCTGTCTTTACACCTGGACGTCTTGAGAAGGTCTGCTTCTTTGTGACTAGACAGAGGAACTCTTCAGCCGGTGCAGCAACAGTGAACACGCCAACTTGGCAGCCTTCATTCCACATTGCACCATCCATCCAGGGCCCAGAAATCATGATGCCTGTTGCAAAGTGAGCCAGTCAGATGTTTGCTCTGGCTCTCCACTGGGTTTTGGGAAGCTGCTTCTTCTGCCAGTCCCCCTCTCCACAGACCACAATTTGCATTTGGGGGGGGGCGGCAAATTCCTGCACATGTACAGATTGTGGCCTGGCACTCAGCATCCCCAGAATGATCAGAGCAGCACTCTTGGGGCCTGTGTGATGACAAAGTCAAGCAAAAGTTCTTCTGTATTGTTCTACACATTCCAAGTGCTAGTTGAGACGCTGAGAAAGAAAATCAACTCCAACCAAGTAACCTCAGGTGGACATAAAGTCTACCAGCTTTGGGTGGACATTAAAACACAGACTCTCTCTCTCTCTCTCTCTCTCTCTCTCACACACACACACACACACACACACACACACACACACCCAAAATCCAGGCTTTCAGTGGCACACTTTGCTGCTCTTGATTTCTCAAACATGCACCCAGTGCCACTTGGAGATGCCTTTTGGAGATGCTGATATGGCCACAAGAGGGTCATGGCCATGCTCCCTCCCCCCAGCGATGCTATCGGGGTGGAACTGGGGCCTTCCACAGACAAGCAGGTGCTTCTGCAACTGACCAGTGACCTCAGGCTAGGGTGGAAAAGAAATTTTGAGAAGAAAAAAATGTGCTGAATTTACTGCAAAATTCAGACTATGATGCTGAAATCTAACATCAAAATCCAACATCTGAGTGTTTGCTATTTATGTTTCAATCCTTGTTTCTCCAACCTTTCCATCTGACAAGCTTCAAAGCAGGTTACATAACAGAATAAAAATAACACAACACACACTATAATAATTCTATCCTGCTGAGCACAAATCCAGGCAACAAAAGCATTGCTACAATTATTTACCCCTAAAAATCTGCCTAAACCCCCAGTGAATAAAGCAACCTTCATCAGGTACCTGGAAGGTGACTCTGGAGGTGCCTAGTAGGTGCCCTTGGAGGTGGGGTTCCATGGTGAGGTCACTGCAGCGGAGAAGGCCTGCCTTGGGTTAGGGTTAGGGTTAGGAACCCTAACCCTAACCCACTGAGCACCCTGAAGTGGGAACAGAACCAGAGTCTTAGCAGATGATCTCATGGGGAGGACTGCTGGTCTAGGGGGGTCTTGGGTCAGAGCACGTGCTGCCAGTGTGGGCAGGACTGCATGTGTCGGCAGGACTGTTGAGTCTGCCAGCTCCCCCTCCCCCCCCGAGGTATACCCGGAAGGGCTTTCCAAGGAACAGCAGAGGAGCCTGTTTGGGGAGGCACTGGAGGCCAGAAGTGAGACCAGGCCAGGAAGCTCCATCTGAAATGTTATTGGTTCTTGAAAGAGAGAACCTCTATGATTGTAAAAATCCCCTGGAGGGATTTAGAAACGCCTGCCTCTGTAAACCGCCTTGAATAAAGTCAGAGCAGCAATCCGATGACCAGAAAGGCGGTATAGAAATACCCAGTTGTTGTTGTTGAGTAGCAGGTTTTCCACAGTGGCCCACGAAACGCTCCGCTGGGCAGCCCGCCGGCAAGGAATACAACTGCTGTCCATTGCGTTGGAAGGGGCCTGGGGGTGCAGTCAGCGGTCAGGGCTGACCAGTTGCGGACTTGCTGAGTCCCCACTGCGGCCAGCACAGCTGGGGGCAGCAGAGTCCGCCACTGGCCCCCCATCTGGTGTCATGGCAAGAAGGACCCCTTTTTTTTTTTTATCTCTGCTGCTCCTGAGTCCCACTGGCTGGCCCAGCAGAGTACGTGGGCTGGGAGAGAAGGGTCCAGCCACCACAGGTCTGCCGGGTCCTCAGGGTCCCCAGGACCAGCATAATAAATAAATAAATAGCCCAGAGTTAGGGAGTAATTGGCTTATTATCCTTAATTGTGTTTACTGCTCCTCTGCCACAGTATTACATTCCTGCACGAAGGAAGCTTTGGCTGCACAATAATTATCTGCAGGTGTGAATTAGCCAATTATATTTCCTGGCTCTTAAGCAATATAGACCCATAAGAGTTCACCAAAGACACCATTAAAGAGAAGAAGCAACACAACGTCCTGTGAATTTCAATGGAGAGGCTGAGCCCCGTCGCTGTGCAGGGAAAGGGAAGGTTTCCAGTAAACCAGCAAACATCCTCTCCTTGGCAGGAGCCGGAACTCTTTGAAGGAGGCCCTTCTCTTTGGATGTTCATCTGAAAGCCCAAAGGCAAAGAGAGAGGCAGGAACAGCGCATGAAACAAACCCTCTCTGCAGTGATGGAAACGGGAAGACAGTGTTGAACTCGAACCCCACACCGAGAAGCGAGGGCGACACTCAAACTTTTGGAAGCTGCAGATTATTAAGAGCCTGATCCTTGAGCCTGACCCCCCCCCCCAATACAGCTGCTCCAGAAAGGTGTACGCTGTACCCAGTGGGAGGGGGCAGATCAGGAGGCTCTGGAGGGGAAAGCCTCTCTCCACAATGGGTCTCCTTGGTCCTGAGCCAGCTATTTAGCCGGTGGAAGTTCTAGGACAGGGCTGCCCAAATCCCAGCCCACGGGCCATTTGCGGCCCCAGGGAGCCCCCACCTCCAGTGGACTCTTGGCCCGCTGGAGACCCACTGGAGCCCTCGCCGGCCTGACGCAACTGGTGGTTGCAGCGGCAGCAAGGGCATTGCTGGGCTGCAGAGCTGCCCTGCTCTTGCGGGAGAGTTCTGCAGAAGCCCTGCCCATCCAGCACACACACCGGTTGGGGAGACCAGAGCGGAGGCAGCAGGTCGGATTGGGGGGTGAGCAATCACACCGCCACCTGCGTGTGCCGCTTGATTTGCTCTGTGTGGGGAGGGGAGCAGGCAGGACCTGAGGAGAGGAGGCTTTGCTAGCTTTGGTGCGGTGGGGGGCTGCTGAGTGGGAGGGAGGGAGCAGCAGGGTCTGTTTATGAAGGGGCGACATGCTGGCCTGGCTTGGTGTGTGAGGGCAGTGCTGAGCGGGAGGGAGAAGCTTGTGAGGTCCTTATTCTGGGTTAACTTCTGTGTCCTGCTGTATTTGGGCAAGTGTGCGCCTCCTGCAATCCACCAGTGGTGGAACTCTGTTGGTGCTGAGATACTTGCTTCTGTGCATTTTTGTAAAGTGCTGGGGGGGGGGGAGGTTGGTGAAAAACCTTTCCTCGGGTGTTTCTACCTTTCTGGAATGAGTTTCTGCTAGAAATATTTCTCCTCTTGTGTCCCTGCCTTGCTAAGACGTGTCTCTGCCTAGAAATATTTGTATTATCAATAAGCTCAGTAGAATTCATTCTTCCATATAAGTTCCATCTTTAATGTACATGTATGTGAATTTATGTAACTATAGTCAAATTAATTCTTTTTTTTCCCCTGGCAGTGTCAGAGAGATGATGTGGCCCTCCTGCCCAAACCTCTGGACTAGGAGAAGAAAGGAGTGGGAGGCTTGAAAAAGAGGGAGCAAGATCCGGTGTGTGTATTGCCTTTGGATCCACTCCTCACCGCAGCCTCCTGCTCCTCCCCACCCACCGCCTGCCTCCGGTGCTGCGGCAGGGCCAGCAGGGTCCGTGGGGGGAGTGGTGGCCCTTCCGCCTCCGGCACGCTCTGCCTGCAGTCATTTCGCAACAGCAGAACTCTGTTCCGCCGTCATCAACATGCCCCTGTTGACAGCCAGTCCTGCACTGCTTTTGGGGCTGGGGGTAAAGTAGCCTCATTTCTACCTAACAGCAGAAGGATGGAAACATCTGAAAGTTCCAGCTGCCAAGATCAGGTTGTCTTTGCTGCCCGCTGGAGGCAGCAGCCATGGAGCTGAGGGCTGCTCTCCTGGGGGCCATTCCGTTTCACACCGCAGTGCAGGGCGCACTCCTGTCACGCCTGCAGTGGCAATGGCGGCAGAGGGCGAGGGGAGGGTGTGCAGTACCAAAGGGCTTCTGAGGGGCAGCAAAGTTCTGGGGGAGGTGCATCTTGGCTCCTCCTCTCCGCAGCACCCCACCCCCACAGAAACCATTGGAGAAAAATCCCACAAGGGGGAAGCTTGTCATGGAAAATCCCATTTTGCATTTGGTTTATTAAGTATCAATAACTCAATACCCGACTTTGCTGGACGGTGTTTCTGTTCTGCCAAGATTTTGGACTGACGATCAGCCTGAAGAAAACACAGGTCATGGTTCAGGATGTGGACTCACCTCCCTGCATTACAATCTCTGAGCATGAACTGGAGGTTGTCCATGACTTTGTGTACCTCGGCTCAACGATCTCCGACACTCTTTCTCTCGATACCGAGCTAAACAAACACATCGGTAAAGCAGCTACCACGTTTTCCAGACTCACAAAGAGAGTCTGGTCCAACAAGAAGCTGACGGAACATACCAAGATCCAGGTCTACAGAGCTTGCGTCCTGAGTACACTTCTGTACTGCAGCGAGTCATGGACTCTTCACTCACAACAGGAGAGGAAACTGAGCGCTTTCCACATGCGCTGCCTCCGACACATCCTCAGCATCACCTGGCAGGACAAAGTTCCAAACAACACAGTCCTGGAACGTGCTGGAATCCCTAGCATGTATTCACTGCTGAAACAGAGACGCCTGCGTTGGCTCGGTCATGTCGTGAGAATGGATGATGGCTCCTCAAAGGATCTCCTCTATGGAGAACTCGTGCAAGGAAAGCGCCCTACAGGTAGACCACAGCTGCGATACAAGGACATCTGCAAGAGGGATCTGAAGGCCTTAGGAGTGGATCTCAACAAGTGGGAAACCCTGGCCTCTGAGCGGCCCGCTTGGAGGCAGGCTGTGCAGCATGGCCTTTCCCAGTTTGAAGAGACACTTTGCCAACAGTCTGAGGCTAAGAGGCAAAGAAGGAAGGCCCATAGCCAGGGAGACAGACCAGGGACAGACTGCACTTGCTCCCGGTGTGGAAGGGATTGTCACTCCCGGATTGGCCTTTTCAGCCACACTAGACGCTGTGCCAGAACCACCTTTCAGAGCGCGATACCATAGTCTTTCGAGACTGAAGGTTGTCAACAACAGTGTAATAATTCCCCCCTAAACAAAACAGCCCTTTTGGTAACACTGCCCTGTCCAACCTGATCCCCACCCCATCTGTCCCCATAACCAGCAAAACTGTGCCAGTGGCTGTTCTGCAGGGCACTGCTGGTGATATGTAAGGCCACACCTGGAGTATTGTGTCCAGTTCTGGTCACCACATTTCAAAAAAGACATAGTGGAAATGGAAAAGGTGCAAGAGAGCAACCAAAGTGATTACTGGGCTGGGGCTCCTTCCTTATGAGGAAAGGCTACAGCGTTGGGGCCTCTTCGGCCTAGAAAAGAGGCGCCTGAGGGGGGACATGATTGAGACATAACAAATTATGCACTGGAAGGATAAAGTGGATAGAGAGATGCTCTTTACACTCTCACATAGTGGAGCTGTTACCCTGCAGGTGGCTGATCTGGGAAGCTAAGCAGGGTCAGGCCTGGTTAGTACTTGGATGGGAGACCGTCTGGGAATACTGGGTGCTGCAGGCTTATACCATAATCTTTCGAGACTGAAGGTTGCCAACCTGGCTTTAATGCCAGAACCAGGGGGCATCTGCTAAAATTGAGTGTTGGGAGAGTTAGGGCAGACAAAATAAAATATTTCTTTACTCAGCATGTGGTTGGTCTGTGGAACTCCTTGCCACAGGATGTGGTGATGGCATATGGCCTGGACGCCTTTAAAAGGGGATTGGACAAGTTTCTGGAGGAAAAATCCATTACGGGTTACAAGCCATGATGTGTATGTGCAACCTCCTGATTTTAGAACTGGGCTATGTCAGATGCAAGGGAGGGCACCAGGATGAGGTCTCTTGTTATCTGGTGTGCTCCCTGGGGCATTTGGTGGGCCGCTGTGAGATACAGGAAGCTGGACTAGATGGGCCTATGGCCTGATCCAGTGGGGCTGTTCTTATGTTCTTATGTGTGGCCCTCTGGCCTTTGTACAAATCTCTGCAGACCAGCAGAGAGGCTGCTGGGACAGCACACCACTTGGCTAGAACTGGGGCATGAGGAGCATAATCTGTGTGTCTGGCATCTCTGTGCAGCAGCTGAGAGCATTGCATCCAGGGAATGGAGGTCCAGAAGTGTCCTGGGCCAGAGGGAGCAGAGCGTCATCTGCATGAATACAGTGACATGTTGCGCTTTGATTGCGCTTTGGGGAATAAACAAAGGCAAAATGGAAAGGTGCACTCTCAGCTCTTCTTTTGGGAAACAGTCCTTGCATTTTGGAACACGTTACCTCCTTTCTCTGTTGTGTGGGCCACCCATCAAAAAGCTTAAGTGCCTCCCCCATTTTCCCTGTGATTTTCAGGGTGGTGAAAATGGGGATCTTTGGATCCACTCTAACTTAGAGCCCTTCTCAGGAGTCAGGTATGCTGTTCCCACATGCCGGGGGGGGGGTTTGCACACTCAAGCTCCCTGTTGGCCGCACATATAGATTTTGCCTGGGGAGGGCAGTAGTGGGAATGCCAGGTGGGCCTTGAGACATACCACTGTGGAGGGTTTCTGTACATGTACGGCACCCCCCAAGCATGCTCCCTCTCCTGTTCACAGCTTGCCTTACTGGTTGACTGCCTGGCTGGAAAGCAGGTGGGAGGGTATGGGGCTTGTTCCCAGGGTCCCTATGTGTCTAAAGGTTTCCAGGAAGTAAATCTGATTGCTTGGGGCCTGGATGAGCCTACAAGGGGCGTGCAAGGGCACATCCTCCTCTTTTCCTCACCTCTTGGTCTCAGAAGACCCAGGTGGATAAAACTGATTGGCGGGGACATTGGGCTCCAACATTCATCCTTCCTTCTTCTCCCACCCCAGTCAATCATGCTTGGAAGGCAGCAATGGAGCAACACATTAAGCTGTGCATGTGACTCCCCCAGAGTAAACATGGCTCTGGGAGGCTGTAGGGAACTGGTTGCCCAGGTACTGGATGGTCTTGTCAGGAAATCCAGTCTTGGGGCAAAATCCCCCACCGCCACTGTCCAAACCAGCACAGCCGAGCCCAAGGGGAAGATAAGAAGAGCCCCACTGGATCAGGCCACAGGCCCATCTAGTCCAGCTTCCTGTATCTCACAGCGGCCCACCAAATGCCCCAGGGAGCACACCAGGTAACAAGAGACCTCATCCTGGTGCCCTCCCTTGCATCTGGCATTCTGACATAACCCATTTCTAAAATCAGGAGGTTGCGCATACACATCATGGCTTGTACCCCATAATGGATTTTTCCTCCAGAAACTTGTCCAATCCCCTTTTAAAGGCGTCCAGGCTAGACGCCATCACCACATCCTGTGGCAACGAGTTCCACAGACCGACCACACGCTGAGTAAAGAAATATTTTCTTTTGTCTGTCCTAACCACCCCAACACTCAATTTTAGTGGATGTCCCCTGGTTCTGGTATTATGTGAGAGTGTAAAGAGCATCTCCCTATCCACGCTGTCCATCCCCTGCATAATTTTGTATGTCTCAATCATGTCCCCCCTCAGGCGTCTCTTTTCTAGGCTGAAGAGGCCCAAGTGCTCTCAGGGTGCAGTTCAGGCAGTGGCCTAGAGGGGGCATGAGGAGCCCCCTGTGCCACTGGTCCTGCTCCGGCTGAGTCCAAGTCCGGATCCTGGCTGGAAGCCTGACCCTCGGCACCGCCTCTGAACTTTTCACAGCAGTTGCCAGGGAGGGCTACTTTATTTACCCTGCATCTGCTGGAGGGTTTCTCAGAGCCATCTCCTTCTGCAGGCAGCTGAGAAGACTCACGGGGGTAAGGAAACCACAGGAGAGAGGCGCCTGACACCATCTAATGGTCCAATTGCTGGTGCATAAACCACATTCCGGCCGAAAGAACGGCATGCGTATGAGAGAACATCGGCAGGGTGAGATGGGAAACGCATACAAATACCAGCAGAGAGAACCAGTGCTGAACTCATGTGTGGTTCTGCGAAAACAAGGGGATCGCATGCATGCATGTACGTGTGACACTCCAATGCAAAGCGTTTGAGGGCTGCTGCCAAGCGCCAGGCAGTAAACCCACTGCTCGGTTTGCTCACTGAGTTTAAATATTTCTGTGGCAGGTTTTTTGCACATGATGGTATTAAAAGTGGCTCATGAGAGGATAAAAGCACAGAAACGGAAAGCTCACAGCAGGACAAACGCAGACCTTGAGGAAGCAAGCAAAGGAGCCGTCCCAGCAGGATGAACAGGAACCAGAGCCACAAGCAGTGGAAATTGCCCACTCCAAGGCTTTCCCATTGCCTGGGAGCAGCAGGTCAAGCACCAGGCTAAGAGGAGTTTCAAACAGAGGTGCCATCACTGAGAAGGCCCTGTCCTGGGAGCCACGTCTCCCTCAAAGCAAGCGGGGGAGACACCCACAGAAGGCTGTCCAGTCAATCAGAGAAGCCCGCATGGAGGGCGTTGCTTGACTCACAAAGACAGTCTTGGCTTCGACAGGATGCAGTCTGGAGACTTTTGTCTCAGTTCTATCACCTTAATTGCAAAGCCACCCCCATGCCTGCACCCCACCCTGCAGCAAAATGCCAGGAGGAGCACTATCAGTAGACACACCCCAGCCTGCCTTGTCCAGGGCATCACCACAATCCTCTTCCTCCTCCCAGAGGACCTCCAATGGTGAAGTATTGGGCAGCTTTTTTCCAGACTCATCTCCCAACCCTCTCAAATGGTGCTGACTCAGGCCCCAGTCCTGTCCCCCCACCACAAATGACAAAGCAACCAACTGCACCTCTACTGATCTCTGTGTAGGCTTCCTGGTTGCTTCTGGGTCTCCTGGGACCCACTCCAGATGTATAGCTGGCCTAAGTCCGAGGAGAGAAAAGGGACAGGGCAGGCTTAAGAACAGAAGAAGAGCCCCACTGGACCAGGCCATAGGCCCATCTAGTCCAGCTTCCTGTATCTCACAGCGGCCCACCAAATGCCCAGGGAGCACACCAGACAACAGACAGAAAGGCTTGCAAAGAGGGAATGGGGTCCTGGAGTGCACTGGTGCAGCTGGGATCCACCCCTTCCCTGCCCCTCACACCTCCCCACCAACAACATGCCCAGACTGGCAGAGCCTCTGGCAGCAACTGCAGTGCACACGACACCTCTGCCCACTTGTGATGGCAGCCCAGAAGCGCATGACAGCAGCCTAGCTTTTGTGCCCTGCTAATGAAGCCGTGTTCTGGCAGTGTGTTGGGAGAGTTAGGACAGACAAAAGAAAATATTTTTACTCGGCGTGTGGTCGGTCTGTGGAACTCCTTGCCACAGGATGTGGTGATGGCGTCTAGCCTGGACGCCTTTAAAAGGGGATTGGACAAGTTTCTGGAGGAAAAATCCATTACAGGGTACAAGCCATGATGTGTATGCGCAACCTCCTGATTTTAGAAATGGGTTATGTCAGAATGCCAGATGCAAGGGAGGGCACCAGGATGAGGTCTCTTGTTATCTGGTGTGCTCCCTGGGGCATTTGGTGGGCCGCTGTGAGATACAGGAAGCTGGACTAGATAGGCCTGTGGCCTGATCCGGTGGGGCTGTTCTTATGTTCTTAACTACAATTCCCAGGAGGCCTTGCAGGTCTCTTGTTATCTGGTGTGCTCCTTGGGGCATTTGGTGGGCCGCTGTGAGATACAGGAAGCTGGACTAGACGGGCCTATGGCCTGATCCATGGGGCTGTTCTTATGTTCTTAACTACAATTCCCAGAAAGCCTTGCAGGTCTCTTGTTATCTGGTGTGCTCCTTGGGGCATTTGGTGGGCCGCTGTGAGATACAGGAAGCTGGACTAGACGGGCCTATGGCCTGATCCATGGGGCTGTTCTTATGTTCTTAACTACAATTCCCAGGAAGCCTTGCAGGTCTCTTGTTATCTGGTGTGCTCCCTGGGCATTTGGTGGGCCGCTGTGAGATACAGGAAGCTGGACTAGACGGGCCTATGGCCTGATCCAGTGGGGCTGTTCTTATGTTCATGTAGATAGGCTCTCCTCCTTCCCCTGGTTGTAACCACAGAATAGCACAGACAGCCCTGAATTTGAACAGCTTCTTTTTTTCTGACTGACCAGGGCTCTTTCTGGCAGCCAAAGCAAAGAGGCTGTCACTCAAGGATTCACTTGAGTTCATTTGCTGTTTCGTTCAGAAAAGATTCACAGCTGAGCGCCAAGCAGTGCAGGACAGCCCAGGTGCACCTCAGGAGTGCCAGCCCATTGCCAGGGAGCCAACAGGGGCTCAACAGGATGCAGAGTACTCCTAGTAGACAACGGGTGGGGGGGGGTGGAACCAAGGTCCTTCAAAGGACTTCTTTCTTCTGTTGGAAAATAAAACCTTTTGCTCAGTGGGCCAAAGAGGAGGACGTGTCTTCTCACCTTATGCCTTAGTTCTGCCTTGCCTGGGCAAGTGTTCCTTTGTGCAGCACTACACTGCACACAGAGGTCAGGCTGGGGTGTCTCACTGCCCCCCCCAGCTCCGGTTCCCCGTTCCTGCATGCGCCCCAGCAGTGCGCATTCCCTGCTCTAGGCTCTCCGGTGCTTCACTAACAGGCATAGTCAGGAGTGGCTGAGAAGCGCTGCAGATGTACTCACTCCTGATGAGAGAGGAACACGGCCGGTCAGCTGCCTGCACGCGAACGAGAAACTGCTCCAAGGTACAATTTGCTCAAGTTGCTGTGGTGCACATTATAGATTTAATTTTAGTGTGTTGCTGCCGTATAATAACCTGACTTGAAAAACTAAATGCAAATTAAATTTAAATAACCTCCATTTTTTAACCTTTTGGATCACCCAAAAGCTTTCATAAATATTTAGCAGAGAGACTGTTGTATTTAAAATACTAGACCTTTGATATATTTTTTTCCTTCCTTTGTCCCTCTTCCATTTCTGTTCTGGGAATCGTAGTAAACAAACTCCAGGGACCAACCTGCAGGGTGAGGATGTTACACTTGCCACTCCCAGTGCTCAAAGCAGGACCGAAGGGGCCTCCTGCATTGGAAGACATGCTCTCGGACCTTGCATGGTTGGCTGCAGAGGGAATTTCATCAACTGCAGATTCTCCTGTCCCTGGGTGACAAGCCACACCTGTTAAACATGAGAAAAGCCCCGCTGACTCAGACCATAGGCCCATCTAGACCAGCTTCCTGTATCTCACAGCGGCCCACCAAATGCCCCAGGGAGCACACAAGACAACAGGCACAACCTGAATCCTGGTGCCCTCCCCTGCATCTGGCAATCAGAGGCAGCCTGCCTCTAAAACCAAGAGCTTGCACAGACCTACTATGATTTGTAACCTGTAATGAACTTTTCCTCCAGAAATTTGTCCAATTCCCTCTTAAAGGTATCCAGGCAAGATGCCATCACTACATCCTGTGGCAAGGTGTTCCACAGACTAATTACACGCTGGGTAAAGAAATATTTTCTTCTATCTGTCTGAACTCTCCCAACACTCAACTTTAGTGGATGTCCCCTGGTTCTGGTGTTGTGTGCAAGGGAAAAGAGCATCTCTCTATCCACTCTGTCCATCCCCTGAATAATTTTGCATGTCTCAATCATGTCCCCCCTCAGGCACCTCTTTTGTGGGCTGAAGAGGCCCAAACGCCGTAGCCTTTCCTCATAAGGAAGGCACCCCAACCCCGTAATCATCTTAGTCACTCTCTTTTGCACCTTTTCCATTTCCACTATGTATTTTTTGAGATGCGGCGACCAGAACTGGACACAGTACTCCAGGTGTGGCCTTACCATAGATTTGTACAACGGCATTATATTAGCTGTTTTGTTCTCAATACCTTTTCTAATGATCCCAAGCATAGAATTGGCCTTCTTTACTGCCGCCGCACATTGGGTCGACACTTTCATTGACCTGTCCACCACCACTCCAAGATCTCTCTCCTGATCTGTCACAGACAGCTCAGAACCCATCAGCCTATATGTGATTTTTTGCCCCAATGTGCATGATTTTGCACTTACATTGAAATGCATCTGCCATTTTGCTGTTAAAACACCCTTTCCACACACACTGCTGCACACTGGGCAAAGGCACACCTTTTCAAGTGGTGGTGGTCTCATCCTCAGCCAGAGAGAGCAAATGTCCCTCTTTGCCCACTCAGCAAGCGCCTTTCACAGTGTTTCTTCTGCAGCATTTTGTTAGACTAGGAGCCCTTTGGGGCAGGGAATATAACAACAACAACAACAACAACAACAACAACAACAACAACAATAATAATAATAATAATAATAATAATAATAATAATAATAATAATAAACTTTATTTATTCCCCACCCTTCTCCCCAAAGGGACCCAGGGCGGCTTACAACATGCTAAAAACAGATTAAAACATAATTTAACAAACAGATTAAAACATATTAAAACACATTAACAGATACCATAAAAACAGTAGTCAGATAAAAAGTCAGATAAAAAGAGCAAAATGCAGCAAATCATAGAGGAATCAGGCCTGTAAAAATACTAAAAGATATAGAAAAGATGTTAAAAAGGCCATGAACTCAGAAGGCTTGTTTAAACAAAAGGGTCTTCAGGCCTCGCCGAAAAGTTTCAAGAGAGGGAGCCATTCTCAAGTCAAGGGGAAGGGAGTTCCATAACGTTGGTGCCACTACCGAGAAGGCCCTATTTCTTGCAGCCGCCCCACGTACCTCCTTAGGTGGCGGCACTTGTAAAAAGGCCTTCTCTGATGACCTAAGAGGATGAGCTGGATTGTACGGGAGTAGGCGATCTCTAAGATATCCTGGCCCAGAGCAGTATAGGGCTTTAAAGGTCAAAACCAGCACCTTAAATTGGGCCCGGAAACGAATGGGCAGCCAATGCAGCCCCCGGAGAAGCGGGCTGACAGAGTCAAGCCGCCTAGCTCCAGTGACCACACGGGCCGCCACATTCTGCACTAATTGCAGTTTCCGAACCGTCTTCAGGGGCAGCCCCACATAGAGCGCGTTACAATAATATAACCTCGATGTCACTGTGGCATGGATCACCGTGGCCAGGTCTGCACGATCCAAGTACGGCCGCAGCTGGCGCACCAGCCGAAGCTGAGCGAAGGCCCCCCTTGCCACAGCCGCCACCTGGGAATCCAGGAGCAGCTGCGAGTCCAGGTGGACCCCCAAGCTGCGGACCTGCTCCTTCAGAGGGAGTGCAACCCCGTTCAGAGCAAGCTGATAATCCTAACTAGCACCCCCCCCCCCCGCCAATGCAGCTGCATGCTGCGGCCTGCAGGGAAGGCAGTCCCCGGGGTCTCCTAAGCGTAAGGGAACATTTGTTCCTTTGCCCAGAGGTAAGCCTCTACTGCTTGAATGGGTCTATCTGGACTTTCATAAGCAATTTTGCAGGTGCAAGTCTGAGTAGACCTGGGAACATTCATTCCCTTACATAGGGGTAAGTCTGTTAGTCCTGTGGGAAGAAAAACATATCACTCCACTTTCTACACTTGTCATTTTTGTAAAAAAATAAAATAAAATAAATAAAACCATTTCCTATCACCTAATTCACTGCGCAATGACTGTGGCTGCATCTGGTCACTGTACTACCCTCCTAGTAGATCACCTTCCTAGTATACTTTAAAGCGATTATAATTTATACTTATAATGGATAAAAATGCACCCATGGGATCAAAACACATAACTGCTGTCTGCACTTTTCCTCCTTGGCAAAAATGAAATATGTGAAAATATAAACACATCTTCGAGCTCCTCTCCAAAGGGCCACCTCAGGGCTGCGCCATCTACTTCCTGCTGCAGCTCCGCGGTGAGTACAGGAGAGGGGATGGGACAAAGACATCAACACAAATCACTGCTATCTGCCCCCTTATTTATGTCCTTCATTTTTCTTGGATGTCCTACATTTTGGGTGCCTTCTCCTCTTTTGTGGTTCTGACCCCTGGTCAGCCTGCACCCCCTCCAGCTCCTCTTCTGTCCAGAGCCACACGCAGGGGAGACCTGGTCTCTGCCCCTTCAGGTGGCATCAGAGGAGGATGCCGTGCCTGGCCATTTCAGGAGCAACCACCTGTCTTGGCTTCGCAGACAGGAAAATGGAGGGTGACTTTCACATCCACCTGGCTGCTGGGGGAGAGCAGGATCTCATTCGCTTTCTGCTGAATGCTCATTCAGAGCCTGGCTCCACAATGGCCATTGAGGCGCTAATCCCATTTGTTATCTCCCCAAGCAGTCGGCAGGCTCCCTGGTTGCACTGGAGCGCTCTCTTTCTGTTTGTGAGGCTTTGTGTCCAGGCTGTGATGAATATTTTATCAGACGGATTCTCGGTGGAAACAAAGGCATAGCAAACGGCCTGCACATTTGGTTCCGGTTGGCGGGGCCGTGGCAGCCCTTCTTGGAATGGTGTGGAGCAGCTTGGTTTCATTTGCCTAAATAACATTTATGTTGGTGTAATGAGGCAGGCTAATCGGGACAAATGTCCTTCCCCAGGCATTTCAGTCACTCCAGCAGCCGCCACAGAAACAGCTCCACATGCCAGAGCCACCCAGTGCCAGCACAAAAGGGGGGGGGGTGGACCATGGCAGGAAAGCACACTGGCATTTCAGCAGGCAAGGGCTTCCCCCAGCGGAGTTGGGGGTGCAGCTGAGTCGGTTCCAGCCCTCCGTGCTGCACAGGGTGGCCTGAAAGTGGCCATGAAGCCAAGACACGGCGGGGATGCGCGGAGCCCACCTGTGGAGCAGCCCGACTCGCGTGGCCCGGCTGTCGCCACTCTTTCTTCCAGGGACTCCCCACTGGGCTCCCCTGGCGACTGACTCCATCAGTCAGCAAGGGAAGAGCCTTTCACTCGAAAGCAGCGCAAGAGGCACCAGAGGGGTCCAGTTCAGCTCTGCAGTGGGGAAGCCGCCCCCGCCAGGGTTGCATTCCATTTATGACCCCGGCAATGCTTGCTATTTAATCCTAAAACCGCTGCTCCCCCCCCCCACTCAGCCTGGCTGCACAAATCATGGCGCTTCCACCTCAGCCCTAATTGCCAGAAAAAGGAGATCCTTCATCGGTTATTGATAGACCTGCAGGAAGGTCCCGGGGCCTTCGCACCAAATGAGGCTACAGTCATTTGCTGATGATCAATTGCCAGGTGACTCACGTGCAGCCTGCATGTCTAATCCCAGTGCCAAGACCAGGAAAACCAGAGCATTTAGAAGTGGAGATTCTGCCAACACAGCCACAAGTGGTCTTCCAAGCAGGAGCTGCTCCTGCCCCCTCTGCAGCCCCCTCAGGAGCGCCTTCTCTCTGCCGAATCCATTGGCATGAGGATCCTCCAGGTTTCCAGGCTGGGGAGGGGCTCCTTGAATGGGCCTTGCTTCCCCTCATGCAATGGGGCTTCTCTGCTCTGCTTTCCAGGAGGAGCCTTTTGCCAACCCCTGCTGGCTTGCTGCCCATTTTTCCTTCCCGGGACAGTGTGAGCTGCTGCTGCTGCTGCTGACTCCACCCAGCCAGTCCTACAAAGGCTCCAGCCAGGGCCACGGGGGCCTCCTTCACCTGCTCCCCAGGCAAAGCAAAGACCAACCACATGCTGGGTAAAGAAATATTTTCTTTCGTCTGTCCTAACCCGCCCAACACTCAATTTTAGTGGATGTCCCCTGGTTCTGGTGTTATGTGAGAGTGTAAAGAGCATCTCTCTATCCACTCTGTCCATCCCCTGCATAATTTTGTATGTCTCAAATGTCAAATTTTTGTATGTCTTCGGTTCCTGTCGCTGTGGAATTGAAGCCCCTTTCCTGCTTGCAGCACACCAGGCCCAGGTGATGGGCGATGGGTGGGTCCTCCATCACCCCACAGGGCATTATGGTCCAAATACCACCCTTGGGCTCCTGCCAACTCTTGGCATCCAGGACGTGTTCACAGCACCCCCAAAGCACTAGGGGAAAGCCTGATGCAGGGCTTGGGGCTGAGTGAGGTGGCTGCCTCAGGCAGCAGGTGGGGGAGCATCCCCTCTCCTTGATCCTGCCAGATCAAGAATTCAAAACAGGAGGAGGAACAGCGCCCCTCTCTGCTCTTGCAGCCACTCTCCTCCCACCCAGTCCTCCTCTGTGTTCCCCAGTCCAGGGAGCAGGAGGCGGAGTGAGGATGGCTGGTGGAGTTTGGCCTGCGGCCGCCTCAGCAGCTGGGAAGTCTCTGACCAGCCCTGCCAGGGTTCACATCACGCTTCCACAGAGCACTCTGCAATGCTCCCAGTTTCCTGTAGGGCCGGGTGGTTTGTCTCATCCCCTTTTAAAGCCCCGCAAGCCAGTGGACATCACTGAATCTGACAGTAGTGGCATGTCTGGGACAGAAGGTCTAGCTGTGGCCAGCCTGGGAGGTCAGCAGCCAGTGGGAAAAAATTGTGCTGAGGACACAAGTAGGAATTGTGCAGTTGTCCTTAAAAGGGAGGGAAGGGCAGACAGCCCTGGCCCCTCCCCCCCCACCACTAAGGAAGATGTCTGCAATATCCGTAATTGAGACTGTTTAACTCTCTGAGCAATTGATGTTTATTATCTACTCTTGACAAAGGCCTCGCTGTCACACCAGCTTGCCAGGCAAGTTCAATTTTAATATGAGTAAAATGAAATTCAGGCTGTGAGCAAGGAAATGGGATTCTCCCCCTCCTTCGTCTTCACCTCCTCCCCTTTCCTCTTTTTCGAAGTGTCTTTGCAGATTTTGCTGCTAATCAGAAGGCACTTCACAGGTAAGTGCTCCAGATGGGAACCCTCGAGATACTGCTGGAATGAGGGAGTGTTGGAGAGGCCCAGCCTAACTCAAGAAGGGGGCCATGGGGTCCTTGCCTCCAGGGCTTACATTGCATTTATTCGAATGCACATAGTATGGGAAATAAACAGGGTGAGCTTGATCTTCTGGCAAGGGAAGGTAATTTGACTTGATGGGAATAACTCAGTCCTGGTGGAATGACTCTCATAATTGGAATGCACAAATGGATGCCTGCTGGTTGTTCAGGAAAGCAGATGTGCTAGAAGGGCAGGGGTGGCATTTTATGTCCATGATGTAGACATCTACAGAGTGGTAAATTTAGGTTAGGAAGAACTTTGCCTAAATTATGGCCCAGTCCCACTGGGTGGTGGCCCAGTTATGGCACCATCTGTGGTGGTAGATTGAACTCTTAATTCCTTAGTCAGCAGCGGCTGTTCGGGCAGCAGTATCTGCCCGAGGTCTTCTGCTGTGAAGTCAGATGCAAGGAATACATTTAATTTCTCTGCCATCTCCAAGTCTCCTTTCCTCTCCCCTTTTATTATTCCCCTTAATATTGCTGGCCATGCGTTCCTCATAGTCTCGCTTGGCCTCCCGTATCACCTTCTTACATTTCTTTTGCCACAGTTTATGTTCCTTTTTATTCTCCTCATTAGGGCAAGACTTCCATTTACAAAATGACTTCCTTTCCCTTTACGGCCTCTCTACCTTGGCTCGTTAGCCATGTGGGTACCTCCTGGACCCCCCGTCTGTTTGGGTTGCTCATTTTTTGGGAATTTTCTCTGCTACTGACTCTTGTGAACCTTCTACTCTGACCCCTCTAAATTTCCCAGAATGGCCACCCGTTACCCCTGATGAAGTGGTAGCTCTGATCAACACCCTGAAACCCGGGAAAGCCTCCGGCCCTGATGACATCTTGAGTGAAATCTTAACCAGCAACCCTTCCTGGTGGATGGAACCCTTATCTAACCTTTTTACCCTAATCAATCAAACTGGTCTCTTCCCAGATTCCTGGCTTTGCTCAACCCTCGTTCCTATCTTTAAGAAAGGTGACCCTTCTCACCAGGGCAGTTATAGACCAATTAGCCTTCTTTCCTGTATAGGGAAGCTCTACTCCAAATAACTACTTGCCAGACTATCATCGTGGTCTCTTTCCAAAGCCCTACCAGGTAGAGAACAAATTGGCTTCTGCCCAGGTGCATCTACTGTTGATCGTGCCTTTCTGCTCTCCTACTTGACCGAGAAGTACTCTGTCCACCAGGGTGCCAAACTCTTCACGGCCTTTAGAGATCTCCGCGGAGCGTTTGATTCTATTAACAGGGCCATGTTGTGGAACAAACTGGCCAGTTGTGGGATAGATCCCCATCTCCTTTTCCTAATTCGCCACCTTCACTCATCCAGCTTCTGTAGGGTTCGTCTTAATGGCTTGGGTTCCACATCTGATAAAATTCCCATTAATAAAGGAGTTCGTCAAGGCTGTATACTTGCTCCTCTCCTTTTTAATTTATTTCTGGCAGATTTACCCTCTCACTTATCTAGTTGTCAGAATTCCCCTCCTTCCTCAAGTGTGCCCCCCTTCCCATCCTCCTTCAGGCAGATGACGCAGTCCTTTTGTCTGTCGCAAGACTTGGCCTACGTCATTTATTGTCCTCCTTTCAAGATTACTGTCTATCCAATGATTTAATAATTAATTCTGAGAAAACCAGAATTTTGGTTTTCACAAAATCTTGGGCTTTGTTCCCCTGGAAGGTAGGTAATCTTACTGTTCAACAAGTTCAAACCTTAAAATACCTGGGGATTATTTTTCATTTTCGTCACTGTTGGCTCCCTCACAGAAAATCTGCTATTTCTTCATCGTCACTTCACTTAAATGCGATTGCCCGTTTTCATTATTCCAGGGGCAATCGGTATGTCCCCGTGGCCCTCCACATATCCAAAACCAAAATTCTCTCCCAATTGTTGTACGGTGCCCCCATCTGGATTGAGGCTGCGAACCAAGATTTGGACCAAGTTGCAGTCTCTTTCCTTAGATGAATTTTGGGGGTCCCTAATTTAATTAGATTGTCTACCCTTATGCTTGAACTAGGGGTCCACCTCCCCTCTACCATCGCGTGGTCTTCAAGTTCTGGCTCCATCTACATTTAAGTACTCATTCTGAGTCCCTTTTAAAAGACCTTTTAAAGGATTCTTACCTCTCCAAGTGGTTCCAACTCATCAGTTCCAAACTTCTATCACTAGATTTGTCCCCTGAATTTCTTGCAGACATTAACCTCCATAGCGCCCATTTGATTATCAAACTCTGGGAATTTGAATTCAACCAACTTACTTCCAGTCTCAACCCCACCTGTTCCCCTCAGTTTTTTGGCCTTCTCCTCTCACTTGGGCATCCTTTTAATTACTTCAGTATGTTGATTAACCCTATTAAGAGGAGAGCGTTTATGCTAGCGAGACTTAGTATCTTCCCCTCAGCAGTTCCCTTTGGCAGGTTCTCCAACATCCCGCGTGATCGTAGATTATGTTCTTTTTGTTCTTTAGAACCGGACACAGTGGATCACATATTACTTTGTTGCCTGGCTCACCAGTCTCTTCGAGAAACACACTTGTACCCCTTGCTCTCTTCTCTCTCTGGTACTTTTACTGAACCCTTACTCGCCCTCTTGAGTGACCACTCTGTGGCCACTACCAATGTAGTAGCAGAATTTCTCTCTGCAGTTTCTAAGTTAAAACCCCCACCCTGATCTTATACCTTCCCTGGTTTCCTCTCTTTTTTTTCTTTTCTCCCCCCCCCCCATTAGCCCCTGCTATGTCTTCCCCCCTGGGCATCACACCCATTGTGCTGCTATTATTATTTTTGTTGTAAATTATTGTTTTAATGCCAATAAAGGTTATGGAATGGGATAGACTCCTGGACCTCCTGGACCCCTCCTGGAGCCCTTCTACCTTTGCAATATACACTTCTGCTGGGCCACAGTTACCATTGTTTTAAGCAGCCTCCATGCACTCTGGAGAGAGTGGGCTCTATTTACCTTCCCTTTCTACTTCTTTCTAACTAGTCTCCTCATATGGGGGACATCTGCCCTTCAGAAGCAGAGAGAATCATCCATTCCTTCCAGATGCAAAATGGCTTTTCCTGCCTTAAAAATGAAACCAGGGGGAGCTTTTGCCACTTAAGTTGGCATCCTTCAGTCTCAGAAGACTATGGTGTCACGCTCTGAATGGTGGTTCTGGAACAGAGTGTCCTCTCCAGTGCACGAAGCCTGGGTAAAGTAGGTATGAAGGATAGGCTGTTACCCATGCAGCAAATCCCCCCTCTCCACGTCGCTGAAATGGTCCAATGGAAAGGCAGAGGCCAATACGGTTGGTTCCAGCGGCATCGCAGGAGTTGCCAGAACGTGGCTGTGTTCAGCCATGAACTGCCTCAGGGACTCCGGCTCCGGATTTTGCCTCGAGGTTGACTCCTGAAGCCTTTTCCATAACTGGATGTAGCCACAAGGCAGTGGAGGTTTGGGATCAGAGTTTTCCTTCTCTCAGATGAGCTGCCTTCCCAGGCTGATGAGTCCCATCTACCCGGTGGCTGTTTAGTCGCCTCTTATGACAAGTACAGCCAAACTGAGGGCCTGTTCTTATCCCCAGCCCCCAGGGGAGAGCCACTTAAGTAATGCAATCAGTACACCAGGGCCAGACAGAATTTCCACTGTGGGGAGGGAGGCCTCCAGCTCTCAGCACAAGTATCACCTGCCTAGTGGGGGGTCAGTACTTCTCAGCCTCATGCATCCTGGTGGTGCCTCTGCCTTGGCATGGAATGTCTTTCTCATGCACGTCCTGGGAGCATGACAGTGTCTGCAACCCAGCAAACAGGCTCCCTCCCTCATGAACCAAGACAGGCCTAAGCTGCCTTCAGAGCGAACCGTCAGGACAGCAGTGCCTCCCAACCCATTCATTAAGTCTGAATAAACGTGTGAAAATTAATATTCAACTTTCATTCTCATATAGCCAAATTAGAAAGCTGCAAAGAGGGAAAGAATGTAATCTAATTAAACTAATGAGAATTGTGCTAATAAATTGCCCTCCATTAATGCTTTATTGCTGCAGCAGGAGCAGCAGCTCATGGAGACACCAGAAACCTCCCTCCCCACTGCAGGTTTTTCAGATCAGTGGCTGTTCCCCTCCTTGGTTCGGTGTCCTGCCCAAGAGAGGAACTGCAGGGGGTGGATGTGGAGGCAGCAGCAAAAAGCTCTGATGCCCCACCTGGGAACAGCTCCTTCACCTTTCCAATGGGTACCCTTCATTCCCAGAAGGATTGGCCAACTCACTGCCTGCAGGTCCCAATAAGACACAAGTCCAGAATCTGGGGTGATGAAGGGGCCCCCAACTTTACTAAGACTTACACCAAACTGCAGCAGTGCTCATGATGGCCTCACAGCACCACCCACTCTGGCTCTAGCCTACAGATTATCTCATCTCTCATGAGGAAAGGCAGCCCAGAAGTTCATCGCCCATCCCCCAGCCAACCAGCCTCCAAAGTTGAATTTGTACCCATTGCTCAGTGGGCCCCATCCAACACCCCTGAGCCTCTGGAAACCAACCTTGTAACCCCTCTGCCCAATTCCTTTGCCTCTGTGCACACCACATTCCCTGCTCTTGAGAACATAAGAAGAGCCCTGCTGGATCAGGCCAAGGGGCCATCTAGTTCAGCTTCCTGTATCTCCCAGTGGCCCACAAGATTTCTCATCGAGCACTCAAGACAACTAGAAGCCTGCATCCTGGTGCCCTCACTTGCATCTGGCATTCTGAGGTACCTTACTTCTAAAACCAGGAGGTTGACTTGTAACCTGTGATGGACTTTTCTTCCAGAAATTTGTACAAACACCTTTTTAAGGCATCTAGGCCAGATGCTATCACCACATCCTGTGGCAAGGAGTTCCACTGACTAATTACATGCTGGGTAAAGAAATATTTTCTTTTGTCTGTCCTCACTCTCCCCATTTTAGTGGATGTCCCCTGGTTCTGGTGTTGTGTGAGAGGGCAATTTTCACAACAGAGCGATGTGAAAAGCGAGTGCCACAAGGATCTGTCCTGGGACTGGTGCTTTTCAACCTGTTCATAAGTGACCTGGAGACAGGGCTAAGCAGCAAGGTGGCCAAGTTTGCAGATGACACCAAACTTTTCTGAGTGGTAAAGACCAGAAGAGATTGGCAAGAACTCCAGAAGTATCTCTCCAAACTGGGCAAATGGGCAGCAAAATGGCAGATACGCTTCAATGTCAGTAAGTGTAAAGTCATGCACATTGGGGCAAAGAAGCAAAACTTCACATATAGGCTAATGGGTTATGAGCCGTCTGTGACAGATCAGGAGAGAGATCTTGCGGTAATGAAGGACACCTTAATGTGTTGACCCAATGTGCAGAGATGGTGAAGAAGGCTAATTCCAGGATTGGGATCATTAGAAAGGGTATGGAGAATAAGACAGCTAATATTATAATGCCGTTGTACAAATCGATGGTAAGGCCACACCTGGAGTATTGTGTCCAGTTCTGGTCGCCGCATCTCAAAAAGGATATCAAATCAAAAACTGAGCAGGCAGCCCCTGAGGCATCACCTTGAGAAGGACCTCTCCAAACAGGGAGAAAGGGCATCAAAATGGCAAATGCGTTTCAACATAAGTGTAAAGTAATGCACATTGGGTCAAAGAATCAAAACTTTACATATACAGCCACTCCTGCATAATTTTGTATGTCTCAATCATGTCCCCCCTCAGGTGCCTTTTTTTCTAGACTTAAGAGCCCCAAACACAGTAGCCTTTCCTCAAAAGGGAGGTGCCCCAGTCCAGTAATCATTTTGGCCACTCTCTTCTGGTGTGGTAAGGCCACACCTGGAGTATTGTGTCCAGTTCTGGTCGCTGCATCTCAAAAAAGACATAGTGGAAATGGAAAAGGTGCAAAAGAGAGCGACTAAGTTGATTACGGGGCTGGGGCACCTTCCTTATGAAGAAAGGCTGCGGTGTTTGGGCCTCTTCAGCCTAGAAAAGAGACGCCTGAGGGGGGACATGATTGAGACATACAAAATTATGCAGGGGATGGACAGAGTGGATAGGGAGATGCTCTTTACACTCTCACATAATACCAGAACCAGGGGACAGCCACTCAAATTGAGTGTTGGGAGAGTTAGAATAGACAAAAAAAATTTCTTTACTCAGCATGTGGTTGGTCTGTGGAACTCCTTGCCACAGGATGTGGTGACAGCATCTGGCCTGGATGCCTTTAAAAGGGGATTGGACAAGTTTCTGGAGGAAAAATCCATTACGAGGTACAAGCCATGATGTGTATGCGCAACCTCCTGATTTTAGAAATGGGCTCTGTCAGAAGGCCAGATGCAGGGGAGGGCACCAGGATGAGGTCTCTTGTTATCTGGTGTGCTCCCTGGGGCGTTTGGTGGGCCGCTGTGAGATACAGGAAGCCGGACTAGATGGGCCTATGTCCTGATCCAGTTCTTATGTTCTGCACTTTTTCCATTTCCATCTTTTTGAGATGTGGCGACCAGAACTGGATGCAATACACCAGGTGTGACTGTACCATCAGTTTGTACAGTGGCATTATATTTGCTGTTTTGTTCTCAATACCTTCTCTAATGATCCCAAGCATAGAATTGGCCTTCTTCACTGCCGCCACACATTGGGTCGACACTTTCATCGACCTGTCCACCACCACCCCAAGATCTCTCTCCTGATCTGCCACAGACAGCTCAGAACCCATCAGCCTATATCTAAAGTTTGGATTTTTTGCCCCAATGTGCATGACCTTACACTTACTGACATTGAAGCACACCTGCCATTTTGCTGCCCATTTGCCCTGTTTGGAGAGGTCCTTCTCATGGTGATGCCTCATGGGCTGCCTGCTCAGTTCTTCTGGGACCTGATGGGACATGGCACTGCCTGGCCTTTGGCCTCCTTCTCCCCCTCCCAGCTCACCGCTTCATGAACTCTGACCAGGCACATGGAATCTCTTTCTGAGCTCGCACACACCTGTGCAACAGGAGAGGCACAGCTACATATGTTTGTGGATTGTAGGCAAAGTACTGGTCTTTGACTGTCTCTGCTTCTTGGGAGGCTGGTGGGAGAAGAGGCTTCCCCTTCCCTTCTCCTCCCAGGACACTGCTGAAAACCACCCTGGACTCTGGTGAGTATCAGAAGGTGGAGGCGGGAGTTGTGTGGCACCCCAAGGAAGCAGATGCTCCATAAAAGCCACAGCTGTTTCCCCCTGGAGATGCTTTCGAAGCAGCAATTAAAGTACAGCACAAAAACCAAGCCCAGAGAGAGGTAATTAAAGGAATGTGGCGTGCCAAGAGCGTGGCTGAGAGCGTGCCAAGGAACACACTCCATGATTGCACCTGCTGCCACAGCCTGCCGTTTGGCAAGCAGGTCAGGTCCCCGGGAAGGGGGGGGGGGTTCCCTGTCATCTTGAAGGAGCACGCTGGCCAGAGGGACTGCACTTCCAGCCGAGGCCACCTTTGGCAGCAGCCATGCTCATGCACTGCACTGCCCAGATGTGCACACCCAGACTTGGAAAGCTGCCCAGGGAAGACCAGGCAGGAACCTGCCAGGGACACTTCCAGGAGAGGCTACCTTCCTGAAGGGCAGGAGGCAGGCCTGGAGGACCCCTGTCCCAGCTCCACAGACTTCTGTCCATATACTGGAAGGAGAGGAATACACCACACACACACACACAGGGCAGGGGCAGGAGCCCCCTCCAGGGAAGGGACTGGCATAAAACAGCTGGGAGAAGAGACCCTCGGCCAGTAGTAAGCATGTGTTTGACACCCTCAAGCAGGTCCTCCTCCTGGGTAGGCTGTCAGGTGGCCTTCATGGTGGCATCCCCCACCTGGCATCCGTCTGGGTGAGGCACAGTTGCACCCATGCAGTCCCAGTCCAGGCTGCACTCTGGCAACAACCCAGGGCAGTGCAGTTCTGCTCATGCAGCAGCCACGTGCAATACTTTGCACGGCTGACATGCAAGTGGCGAGGGAGACAACACAGAGGAGGTCAAGAGGAGGACAGCATCTCAAGCCCCAGTTCTGGGCTTAAACAGCATATGTGTTGCCCTGAGCACTAAGCCTTTGAGATCCGCCCACAGTAGGACTTAGTGCAAAGGCAAAGATCCCCTTGCTAAACAGACTGCAGCAGATGTGGGTGCAGTGCTGCACCTTTGAAGGCGCCCAAATTGCTTTGACTGGTGGACTTTGCACCCTCAATCTGTCTGCAGGCAGCTCCTATCTTGCCCAAAAGGCAGAAGTGAGAGACTGTGCCCCATGAAGTCTTCTAAGTGCTCAGTGCATGGACTGCCATGGGCTGTGTGGGTGGCCCGTAGCTTTGTGGGACTGGGCATTCACAGAGGAGGAGAAGGAGAAGCTCAGTGACCATCGGCTCAATGGAAGCAACAGGCTCCAACTCAGAGTCAGTACAGCTCTGGATGCTGGTTGTTCCCAGAGGAATCTGGCTGGTGCTGTAGAAAACCACATCTTTCGCCTGGCTCTTCTTGTGTGCAAAGAAACCCAAAACAACTGCAGCACCTGCCATGTCTCCCCGGTGATGATCACATCCAGCACTCTGTGTCATGTCTCAGGCAGTTCTGCCACTGCTCTTGGAGGCAAATGTCATAAATAAAACAACATGTTTGATCTGCTGAGACATTTAAGACGTCCTGACTTGCCTGGCAGCTCCCACCCTTGACTGGAGAGTACTTAGTACCTCATCACATGTCTTTTTCTTCTTGCTGAGAAAGAAAAAGGAAATTGATCAACGCTTTACAAGCTCAAGAAAAGCGGCAGTTCAGAGATTTCATGTGCACCAGCAGCAACTCACACTTGCTGCTTCCCCCTTCTCTGTCTGCTGATTCTAGAGGAGAGCAAGACTGACCAGGACAGAGTTAGCCTGACACGTGTGTGATGTCTGGACTCCAACAGAGCTATTTATTGTGCTCGTTTGGTAGGACCCCAGGCAGCTGATCTGCTGCAAAGCTGCCGCAAAGCAGCTTCTCTGCAAATCAAGGCAGAGAAGTGGGTCCTGCAGCAAGTGACCCCGAGCGTGGGGTGGGCGAGCCTTTGGCTTTAGATGCCCCCAAAGCAGCACCCTGCCTCGCCCCTCCTGCCGAGCCTCTGGGGATGCTTCCAGGTGCTTCCTGCAGACCCCGAGCGCCACGTGGGCAGAGCTGGCCTCAGCTGCATGGCAGCTCCCGGGGGCTGCGCCCTGCTTCCCATGCCATTTGGGAGCAGTGTCTGTGGCCGTGTGCAGACGGAGGGGGGTCTTCCTCTCAGCCTCCTTTGCAGGGCGTCCTCCTCCAGGCAAACATCTTGGCTCATGGCTTCCCTCAATGGCCCCTCAGAAATGCTGATAACCCAACAAGCTGGAGGGACCTGAGGGTGGAAAGTTGCTCTTTCAAAAGGAGAGGAAGGCAGAGAAAGAATCGATTGCTCACAAACTCTTGAAAATGCCTAAAACGGCTTTCAGGGTTGTGGCCATTAAGATAAATATACTGACTGTTTGAACCCCTTAAACCAGCAGTTCTCAAACATTTTAGTACTGAGACCCTCATTTTAGAATGGAAATCTGTCAGGACCCACCATAAGTGATGTCATTAACCTGGAAATGATGTCATGGCTGGAAGTGACATCATCAAATTTCTTAACACCCCCCTATGACAAAATCAAATCAGTTAATTAACAGTCCCATCCTATTCATGTCTACTCAGAGGTAAGCTCCATTAGTGTCAATCGGGCTTACTTCCAGGAAAGTGTGGATAGGATTGGTCTGTAAGAGTGCAATCCCAAGCACTCCATTGGCCGGCCCAAGTGCCTTAGCAAGCTCTGGGGAAGGTGGGGGGAGTGCTGAACTGGGGCGTTCTGGGAGGTGGGTGGGCCCATGAGTGGGTTGGTGCCAGGATCCCTGAGGTACCTTGTAGGCAACTGTGAGACAGAGGAAGCTGCACTAGATGGCTCTTTGGACTGACCCAGCAGGGCTCTTCTTCTGTTCTTATATTCTGGCTCTTAGGCTGGATCCTCCCTGGAGGCCCAGCTAGTGCTGGGCTGCTTGGATCTGGGCCACCACTTTAGGGCTGCTGCTGTGTCACCTGGGGTAGGGGAATCAACCCCCCTTGTCCTGGGTTGTGCTGCAACCAGCCCCAGCCCCGCTCTGAATATGCAGCAGGCCCCCTGGTCTGCCTGTTCCAGCGAGGGTTAGGACTGGGCTGCTTGCAAATTAAAAGTATAAATAAGTATCCATTTAAACAATTATTTAAAATAAAGAAAAACCCTCCTAACTCTCCCAAGCAGTTGCTGATCTGTTTAAAGGAAAATGCCCAAAACATTCCAAAGGCTGCAATCCACACTTACCTGGGAAGAAGCCCTATTGACTCTCATTGTTAAAAGCATTTACAGAGTATTATTATTATTATTATTATTATTATTTTATTAATTTGTACCCCGCCTTTTTGCCCAACGGGCACACAAGGCGGCTAACAAACAATTTAAAAATACAACATGAAAAACAGTTAAAAACAATTTACAATGATTAAAAAGCTAAAAACAAAACAAACCCCATGGATTTTCATATAAGCAAGAACGCCAGCCAGCCTGTCAACAATTAAAAGCTTTTTGAAATAAAAAGGTCTTCAGTCCACGCCGAAATGTTAGCAACGAGAGTAGCCTGTTAAAGTACAGATCTGTAACATTTCCCCAAACGAAGCCACTTACCATGGTAGCATCAATAAAGCAGACGTTGAAATAAATGGACACCCACCTGAAATTAGCTTGGGACTCATCTGGTGGGTCCCAACCCACAGTTTGAGAAACACTGCCTTAAACTAAGAAACAGAATGAGGCCTTAAGAATAATTCATATTCATAATTCAACACCTTAAGAAAGGTGTTGGCCAATGAATCGGGGTGCTCTGTTTTCTATTTAAAAGAATTATAATAAATTAGTGTAACCAATTAATCAATAAAAGCTACTCTGGGCAACAGCAGACACATTGGTCAAGAATGTTTCCCCTCCACTCAGCAGTATCTCCATTTCACATCCTACTACAAATTTCAGCAGAACAGCCCAGTTCCCCTTGTCAATCATGCCAGACACTAGTCATGTCTCTCCTGACATTTCTGAGTCGGAGATCCAGAGATCCAGAGCAACTGTTGATCATTATTGTACGTATTATCATCACAACTAGATCCAAGGGGTGCAAACTGCAAGAGAAGAGATTCCGATTGGATATCTGGAAGAAATTCCTGACGGTCAGGGAGGTTCGGCAGCGGAACGGATTGCCAAGAGGTGGTGGACTCTCCCTCACTGGAGATATTCACGCAGAGGCTTGACAAGCACCTGCTAGAGGTATTCTAGGAGGATTTCCCGCTGCAGGCGGGGGCCGGACTAAATGGACTCGTGAGGTCCTTCCATGTGATTCAATGGTTCTGTCTGAACGCAACAACACCAGTGAAAGGAAGAGGCCCAGTCCAGCCGCAGTGGTGGTTAATCTCTCCAGATGTCGACTTCCTCGCCCTCCATTAGCCAACCAGTGGAAGAATTAGAGCTCCAAAGAAGCTGCTCATCGCCTCATCTGGTTGTTTGTTTCTCCCTTTCTTCAGCATCCTCAGCAAATCACTATTAATGTTTTGTTTTGCCATCCTAAGGTAAACATAATAAAGCAAATAACAACTCTAATTGCATCAGGAAATGAAGAGAGAGATGATTAGAACCAATCAGATTGTCGACTCCAAAGCCCTGGGGAGACTCATAAATAATCCTTAACCTTTATGATGAACAGCAAATTGCTCCATTCCCACATCAGAAGCAAACAAGCCAAACTCCGGCACGACAGTTGTTTCTAACTGTACCAGTGGGGGAAAAATGTGGGGCTGCCGGAGGCTCTTCTCCAACAAGCACATTGGGGATACACAGCAAAACTCTCTCTCTCAATCTCCACCCCCCCCCCCAATGTTACCTCCTGTGGCTCCTCTCTCCGTTCACCATTTGCTGTGGCGTCTTCATGGCCAGGACTGCCAGGCCTCTGCCCAAACTCTGCTGGTCTCACATCTTGAGTGAATCATGTCATCTGGAAGAAAGCCCAGCTCCAGTTTCTTCCCTGCGTGCTGAATGTAGATGTCAATGTAGAAATTGTCAGGCATGAAAATGAAACCAGCCTCATATTGCTTAACACTTCAGGCTCCTTCTGGAAGCTTTGCCTGGTGGGTCAGTGAATCAGCTCAGATGACGCAATGGGCCACAATCCTGTGGCCCAATCTTGCGTTCTGCTGTTTTCAGTGCCACACAGCACCACAAATGGTGTGCTGCTGCTAAGCATGCCAGAGCATTGCTGCAGGTTGCCAGTAGCTCTGTGAGCCCACCACTAAGAACATAAGAACATAAAAACCAGCGGATGCAGCCTGCCACCCAAAATAATAAGAACATAAGAACAGCCCCACTGGATCAGACCATTGGCCCATCTAGCCCAGCTTCCTGTTTCTCACAGCGGCCCACCAAATGCCCCAGGGAGCACACGGGTTAACAAGAGACCTGCATCCCAGTGCCCTCCCTTGCATCTGGCATTCTGACATAGCCCATTTCTAAAATCAGGCGGTTTTAGAAAGACAGAACTAGGGCCAAAATATAACTATTTTATTCAATGTCTAAACCAAAAGGATTAAAACAGGAAGGAAAGATGAATAAAGCAAATATCAGCTTGGGTGGAAGGTTTTTCATCAAAAGGGTGCAACAACCTTTAATGCCCAATTTCAATGCTCAGGAAGTTTCCTGCTTCCTTTTCATGTTCTGCCTGCGTTTGCCTAGTGTGCAGGCTGCCTACATGCCTTTCGTCTCTAAGCTGCAAGCTGACTGTGTCCTGACAAAGCAAGAAACAGTCATTCTTGGGGATATTGGTAAGAATAAAAATGAAGGAAAAAACAAGACTTGCTGAGTGAACAAGCCTTGCTGAAAGAGAATCAGCCTGGTTTCTGTAAGGGTAAGTCTTGCTTCACAAACCTTTCAGAATTCTTTGAAAAGGTCAACAGGCATGTGGCTGCGGGAGAACCCGTGGACATTATATATCTGCACTTTCAGAAGGCGTTTGACACGGTCCCTCACCAAAGGCTGCTGAGAAAACACCACAGTCAGCAAATAAGAGGGCAGGTCCTCTCCTGGATTGGGAACTGGTTGAAGACCAGGAAACAGAGAGTGGGTGTCAATGGGCAATTTTCACAGCCCCAAGGATCTGTCCTGGGACCGGTGCTCTTCATAAATGACCTGGAGACAGGGGTGAGCAGTGAGGTGGCTAAGTTTGCAGACAACACCAAACTTTTCTGAGTGGTGAAGACCAGATGTGATTGTGAGGAGCTCCAGAAGGATCTCTCCAGACTGGCAGAATGGGCAGCAAAATGGCAGATGCGCTTCAATGTCAGTAAGTGTAAAGTCATGCACATTGGGGCAAAAAATCAAAACTTCACATATAGGCTGATGGGTTCTGATCTGTCTGTGACAGATCAGGAGAGAGATCGTGGGGTCCTTGTGGACAGCTCAATGAAAGTGTCGACCCAATGCACAGCAGCAGTGAAGAGGGCTAATTCCATGCTTGGGATCATTAGGAAAGGTATTGATAATAATACTGTAATGCCGCTGTACAAATCAATGGTAAGGCCACACCTGGAATATTGCCGGACTGGAGTCCAGTTCTGGTTGTCACATCTCAAAAAGGACATCCCCCTGTTGGCAACCATCAGTCTCGAAAGACTATGGTATCGGACATAGTGGAAATGGAAAAGGTGCAAAAGAGAGCGACTAAGATGATTACTGAACTGGGGCACCTTCCTTATGAGGAAAGGCTACGGCATTTGGGCTTCTTCAGCCTAGAAAAGAGGCGCCTAGTCCAGCTTCCTGTATCTCACAGCAATGGCACCACATCTTACCTCCCCTTTTTTGAACCTCCCTGCTTCTTTTCCCTTTTTAGACCACCAAAGGAGGTGGTGCATGTCTGAGGAGACCCAGAAACAGCCCCAGGACCTGCCGTTTGTCCTCGGGTCACCCCACACTAGAGTGCATGACTTTTGGGCACAGCTGGATGGGTGCTGATGGTGGAGGAGACAACTGGACCACCATTTGCTTTGAGAAGAGCATTTTTGTGCAAAGGGGAAGAGAAGCGCCCCCTGCAGTCTCAAGTGGTGCAGCCTGAGGCTTCAGAGGGAGACTCCCTGCAATGGGGAGCCGTTCCATGTCAAAGAGTGAGGTATGGGCATGAGTGCCTCTGGGCATGTGTAGAGTGCCATCTACTCACACTGAATGAGCAAGAGGACACAATGTGTGCCTAGCATTGTGTGGTTCTAAGACAGACCTCCAAAGTGCTGCTGGGCATTCGTGAGCACAAACAGCTTGTAAAATGCACCTCTTTGGCTACGGGTACTGATGATGCGCATGTCAGACGCAACTGATGTGGTGGCCGGTGGCCGCATTGCAGCTGGACTTGTGGCAGGAAGACGCACATAGTAAGAGTGGATGGAGAGTTTCCCGAGAGTGCGGCACAGCAGGGAAAGTTGTTGCAATGCTCAGTCGTTTAGCAGATTCATGGTCTTAACTGTGCCAATTCTACTGAGTCACACCCCAAATAAAATGCAATGTAGAGAGCTAATTAATGACCCACACTGGTAATTAACAAACTCCCAGCTGTCTAGATATCCCTGCAAGTCGCAGAAGGGATTCCACTTGCTATGCAGTTTTCTCAGGGCTCTGAAATAAATAAGCAGTTCATGCAACTGGGAAGTGCCCCGGCAGGCTGGCAAAGTCCAAGTCTCTCCACTTGGAACTGGAAAGCCAGTCACAGGGTCTGGCTCCATCACAAAGTCACCAGGCAGCTGCGGACATCCTCGGAAGGTCCCTCCCTCTTTCAAACCACTGATCCAGTTATCTTCAGTTTCACTTATCCACCCGGTGCCATTATCTTAAGAACATAAGAGCCCCGCTGGATCAGGCCAAAGGCCCATCTAGTCCAGCTTCCTGTATCTCACAGCGGCCCACCAAGTGCCCCAGGGAGCACACAAGACAACAGGCACAACCTACGTCCTGGTGCCCTCCCCTGCATCTGGCAACCAGAGGCAGGCTGCCTCTGAAACCAAGAGCTTGCACATACCTACTATGACTTGTAACCAGTAATGAACTTCTCCTCCAGAAATGTGTCCAATCCCCTCTTAAAGGCATCCAGGCAAGATGCCATCACTACTTCCTGTGGCAAAGAGTTCCACAAACTAATTACACACTGGGTAAAGAAATATTTTCTTTTGTCTGTTCTAACTCTCCCAACACTCAATTTTAGTGGATGTCCCCTGGTTCTGGTGTTATGTGAGAGTGTAAAGAGCATCTCTCTATCCACTCTGTCCATCCCCTGCATGATTTTGTATGTCTCAATCATGTCCCCCCTCAGGCGTCTCTTTTCTAGGCTGAAGAGGCCCAAACGCCGTAGCCTTTCCTCATAAGGAAGGTGCCCCAGCCCAGCAATCATCTTAGTCGCTCTCTTTTGCACCTTTTCCATTTCCACTATGTCCTTTTTGAGATGTGGCAACCAGAACTGGACTCCAGTCCGGCAATACTCCAGGTGTGGCCTTACCATTTTTCTGGCAGGGAAAACCACCATTTTTCAACTTACCATTTTTCTGGCAGGGAAAACCACCAAACGAAACCCGGGAACATGGCGTTGGCTTTGCGGTCAGAAATACCCTGCTGAAATCCATCATCCCACCTACTGTGGGAAGTGAAAGAATTTTGTCCCTGCAGCTCCAGTCATCAGCAGGACCTGTCACTCTCATCAGTGCTTATGCACCGACTCTGTCGTCTCCAGCAGAAGCCAAAGACAAATTCTATGATGACCTGGCCACCACTGTCAAGAAAATCCCTGTAAAAGAGCCATTGTTCATCCTCGGCAATTTCAATGCTAGAGTTGGTGCTGATAACAGTTCATGGCCCACTTGCTTAGGTCAGTTTGGCACTGGGAGGATGAACGAAAATGGCCAACGCCTGCTAGAGTTTTGCTGTCATCACGGTCTCTGTGTCAGCAACACGTTCTTCAACACAAAGCCCCAACATAGAGTTTCTTGGAGACATCCAAGATCAAAGCACTGGCACCAGCTCGACCTGATCCTCACCAGATGCTCCAGCCTTCCCAGCATCAAGATCACACGCAGTTATCATGGTGCTGCCTGCGACACTGACCACTCCCTGGTGTGCATCAGAGTGAAACTGCAAACAAAGCGACTGTATCACACGAAAAAGGAAGGAAGACCTCGCATTGATACCAGCAAGACCCGGGATCAGAGAAAAGTGGAGGAATTTGCACAAGCGCTTGAGGAATCTCTTCCAGGCCCGGCCGACGCAAACGCATCCAACAGATGGGAGCATTTCAAGAATACCGTTTACAACACCGCCTTGTCCATATTCGGCAAGAAGACCAACAAGGCGGCAGACTGGTTTGAAGCCCACTCTGAGGAGTTGACACCAGTCATTGAGGAAAAGAGGAGAGCTCAAGCAGCATACAAGGCCTGTCCCAGTGAGCGCAACCTGCAGGTCCTCCGAACTGCTCGCAGCAAAGTCCAACAGACTGCCAGGAGATGTGCTAACGACTACTGGCTCCAGCTCTGTTCCGAGATACAGATAGCAGCTGACACGGGCAACATCAAGGGGATGTATGATGGTATCAAGCAGGCCCTAGGTCCAACACAGAAGAAAATTGCCCCTCTGAAGTCTGCTGCAGGCGAGGTCATCCAGGATCGGGCGCAGCAGATGGAACGCTGGGTGCAGCACTACTCTGAGCTATATTCCAGAGAAAATGTAGTCACCGAAGAAGCACTGAACAACATTGAGTGCCTGCCTGTGCTGGAAGAGCTTGACAGTGAACCAACCCTAGAAGAACTTCACGTGGCCCTGGACTCCCTTGCCTTTGGCAAGGCACCTGGAAAAGACAGCATCCCTGCTGAAGTCCTAAAATGCTGCAAAGAGATCATCGTCACTGAGCTGCATGAAATCCTCTGTCTCTGCTGGAGAGAAGGTGGAGTACCTCAAGACATGAGGGATGCAAACATCATCACGCTGTACAAGAACAAAGGTGACAGGGGTGACTGCAACAACTACCGCGGCATCTCTCTCCTTAGCGTTGTAGGAAAGCTGTTTGCCCGAGTTGTACTAAAGAGGCTCCAGGTACTTGCAGAGAGCGTCTATCCAGAATCGCAGTGTGGAGTTTTCTCAGCAGCCTTTGGTGAGGGACCGTGTCAAACGCCTTCTGAAAGTGCAGATATATAATGTCCACGGGTTCTCCCGCAGCCACATGCCTGTTGACCTTTTCAAAGAATTCTGAAAGGTTTGTGAAGCAAGACTTACCCTTACAGAAACCAGGCTGATTCTCTCTCAGCAAGGCTTGTTCACTCAGCAAGTCTTGTTTTTTCCTTCATTTTTATTCTTTATATAAATATATACTCTTTATATTTTTATTCTTTATATTAAAAAACCTTCATTTTTATTCTTACCAATATCCCCAAGAATGAGTTTCTTGCTTTGACAGGACACAATCAGCATGCAGCTTAGAGATGACAGACATGTAGGCAGCCTGCACACTAGGCAAACGCAGGCAGAACATGAACAGGAAGCAGGAAACTTCCTGAGCATTAAAATTGGGCATTAAAGGTTATTGCACCCTTTTGATGAAAAACCTTCCATCCGAGCTGATATTTGCTTTATTCATCTTTCCTTCCTGTTTTAATGCAGGTCTCTTGTTATCTGGTGTGCTCCCTGGAGCATTTGGTGGGCCGCTGTGAGATCCAGGAAGCTGGACTAGATGGGCCTGTGGCCTGATCCAGTGGGGCTGTTCTTATGTTCTTAACTACAATTCCCAGGAAGCCTTGCAGGTCTCTTGTTGTCTGGTGTGCTCCCTGGGGCACTTGGTGGGCCGCTGTGAGATACAGGAAGCTGGACTAGATGGGCCTATGGCCTGATCCAGTGGGGCTCTTCTTATGTTCTTAACTACAATTCCCAGGAAGCCTTGCAGGTCTCTTGTTGTCTGGTGTGCTCCCTGGGGCACTTGGTGGGCCGCTGTGAGATACAGGAAGCTGGACTAGATGGGCCTGTGGCCTGATCCAGTGGGGCTCTTCTTATGTTCTTAACTACAATTCCCAGGAAGCCTTGCAGGTCTCTTGTTGTCTGGTGTGCTCCCTGGGGCATTTGGTGGGCCGCTGTGAGATACAGGAAGCTGGACTAGATGGGCCTATGGCCTGATCCAGTGGGGCTGTTCTTATGTTCTTAACTACAATTCCCAGGAAGCCTTGCAGGTCTCTTGTTGTCTTGTGTGCTCCCTGGGGCACTTGGTGGGCCGCTGTGAGATACAGGAAGCTGGACTAGATGGGCCTATGGCCTGATCCAGTGGGGCTGTTCTTATGTTCTTAACTACAATTCCCAGAAAGCCTTGCAGGTCTCTTGTTACCTGGTGGGCTCCCTGGGGCATTTGGTGGGCCGCTGTGAGATACAGGAAGCTGGACTAGATGGGCCTGTGGCCTGATCCAGTGGGGCTCTTATGTTATGTTCTTGGTTGGCAACCTTCAGTCTCGAAAGACTATGGTATTATGGCTGACATAAGTTCATGGGCAGTTTGGTGAATTAGCACCTCTCCTCACTCTGCAAACACTACTGTGATTTTTTAATATGAACTCCAGGTTTAAGGGGTTTGTGTCAGAGCAGGGACGGCACAACCAGGAGCACTGCTCCCCCACAGGGCTGTTGTGGCTGCCACCCCTGCAGCAGTGCTCTAGTTGAGGCAAATGGGCTCCTTTGTGTGCTTCTTGTGCAGTTTCCTGGAAGCACAAGGGCTTCCAGTCCTACTTCAAGGGGTGGCTTGGAAGAAGGAGCTCTTCCCTTCTTGCTGGCCCTGTACAGATAACAGGAAGTCCGATACCACCAGCTTTCACAAAAACTGCAGGAGGAGAAAGGTGAGGAGGGGGGCGGGTAAGTGGGAAGCGGGTAATTGTGGCTCATAGAACACAATGGGGGCTGCTGCCAGTGTGTGTGTGTGTGTGTGTTGTGTGTGTGTGTGAGAGAGAGAGAGAGAGAGAGAGGGTGGGACGGACTGCGTGAGAGCGGACAGAAGCAGCAAGAGGGTGGAGGGTCTTCTGTGAGGCTTACCAGAACGATCAATCCTTTGTAGCTGCACTCAGAAGTAGTCCCATTTTAGGCAGTCATTCAGTGAGGCTTTCTCCTCCCAAGTAACAATGGAGCCATGTGGAACCATGTGTTGGAAAGTGATCATGTTGGAAAGCATGATCGCTCCAAACTGCCTCCCCCCCCCGGCTTCCCCACCTCCTCCCCCTCCTTGGGCTTCTCCAACCAGTCCTAAGGCAAGAACCCCCCTGGGCTCCCACTTCTGCCTTATCTCATCCAAAGAAAAAAATCCAGACCACCCATCAGTTCCTTTAGAGATGGGCAGGACAGCCTGCTCCTGCCCTTCCTCCCGTTGCAAAGGAAAACATTAACTCTTCCCTGCCTCCTGGCTGGAAGTTCCCTGCTGCTCACCCGGCCTGAATGATGGCTGCACAAGGTCTTTCACATCGTGGAAAAAGCAAGCAAGCACCCCAGCCAGAGACAGGCATGTGTGGAGAATCAGTGCTGAGTCACGTGACCTCAGACTCGAGTCAATGCCTGAGTCATTGGCTCAGGTGATGAGTCTCCTTGAGTCAGAAGAAAGGCTGTCAGACTCTTGTCACCTGACTCAATTTCCTATCCGTGTTTATCTCCCCACAGTTTCTGGGAATGGAGGGCTGGACAGAGCACAATTCAGCAGCTGAACCTTTGTTCTGTGCAGATATCAGTGGCCATGGGCTGCTGGGGGAATCTGCTCAGTTCAACACTCATGTGTGCAAGATGTGGGCACCAGGGAGGAGCAAGTGCTCCATTCCCAGGTGACACCAACTGCTGGGGAACCAGGACAGACTCAAATTGGTGTCAGCTGGAGTGGCAGAGAGAGAGAGAGAGAAGAGAGAGAGAGAGAGAGAGAGAGAGAGAGAGAGAGAGAGAGAGAGAGAGAGAGAGAGACTGGTGATTTTGTGGCAGGCAGAGAGCCCATCAGTCTTGTCACAAATTGACAGCTGACAACAAGCCACACCGGAAGAAGAGCTGGCTGTCACTGGAGGATCTCTGGTCTCGGCTGCTTTGACAAGCGCCTGCTCCCCTCGCCCCCAGCCTGGCATGCTAAATGCCCAGGAGTGAGGCAACCACTGCTGCTTGTGCCTCTGCTTCTCCTCCTCATGCCAAGCGGGTCCCAGAGCTGCCCGTGTGAGTCCCCATGAATTCCACAGGACTCTCCTCACTGCAAGTGGCAGAAGCACAGTCACTGCTGTGGTTCAAGAACTTGGAGGAGGATCAGGCCCAACGGCGCTGTCTCAGCCACACCGGCCCACCAGCTGCCCAAACAGGAGGTTGTTGAAAAGTGTCAGGGTTCACACTGATCAAATTGCAAGACAGTCAAGGAACTCCTTAAAGATTTCCCCGAGAGTTTTATTCTCCCAACGCAGATCAATTAACCAGCCAAACTAATAGAATTTGGGTACCGACTTCACCCTGCTGCAGCTCAGTCTTGCCTTCCCAAGAACCACACCCAAAAGTCAATCTTGAGAGATATTGGACAGAGTGGACAGAGAGATGCTGTTTACACTCTCACACAACACCAGAACCAGGGGACATCCACTAAAATTGAGTGTTGGGAGGGTTAGGACAGACAAAAGAAAATATTTCTTTACTCAGCGTGTGGTTGGTCTGCGGAACTCCTTGCCACAGGATGTGGTGATGGCATCTTGCCTGGATGCCTTTAATAGGGGATTACAAGTCATTGTAGGAATGTGCAAGCCCCTGGTTTTAGAGGTAGGTTACCTCTGATTGCCAGATGCAGGGGAGGGCACCAGGACGCAGGTTGTGTGCTTGTGTGCTCCCTGAAGCATTTGGTGGGCCACTGTGAGATACAGGAAGCTGGACTAGATGGGCCGTTTTCCTGATCCAGCAGAGCTCTTCTTATGCCCCAAAGTACCTCTTCACAGAGTCCAGTGCACTCCAGAGCGGGTAGCCACCGCCCCCTCCGCCGACAGGCATCCCACACATTTGTTTCCATGGGACAGAGAAAGAGCCCCAATCACGTCTCTGTGAACCCGTGTGGGCGGGGCAGTTCACCCGTTTTGCTGTGCCTGCCTTCCCACCCACTGCAACCTCCCTGTGTTCTCTTCCACAGGACGCAGGCACACATTTAGTTGCCCAGGGGGGTCTCACCACCCAGTCAAAGGGCCACCCCTCTCCAGTTTGGCGGCACCCACTGCCTGCTATCCAGGCACAGACTGATCGCCTGCCCTCCCGCCTCCTGAGTGGGCTTGCAAGGCATGCTCTGGTTGCTGTTCGCCTGCCAAGTGGCACAATAACATTTCAGATTTATAAATGTGGAGAGCGGAAGATACCAGGCGACTGTGTTCAGGGCCAAGATGATTTATGGCTCCAAATCACAGGTAGGAGACACATAATCACTTTTACGAAATGAACAGAGAATAAATCAGAGGCCAAATGCAACTCAGAGACGCGCGAGAAAAACGATAGTTCACATAATGGGGAAAAATGGGAACCTGGTGAGGCAACCGGGGACTCTCTTGGGCAAGCCATCCGTTATCTGCAGGTGCTGTTTGCTGACAGCATCGATGACGATAACTGGCGCCTCTGTGTTGGAGCAGCAGAGAGCAGGCCATGCTGCGGCCCTGCCAGCCTGCCCTTGGTGATTGAGGGCACCCACTCACTTGCAAGTGGCCTCTGGCTTGCCCCAGGCAAGAACTGGTGCCAGCGGCCAGGATCTGGACAGGGTGGGCTGGCAGCCTGGCATCCATTGGAGGCTGCACAGACACCGGGTGATGAGTCTTGTCTCTAGGTTGCAATCTCTGCTTGAGACCCGGCTGAACTCCACTGGCACGTGACCTTTGGGGGGACAGCGGGAAGAGACGACGCTCAGAGTTCTGAGTCCAGAATTCTGTTAACTGAACTGAGTGGGATCCGAGAACCAGGTCAAGGGACCAGAAACAGGAGGCACAGCCAGGGAACAAGACACGAGTCTGAACGGAAGCTTGGAAGAGGCAGCCTGCCAGTCAGAGCCAGGAGCGTGCACAGCCCTTCCCGTGAAGGAGCTCCAGCGGCCAGCCTGCACGCACTGCGTTGCTCCAGGGCTCAGGAGCCCTCGCCTGCTCAGAGGGACACTGTGATTCCTGCCCCTGGAGGCTCACAGTGTGAGCAGACTGGTCAGGAGGTCCCTGGTTCTAGTCCAGGGGGCTGGTCAGTAGCGTTTGTCCTCAGCTTTGGGTGTGCACAGCAGGCTGGCAGCCAAAATCCAGTGATTCCACAAAGGCAGAAGCAGGCGGACTGGGTGTGCTCTCGGCCTGCACTGCAGGGAGGAGCGTTTGTGGCATCCAGGCCTGTCAGTGAGAAAAGCAGACACAATGGAATTTGTCGAAAAGGAGCAAAGGAGGCAGGAGGGGAGCACAAGGCAGGTCCTTCACAGGCCGCAGAACCCCCTTCCGCCAGGCAGCCCCTCTTTGGGAGATTCCACTGTCTGGTCAAAGGCTGTAGTGTAGTCCAGGGTTTCTCAAACTAGGGTGTCACAACATCCCACCCTGGGGCCCTGGACTCTGCCCCTTTAAGGGGCACAAATGACACAAATTCCCACGATCATGTCACTAAGGGGGCTGCAGGAACTGGCATTGACTTACCTACAACAGCCTCCTGGGGGTGCGGGGAGCCCTGCATGACTCTCCGCAGGGCTCCCCAACATTCCAAAAGTGAAAGCAGTGCACTTGTGCTCCACCTCTGGTTTTGCGGAGGTGGAGTGTGATTGCTCCACTTTCACTTTCTGGAGGACGGTCGGTCACACAGGGCTCCCCGCACCCCCGGGAGGCTGCAGCAGGGACTGTTAAGTACATGCCAGTCCCTGCAGTTCCCCTAGCGATGGAATCCTGGGGGTCGCATCGCTGCCTTGCCCCCGCCCCCACTGCCTTCCCCACTCTGACACAAAGACTTAGTGGCTCTCAAGCTCTTCCAGAGAGTCAATGAAGCAGAAGTAGATTTTTTTCTGGAACTCTCTCGCTTTCTCCATAATCCAGTGAATGCTGGCAATTTGATTTCTAGTTCCTCTGTCTCTTCGAAAGGCTTGTCAACAAAGTCGGTGTAGTCAAAGCCATGGCTTCCCCAGGTGTAATGTGAGGCTGTGAGAGCCGGACCATAAGGAGGACTGAGCACCAAAGAGTAGATGCTTTTGAGTTATGGTGTTGGGGAAGACTTTTGAGAGTCCCCTTGACTGCCAGGAGATCAAATCAGTCAACCCTACAGGAAATCAATGCTGGCTATTCATTGGAAGGCAGATGCTGAAGCTTAAACACTTTGGTCATCTCATGAGAAGAGAGGAAGACCCTGGTGCTGGGAAAAAATGGAAGGCAAAAGGAGAAGGGACAGCAGAGGATGAGATGTTGGTGTCATGGAGGCAATGAACTTGGATTTGGACACACTCTGCAAGTCAGTGGTAGACGGGGGCCTGGCGTGCTGCAGTCCGGGGGGTCACGAAGACTCAGACATGACCGAACAACTGAACAACAAGGACATTTCCTTGGGTGTCCTTCATTTTGGGGTGCCTGGTCCTCTTTTGAGGTTATGACATCTGGTCATCCTGAGCCTTTGGCAATCAGGTGGAAATGAACAGGGGAGGGAACCTGGCGGATGGAGAAGGCGGAAACAGGCAGCTCACTCCTTGGCTGCTCATTCTCTGCACACGGCCGTTCTGGTCCTTTGGCAGCAGCACCCAGCGCCCGACCTCTTGCTCTGCTGCCACAGAGCAGGTTCTGCTGGCCACATCCTGGAAACCTTGGAGGGAGTGCAAGAGGGCCTGCCCCAGGAATCAGGCCAAACCCCGCAGCTGCCTCCAGGGAGGGTCTTCCTCTCTTTCTGCCCAGAAGCCCTTTCCCTTCCTCCTGTTGTTCAGCAGCTGGAAGACGGAAGCACCGCTGGAGGGACATTTCCAGCTGCCTGGTGTGCAAGTTGAGCAGCAGTCAAGTCTGAATTCTGGCTGCCATCCTGAGGCTGCTCTGCGGGAAAGCAAGGAGGCCGTTCTCGGGCACCCACCTAGAAACGTCTGAAAGCCCAGGAGAAAAGCTGCTGGCCTGACCCCCAGGAGGCTGACAGAAGAGTGGCCGTTGCAAGCCCCCTTCTGCTCCCAGCCGGGGTTTGCAGCCACCAGTTGGCTCTGTGGTTTGGCTCTGCCTGTGTTGGTTCCTTCTGTAATTTCATTTTACAGTTGTGTAATTCTGCAAGAGTTTAATTTGTTCCACTGCCAGGGATGTATTTTAATTGCCTGTGCAGCCTCCCAAGGAGCCTTCCCAGGAAGTTGCAGGGTAAAAGCCTTCCCAAATTAAATGATTAGAATTAAACAGAGATAAATAATGGCCTTATTAGAAAGATGCTTTCTGCACGAAGGCTAAACTGAGGAGGTTGGCTGAGAGACAAAAGAAATTGCGATTAATATTTGCTTTCCCAACACGTTTCTGGAAAGAGATCCTGAGGCTCTCGCAGTGAAATAAATTGGCCGCTGAAGCCCTCCAGCTTCACGGCATTGTCTAGTCAACACACGGAACGATTATTTAAGAAGAAGAGCCACGCGAAGCACAAACATTGGGCTGCCTTTGAAGGGGGTGGGGAGAGACAGGACCGGCGAATGGCACATGGTTGCCACGTCCTTGCCCTTTGGGTGCTGGGTTGAGTGAGCTAAGTTGATGGCATTGGCCTTCAAGGCCTGGGGGCTCCTCAGCCCATGGGCCCCAGATATCAACGCACACTTGGCATCTCTGCACATCTTCCACAGATGTTGACTGCTTCAGTCTCACGGCGCAAGAAGGCGTGTGCTGAACTTGTGAGGGTGTCTCCAGCATCTTTGCTGCCCACTCCGTGTGTCTGTTGGAGTGTGTTTCTGAGTCAGGGGTGCACGTATGCCGCACGTCAACATGTACACAGTCTTTGTGGTACCACCAAACTCCTGATTCCTTCTGCTGCAATGGGAGGCCCCCTGCCTAAGGAATATTTTACTGGCAGCTTTTAGTGGCAAGCCAGGGCAAGAGAAGCACTTGTCAGGGTGACAAAGTCACCGGTGGCCCAATGAACAGAGGCAGCCAGGAAGAGGGTGGCCAGAGGGCCCAAGGGTGGCGCACCACCCTGCCTGCTGAAACCTTCTGCCCTGCTCCATGCTCTCCCTCTGCTGAAGGGCAAAGCAGCAAGTTCTCCTGCATCACAATCACTGATCGCCATTGAGCACCCTCCAGGGCTCAAGACTGCCACTTGCGAAGTGGCTGAGCCCTCAGGGGCTCTTCAGAGGATGCTCATCCCATGGAGTCAGACCACTGAGCATGCGCTCTGCTTGGTGACAGCTCCACGGTCAAAGCTCTTTTAGCCAAGACGCGGAGGACTGAGCCTCCACCAAGCTGTGCCGGCCCCTTCCCAGTTAAGCAGACTTATGAATTGCGTGGAGGTCTTGCTGCTGTAGGGGGGTCCTGGGAGGTCCCCTATCAGACTTCTCACAGGGGCTGCACTTGCTGAGCTTCAGTCACGCAGCAGCACCTGCTCTCCCAGACCGCTTTCCAAGGCCTGAGCAACGAGTCAGGACAGTTTCTGGAAATTTTCCTTCTCCTTCCAGTGTGTTTCAGCTCGAATAGGAACAGTGCGCTAAACAGAGCACAGATCCTGGCACGGATCCAGCCAGGACCGTGTCTGCAGCTCCGCCCGCGTTGACTTGATGGCCTGTGTCTCCGATTTGCAGCTCAGCTCCCCGGAGTCCAATCGAAAGACGAAGGAATCAAGAGAACCGATCTGCATCTTCAGAAATCTAGTCAAGGCTCTGCTCTCTCAGATAAGTAACAACTGAGCAGCAGTGATTAGTTCCAGTTCAGAAGAGAAGTCACTGACCTGGTTTTCCACCAGGAGCCAAACAAACGTAATTAATTAGAAGACAGAGAGAGCTCCGCAATGTATCTGATGGTGGCTCTGCCCTCTTGGGCAACCATCTACCTTGGCAGGATGCTGCTGTTTCCTGTGTGTGAGTCATTGGCACCCTGTTGGGTGCAAAATGAATCCATCTCCATGAACAAGGGAAGACTTGTGGGGATGCAACCCTCACACAGCTCTCTTCCTCCTTTATCACAACACGGGACAAAAAACTGGTCTTTGTTCCTCAACCTCCTTTCTGGATATCTCCTCATTCTGTTAAATTCTACCACTGTTTGCATGCGATGCTTCTAAGAAAGCACAAGTGGGAGATCAGGGTTTTGCTTACAGAGTCGAAGGTTCTTTAGATTCCACACTTCTGGCTACTGACTGGTTCATTTCCTGTCGGAAGGGAGGGGGAGAGCAGAGTAGTTGGCATAAGCACCCCCTTCCTATGGCAAGATATCCCTCCTCAGCTAGCTGCAGTCAGTAAACCAGACACTGCAGCGGAGGCTGATTAGGGTTTCATAAATCATACTTTATGCACAGTCCATAGTTGCTTTCGTGCATCCTCTGCAGTGATCAGAGGCCCTGCTATATTGGGACAGAGGACCTGGAGTGGTTCTTTTTGTGTGGCAGTCTGGCGAACATGGAGCCTTGGCAGAGCACATCCTTCTCCTGTGGTGATCTGGAGCGTGAGAGGGAGAGCGTGAGAGGGAGGGGAAGAAGAAGGCAGTGCTAAGGACCACACCTCCTGCAAGAGCCTTAGAGGTCAAGGTGCAATCCAAACCTTGAGTTGGACCGGCCCAAGTCCCTTGGGCCAACCTGGAAGGGTTGCAAACGTTCCGTAAAGCACGCTTGCACCTCCTCGAGGGGAAGTCAGGCTGGTGCTCCGAGAAGCGCCGGCCTGTGGAGGCTGACAGAAGCCTCAGCATCGGCTTCCCCTCCGCTGCTTGTGTTGGCCCGTCTGCACCGACACAAGTGGAAAAGGTAGGTGTGGGGGGCGGGGAGGGGGAGGGAGGGAGGTGTTCCTGGGCGGGGGGAGGGAGGGCGATGGGCAGCCCCCGGGGGCGGGTGTGTGGGGAGCTGGAGGCGGGACTGGAATCCGGCAGTTATGCTGGATCCCAACCCCCGTCCCCGGGGAGAATGGAGCGACTTGAAGCTGCTCTGCTCTCCTCAGACTTGTGCCACCTCAAGAGGTGGTGCAAGTCCAAGGAGACCCATTGTGACCAGCAGTCCTTACCCAGGGGTAAGGGAAAAAGTTTCCCCTTGCCTCTGACTAAGCCGCTGCTGGCCACAATCCTGCACTGGATACAGCGCAAGCCTCCTGGCTTGCCTATTCCAGCGCAAGTTAGGATTGCGCCCTAAGGCTCTTAACGTGCAGGTTAAGAGAACTCAGGTAACTGGACAGTCCACAGCCCGCCAGAGTCCTGCACGGGGCTTTGCATCCAAATTCCAGCATTTCCTCCATCTCACTCAGTAGGTCTTTGTGTCCCCAAACAATCCCCCACCCCTTATTTAAGATTGCCCTTAAAAAAAATCTTATTCAAGGTCTCCTGCTGGCAATATGGAGACCACCAGTCTGGTGCGGGGGTGGTGGGAGTGGCCTGTACGTATTGGAACAGGAGGGTTCTGCGGGGGCAGAAGAGGCCAGTGCAGACAGGCCATCTAAAATGTGGACGGTGAACGCCCACTTGCAGTGGGTCCCAATGCGTGGCCAGCACAGCTGGAAGTGGCAGGGAAGAGGCCCTCCCCATGCCTTTTGGAGCATGAGCAGTAATTGTCTGTAGCTTAACTCTCATTAGGAGCCAGAGTGGTTTATAAGAAACATTTTGTACTAAAGCAATTGTGCCTGTGCTTGGACACAGGGGAGAGCAGTGCAAGTGGGGCATGCGCACGGCCTGCATTTTGAGGTGTGCTGCAGAAAGTCTCAGGTGCGATCAGGGGCATCTTCACGAAGGCAGAGAAAGACCCTATTCTGGGGAGCTGCGGACCAAGCCCAGGTGCAAGACAGGCTCCTCTGTTCTCCCCCCATTCCTCGGGGCCTCGGTGAGCCTCGGTGGTGACGTGCCAGAGGGGAAGCTGGTGTTGTTTCTCGGGGTGGCTCCTCAGGGCCGACTTGCACTGAGATGACCCCATCAAAGTGCGACAATTTCACTGCGCCATTGAGGGAAACCGAATTCAATCACCCACTTGGTCCAGAGCCAATTCACTCACTTTGTGGCAACAAATCCAACGTGGAAGAAATTATGTAAATCATTCCATCTCGTCACAATGATTTAACATGCAGCAAACCATAAAACAGCCCAATATATTACCATACTTGGTTATATACTGAGCAGCTTTAATCTAAGTTCTTCGAATAGTGCTTATCCCATTAGAGGACTTTTGAGAAATTATGTCAAGTGTATCATGCGCAGCCGCCCCGACTCAATTCGAGGATGTCTCTCAAACAACCATGAATTACAATGCTAATGCAATTCCATTTTCTGAGGATTCCTTGGAAGGTCTTCCTAGAATTTAATAACCTTCACTAACTGAAGAAGCTGCCTTTCAGCCCCCTACTACCCAAAACTCACCTCCTGAAACAGTTGTGCCGCCGGAGCATGTACTGCATCTTGTGGGGAGTGGGGTAGTCCTGGACGTCTCCTTCGGGTCAGGGAACATTTGCACCCTTACCCAGGGTTATGTCCTCACTGCCGCGTGCAACTCTGAGTGGACCAGGAAGGCAAATCAAGTCCAAAAAGGGGGGCAGACTCTCAGTGGCTGCTGCCCATACTGCCCTCTTCCCACCCTCAATCTGCCCTGCCCCTTCCTGATCTCTGCCTCATTCCTTCCCTGTTGATGTACTGATGCTCGGGCCTTTTCTCTGTTTCTCTGGTGGCAGCCAGGCTTCATCGAATGGCAAGTCATGCTTTGTGACAGCTGTAAAGTGACGGGCACTGCTGGAACATAAGAACATCATTATAGGCTGGTCAGCATAACATCTATACCAGGTAAGATGGTGGAATGCCTCATCAAAGATAGGATCTCAAAACACATAGACGAACAGGCCTTGCTGAGGGAGAGTCAGCATGGCTTCTGTAAGGGTAAGTCTTGCCTCACAAACCTTTATAATTCTTTGAAAAGGTCAACAGGCATGTGGATGCGGGAGAACCCGTGCACATTATACATCTGGACTTTCAGAAGACGTTCGACACGGTCCCTCACCAAAGGCTACTGAAAAAACTCCACAGTCAGGGAATTAGAGGGCAGGTACTCTCCTGGACTGGGAACTGATTGAGCTCCAGGAAGCAGAGAGTGGGTGTCAATGGGCAATTTTCAATGGAGAGAGGTGAAAAGCGGTGTGCCCCAAGGATCTGTCCTGGGACCGGTGCTTTTCAACCTCTTCGTAAATGACCTGGAGACAGGATTGAGCAGCGAGGTGGCCAAGTTTGCAAATAACACCAAAGGGTGAAGACCAGAAGAGATTGTGAAGAGCTCCAGAAGGATCTCTCCAAACTGGCAGACTGGGCATCAAAGTGGCAGATGTGTTTCAATGTAAGTAAGTGTAAAGTCATGCACATTGGGCTAAAAGTCAAAACTTCACATATAGGCTAATGGGCTGTGAGCTGTCTGTGACAGATCAGGAGAGAGATCTTGGGGTTGATGAAAGTGTCGACCCAATGTGTGGCGGCAGTGAAGAAGGCCAATTCTATGCTTGGGATCATTAGGAAAGGTATTGAGAACAAAACGGCTAATATTATAATGCCGTTGTACAAATCGATGATAAGGCCACACCTGGAGTATTGTGTCTAGTTTTGGTCATCTCACCTCAAAAAAGGACATAGTAGAAAAGGAAAAGGTGCCAAAGAGAGCAACTAAGATAATTACTGGGCTGGGGCACCTTCCTTATGAGGAAAGGCTACGGCGTTTGGGCCTCTTCAGTCTAGAAAAGAGACACCTGAGGGGGGACATGATTGAGACATACAAAATTACGCAGGGGATGGACAGAGTGGATAGAGAGACACTCTTTTTCCTCTTGCATAACACCAGAACCAGGGGACATCCACGAAAGTTGAGTGTTGGGAGAGTTAGGACAGACAGAAGAAAATATTTCTTTAGTATTAGTATTGGCAATCTTCAGTCTCGAAAGACTATGGTATCGCGCTCTGAAAGGTGGTTCTGGCACAGCGTCTAGTGTGGCTGAAAAGGCCAATCCGGGAGTGACAATCCCTTCCACACCGGGAGCAAGTGCAGTCTGTCCCTGGTCTGTCTCCCTGGCTATGGGCCTTCCTTCTTTGCCTCTTAGCCTCAGACTGTTGGCAAAGTGTCTCTTCAAACTGGGAAAGGCTGTGCTGCACAGCCTGCCTCCAAGCGGGCCGCTCAGAGGCCAGGGTTTCCCACTTGTTGAGGTCCATCCCTAAGGCCTTCAGATCCCTCTTGCAGATGTCCTTGTATCGCAGCTGTGGTCTACCTGTAGGGCGCTTTCCTTGCACGAGTTCTCCATAGAGGAGATCCTTTGGGATCTGGCCATCATCCATTCTCGCGACATGACCAAGCCAACGCAGGCGTCTCTGTTTCAGCAGTGAATACATGCTAGGGATTCCAGCACGTTCCAGGACTGTGTTGTTTGGAACTTTGTCCTGCCAGGTGATGTTGAGGATGCGTCGGAGGCAGCGCATGTGGAAAGTGCTCAGTTTCCTCTCCTGTTGTGAGCGAAGAGTCCATGACTCGCTGCAGTACAGAAGTGTACTCAGGACGCAAGCTCTGTAGACCTGGATCTTGGTATGTTCCGTCAGCTTCTTGTTGGACCAGACTCTCTTTGTGAGTCTGGAAAACGTGGTAGCTGCTTTACCGATGCGCTTGTTTAGCTCGGCATCGAGAGAATGTGTGTCGGAGATCGTTGAGCCAAGGTACACAAAGTCATGGACAAACTCCAGTTCATGCTCAGAGATTGTAATGCAGGGAGGTGAGTCCACATCCTGAACCATGACCTGTGTTTTCTTCAGGCTGATTGTCAGTCCAAAATCTTGGCAGGCCTTGCTAAAACGATCCATGAGCTGCTGGAGATCTTTGGCAGAGTGGGTAGTGACAGCTGCATCGTCGGCAAAGAGGAAGTCACGCAGACATTTCAGCTGGACTTTGGATTTTGCTCTCAGTCTGGAGAGGTTGAAGAGCTTTCCGTCTGATCTGGTCCGGAGATAGATGCCTTCTGTTGCAGTTCCAAAGGCCTGCTTCAGCAGGACAGCGAAGAAAATCCCAAACAAGGTTGGTGCAAGAACACAGCCCTGCTTCACTCCGCTTCGGATGTCAAAAGGGTCTGATGTGGAGCCATCGAAGACAACAGTGCCTTTCATGTCCTTGTGGAAAGATCTGATGATGCTGAGGAGCCTGGGTGGACATCCAATCTTGGGGAGAATCTTGAAGAGGCCGTCTCTGCTGACCAGGTCGAAAGCCTTTGTGAGATCTATGAAGGCTATAAAGAGTGGCTGTCGTTGTTCCCTGCATTTCTCCTGCAGTTGTCTAAGGGAGAATACCATATCAGTGGTGGACCTGTTGGCTCGGAATCCACACTGCGATTCTGGATAGACGCTCTCTGCAAGTACCTGGAGCCTCTTTAGTACAACTCAGGCAAACAGCTTTCCTACAACGCTAAGGAGAGAGATGCCGCGGTAGTTGTTGCAGTCACCCCTGTCACCTTTGTTCTTGTACAGCGTGATGATGTTTGCAGAACATGATGATGTTTCCAGAACCAGGGGACATCCACGAAAGTTGAGTGTTGGGAGAGTTAGGACAGACAGAAGAAAATATTTCTTTACTCAGCATGTAATTAGTTTGTGGAACTCCTTGCCACAGGATGTAGTGATGGCGTCTTGCCTGGATGCCTTTAAGAGGGGATTGGACAAATTTCTGGAGGAAAAGTTCATTGTGGTTTACAAGTCATAGTAGGTAAGTGTAAGCTATTGTTTTTAGAGGCAAGCTGCCTCTGATTGCCAGATTCAGGGGAGGGCACCAGGATGCAAGTTGCATCTGTTATCTTGTGCTTCCTTGGGCATCTGGTGGGCCACTGTGAGATACAGGAAGCTGGACTAGATGGACCCTTGGTCTGATCCAGCAGGGCTCTTTTTATTTTCAGGATCTCCTCTATGGAGAACTCGTGTAAGGAAAGCGCCCTACAGGTAGACCACAGCTGCGATACAAGGACATCTGCAAGAGGGATCTGAAGGCCTTAGGAGTGAACCTCAACAGGTGGGAAACCCTGGCCTCTGAGCAGCCCGCTTGGAGGCAGGCTGTGCAGCATGGCCTTTCCCAGTTTGAAGAGACACTTGGCCAACAGTCTGAGGCAAAGAGGCAAAGAAGGAAGGCCCATAGCCAGGGAGACAGACCAGGGACAGACTGCACTTGCTCCCGCTGTGGAAGGGATTGTCACTCCTGAATTTGCCTTTTCAGCCACACTAGACGCTGTTCCAGAACCACCATTCAGAGCGCGATACCATAGTCTCTCGAGACTGAAGGTTGCCAACTAAAGAGCTCACTGGATCAGGCCAAAGGCCCATCTAGTCTAGCCGCCTATATCTTACAGTGGCCCATCAGATGCCTGAGGGAGCACAAGACAACACACACAACCTGCGTCCTGGTGTCCTCCCCTGCATCTGGCAGTCAGAGGCAGCCCACTTCTAAAATCAGGAGGTTGCACATACCCATCAGGGCTTGTAACCCATCATGGATTTTTTCTCCAGAAATTTGTCCAGTGTCCAATGGCTTCTTAAAGTCCAGCTATATAATGTCCACGGGTTCTCCTGCATCCACATGCCTGTTGACCTTTTCAAAGAATTCTACAAGGCAAGACTTACCCTTACAGAAGCCAGGCTGATTCTCCCTCAGCTTGTTCGTCTATGTGTTTTAAGATTTTATCTTTGATGAGGCATTCCACCATCTTACCTGGAACAGACATTAGGCTGACTGGCCTATAATAACCCGGGTCCCCTCTCCTTCCCTTTTTAAAGATCGGTGTGACATTTGCTGTCCTCCAATCCTCTGGCACCGTGGCCATTTCAAGGGACAAGTTGCATATTTTAGTCAAGAGATCAGCAACTTCATTCTTCAATTCCTTAATAACTCTTGGGTGGATGCCTTCAGGGCCCGGTGACTTATTGATCTTTAATTTATCAATGAGGTCTGAAACATCTTCTCTTTTAACCTCTATCTGACTTAACTCCTCGGTCAGGAGGGGCCGTTCGGGCAGCGGTATCTGCCCGAGGTCTTCTGCCGTGAAGACAGATGCAAAGAACTCATTCAATTTCTCTGCCATCTCTCAGTCTCCTTTTATCTCCCCTTTCCCTCCCTCACCATCCAGAGGGCCAAATGCTTCTCTGGCGGGTTTCCTGCTTCTAACATATTTGAAGAAGCTTTTATTATCCCCCTTAATGTTGCTGGCCATGCGTTCCTCGTAGTCTCTCTTGGCTTCCCGTATCCCCTCCTTCAATTTTTTTTGCCACAGTTTATGTTCCTTTTTGTTCTCCTCATTAGGGCAATACTTTTATTTACAGAAGGAAGCTTCCTTGCCCTTTATGGCCTCTCTAATTTGGTTGGTTAGCAATGCGGGCACCTCATGGACTTCATGGAGCCCTTCTTCCTTTGCGGTATATACATCTGCTGGGCCTCTATTACTGTTGTTTTAAGCAGCCTCCATGCACTCTGGAGAGATTGGTCTTTAACAAAAATGACTACCTCACCACAAACATGCCCCTCTCTGTCCCTCCTATAGAGTTTAGAGTCTGGGATTCTAGTATCCCACCAGTTCGCCTCATTCCAGCATGTTTCTGTTGCCACTACGTCAATGTTTTCCCTGGTCACCAAACATTCCAGTTCCCCCATCTTTGCTCAGAGACTTCAGGCATTAGCATAAAAGCACTTGTATACAAAGTCCCCCATGACGGGCTGCTTATTCGCTCCTTTATCCTTGCAGCCTCTTGTTTTGCTGGGTGGGCTTTCACATCCCATCATGTCTCCACTCCCAGTTCCTACTCCTTTTCTGTCCCTCCCTTGCTGTTCTCTAACCTCCCCTTCCTCATTCCATAGGGATGAGAAGTCCCGAACTGGATGCCCCTCATCTCCTGTCGGCTTTCCCCCAGGGATCAGTTTAAAAGCTGCTCTGCCACCTTTTTAATGCACCAGCAATTTGGTTCCATTCTGGTTCAAGTGAAGCCCATCTCTCTTGTATAGGCCCTGCTTGTCCCAAAACGTTCCCCAGTGCCTAAGAAATCTAAACCCCTCCTCCCTACACCACTGTCTCTTTGACGCATTGAGAACCCTGATCTCCACCTGCCTAGCTGGTCCTGCGCGTGGAACAGGCAGCACTTCTGAGAACGCTCCCTTTTGGGTCCTGGCTTTAAGCTTCCCAGTAGCCTAAATTTGGTCTCCCGGACCTCCTGGCTACACTTCCCCACATCGTTGGTGCCGACATGCACCACAACCACTCCCTCCTCCCCAGCACTCTCTACCAGCCAATCTAGATGAGTTGTGATGTCTGCGGCCTTCGCACCAGGCAGCCAAGTCCTCACCACACGATCCTCACATCCATCAGAAACCCCCCTCTCTATGAGGTTCCTGATAATTGAACCTCCCCCTACAAGAAGCCCCCTCCCCCCTCCCGCCAAGGAGTATCCTTCATGCGACTGGATATGAAGAAGGAAATAATTTATTCTCAGTCATTCTCAGCGAAGCG